>NW_016811527.1:1049960-1073377 GCF_001698545.2 Rhinopithecus bieti | reverse complement strand
AAAAAAAAAAAAAAAAAAAGCCAGTTTTTCAAATGCATTACCCAAGCATGATCACCAATGAGACAATGATCTTGAATACCCCAAAGTCAGCAAGTTAAAGAATTTGCTTTAATGTGTCACTGTCACTCTTAACCTTTGTACCCATTGCCCTCACTATATAAAGCTGGAAAATAATTCTCAAATTAAAAAGAAACAAAATGCTGACAACATCTTCTGAGCATTAAAAAATTTATCTATTCAAACATACTAATTCAGAGTAGAAAACCATGCACGTTTTATATTTAGAAAGCTATATGTAAAATCCCTGCTAGTGGTAGTGAATAAATGGTTTCAGAAAAAACATTCTAAAGAAAAGTTACATACATATTTAAGGTAGCTTCTTAACTTATTAGTCATTTGTAGGCTTCCCTGAAATACGAGAATAAATGTGACTGGAAGGTAGCATAACAAACTCTTTTTTTTGTTTTTTATTTTTTGTTTTTTTTGCCATGATCACTTGTTTTTACTGAGAGGAATTGCTGGGTGTTGAGAGAACATGGTGAATTGGATTATTGAGAGGAATGTAAGCAGCATACAGGGGCAGGAGTATTGTATCTTTATGAGTTCTCCTTCTGCATGAGGCCCACATACTGTATTTACCACAGCTGAGTGAGCTCACTTGAAAGCCATTTATGATGTGTAATGCTCTGTGTCCTTTGTTGGAGTGTTGGGTGACAGGTTAATTGAAGAGAGGCAAGGAAAGCAATCAGGGTCATGCAAGATGACTAGTGTATATGATGGTGAAAGACAGTACTTCATTTACTAAAGAGCTTTTATATATGAGTACAATCTCAAATAGTCCTTTAAGAAAAATATTCATTCACAGCTGTTCAGAGGTATCCAGGGACTTATTAGGTAAAATTTTCTATAGAAAATTTTAAAATATTCAGTCAGGGTTGTAGGTCAGACAATTGATTAACAACCTTGAAAAAGTGATTACTTGATTATTCAATACCACCAGTGAAAAAACCATTATGGCCCTCTGGAGTACATTTATTCACTTTCTGGGAGAAGTTGTATTATGGCTAAAAGATTAACCATAGGCATGTATTATTTTTCTAGGAATAAAAGTAACTTCATTTTCATCTATGTGATTGTTTTAGTACAAACACAGCTACTTGGATGTATATTTTAGTTTTAGAAAACAATTAAAATGGAAAATTGCAACATTATTAGAGTACACAAATTATCAATACACTTCCATCTAAGACAGCTTTATTTTGTTCCCTTTCACTTCAAATTACTATTGATATCTTGGAAAGAAAAGGTACTTTGTGGCTTACTTTTGTATTTAAATGTGTCATCTCTCAGCATACATTTAATGGGTTTTTAAAATAAAATTTGAATGTTAATTATACATTTCAGATTGATTCACCTTTTCTGTTAAGATCTATTTTACTTTTGAAATGGCAGTGTAAGGACATCTAAAATCTCGGAAAAGAAAGAGAACACTGTCACAAATAGTCAATACCAACTATTTTTGAGTCCTGGTAATTAACTAAACGGTTGCTATAATATGAGGAGCATTTACTCAAGGAAAATGATGAAATGGGGGAAGAACGGCAAGTATGAGCATTTTGTTTTATTCTATTCTCATTTTTTCTCTTCAGCTCTAGGGTAGTAGACTTTAAAGCCATCAGTCATGTAACCAGCAAGCTTTGAAAATAAACAGTCTAGCAATGGCTAGAGGACACAGAATAGGTTTGCAACTTCTCAAAAAGCTCCATCCCAAGAGAATTGTTACTATATGACCTGTTTACCAGGTCCCTGAAAAAGTTCCATTCCCAGGGCTTGTCTTTATTTGATCTGCCTCAGAGTCCACTTAGTGATAAAAGCCCTATCCCCAGGGATTTGTCAAAAAAAAAAAAAAAAAAAAAAAAAAAAGAAAGAAAAATCAGCAGCATTGACTTAAAACTGCAGCTGCCTGAGGAGGCAACACTAGTTGGACAAACAAGAAGCTTGACAAAAACTTATAAGAAACTCTGTCAAATGAGACATCCATGGTGGCTTGGAAGAACTCTGACATATTCCAGGGGGTCTAGAAGGATGTGCTTGTGTGCAGGAGTGTGTGAAAACCCAGGAAAGGACTGAGAAGGGTCTATTCCTCCCCCTTGGCTGACCTTGAGGGCTGCTGCAAGCAGCAAGTGAGAAATAATACAGTTACAAACTGCTGGAGTGTTTAACATGTGCTTCGATATACACACAAAGCCCTTAGCAAAGAGTGGAGCCTCATTGGTTCAAGATGTTTAATAAAAGCTGTATCTAATCATTAGCTGACCACTACTCTAACTAACTAGGACTTCGGTAACCATACACAGCAAATAATTCATAGTTTACAGATTTAGTTTAAGCAATAAAATCAACAAAAAGAAGTAGCAACAACAAAAGCAAACCCTGAGGAGGGGAAAGGGAAATTTTATTTTCATAATACTACTTTTATTATTTAAAATGTCCAATTTTCAACAACAACCAAAGAGATTTACAAACAAAAAGTAAAGCATGACTGAATAAAGCAGTGGAATAAAGTAGAAACTGTCTCTGAGAAAGCCCAGATCTTGTACTTTATACCAGGGAAACATTGTAAATCAGCTATTATAAATATTTCCAAAGAACTAAATGAGACTATGTCTAACAAATTATAAGGAAAATTATGAGAACAATGTCTTTCCAATAGAAAATCAATAAAATGGAAATTATACAAATCACTTAATAGTTATTCTTCAGTTGAAAATTACAGTATTGAAATAAAAAATGAAGAAACATTAGAAGGATTCAAAAGCATATTTAAGTGGGTATAAAAAAATCAACAACTTGGATATAAGTCAATCGAGATTATTCTGAAAAACAGAAAGAGAAAAGAATGGACAGAAATGGGCTGGGCGCGGTGGCTCAAGCCTGTAATCCCAGCACTTTGGGAGGCCGAGACGGGCGGATCACGAGGTCAGGAGATTGAGACCATTCTGGCTAACAAGGTGAAACCCCGTCTCTACTGTCTCTACTAAAAAATACAAAAAACTAGCCTTGCGAAGTGGCGGACGCCTGTAGTCCCAGTTACTCGGGAGGCTGAGGCAGGAGAATGAGGTAAACCCGGGAGGCGGAGCTTGCAGAGAGCTGAGATCCGGCCACTGCACTCCAGCCTGGGCGACAGAGCGAGACTCCGTCTCAAAAAAAAAAAAAAAAAAAAAAAAAAATGGACAGAAATGAATACAGCCTCAGAGGAGTATGGAACACTGTCAAGCTACTAACATGTATATGATGGGAGTCATAGAAGAAGAATAAGAGAAGAGTTTTACAAAGGGGTAGAAAAATGTTCAAATAAATAATAGCTAAAACACCTCCACACTGTAGAAAAATACATTAATCCTCACATCCAAAAACACAAAGACCCCAAGTAAGATAAACTGAAAGGTCTATAACTAAACACATCACAGTCAAACTTTGAAAAACCAAATTACAAAGACACAATCCTGAAAGCAGCAAAGGAAAGGTGACTGATCACATACAAGGGAGCATCAGTAACATTAACAATACACTTATCACCAGAAACAATGGCAGTAGAAGGCAGTAGGACAACATATACAAAGCACTCCAAAAGAAATAATGTAAAACACAAATTCTATACACCACAAAACTGTTTTCAGAAATAAAAGATAAATTAATACATTCCCAGGTAAACGAAAGGTTTGTAAAGGGTTTGTAATGTATAAAGATGAAATTTTTATGACAATGTTATTATAAAAGGGTAGAAAGAACACAAAACATTGAAACAAAGTTTTCACATGGTATTAAAATTAAGTTGTATTAATCCAAATAATACTGTTCTAGGTTAAAACTAGGTTGTCTTAGTCTTCTTGGACTGCCATTATAAAATACCATGGCTTAAACAATAGAAGTTTATTTCTCACTCTTCTAAGACTCAGAAATCCAAGTTCTAGGTGCCAGAAAAATAAATCTTTATTCTGAGGCTTCTTCTCTTGGCTTGTAGACTGCTGCTATCTTGCTGTGTGCCTACGTGACCTCTTCATTGTGCACACAGGGAGAGAGTCAGCTCTGTTCTTTCTTCCTTTTTTTTTTTTTAATTTTCTAAACACCAATTTCATCGTGAGGACTTTACGCTCAGTACTTCTTTCAAACCTAATTATCTCTCATAGACCCAGCCTCCAAATACAATCACATTGTGGATTTGGGCTTCAAAATATGAATATTGGGAGTATACAAATTTTCAATCAATAATACATATTGATTGTAATCCCTTAAGCAAATATTTCAAATTAAATATTTGAAAAGTATTTAAGTAGCAAAATAAATTTGAAATAATTTAAAAGAGTATACCAGAAAATATTAAATCAAAAAAAAACACAAAGAAAGTTAATTATTAAGAGCAAAAAGGAACAAGAGAGACATAGATATATAAAAAACAAATAGAAAATGAGCACTCTTGAGTCTTATCAGCATTTACATTAAAATTAAATACAATGAGCAGTTTAACGAAAATGTGAGTTTTGGTAGAATTGATTTTTTTAAAAACAATCAAATTCTGTACCATCTAGAAATTTGCAGTTTAGATTTGAAGACAAATATAGGTTTAAAGTAAATAGGTTGAAAATATAAATGATATGCCAGGCAAGTAGTATATAAAACAGAACTGGAGAGTCCATACCTATATCAAATATACTTATGTATGTATAACTTCTTTACATGCACATATATATAAATATGTGTGTGGTATATATCTATACATATATACATAATTATAAATTATAAATTATCACCAGAAAAAAAACGACTGTTTTATAATAGCAAAATGGACAATCCTTCAGAAATAAATAGCAATTATAAATATACATCCACCTAATAACAAAGCCCTGGATTCAACATAGACTCTATTAAAATCCAAGCTGGCTTTTTTTTTCAAAAATTAGTAATTTGTTCCTAAATATTACATGGGAAGGCATGAGACCCAGACAAGTCAAAACAATTTTGAAAAAGAATAAAGTTGGAGGACTCACATTTCTCACTTTCCAAACTTAACTACAAAGTAATGGTAATCAAGACAATGTGTAACTGGCATAAGAATGGACATATCCATGAAATAAATAGAATTGAAAGTCCAAAAATAAATTCTCACATTTATGGTAAGTTAATTTTTTGTTAAGTGTTCCAGGAGAATTCAACTGGAAATCAGAGTTTTTCAACAAATGATGCTGGAACTATTGGAATCTACTGCAAAAAAACAAACAAACAAACAAAAAAAAACAAAAAAACAAAAAAAGAAAAGGAACTTTAAACCTTCACCTCAAATATCATAAACAAACATTAACCCAAAATGAATCATAGACCTTAACCTAAAAGCCAAAGTTAAAAACACTCAGAACGAAATGTATGATTACTTAGCTGGAAAATGCACTTGTGTGTTTTCTTCCCAAAGCCGGAAAAATTAGTTGTTGTATGTGTGACATCTAAGTATTAAAGTATTTTGATTGTGATGTGAGAGACAGCACTACAGATGGAAAATAAGCTGGAAAATCTATCGAGTGTGATGAAGATAATATTTTAGAACTATTAAATGAACAAGTACAACTTTTAGGCCCCTCCTATGTGAATCAGCTTTGAAAGTCATACTGACATTATGGCCCCATTAAAGTGGAAAAGATGAATGTCACTTGAGCAAGAAAAAGCTTATAACAAAGAACTATATCTTGTTTAATAGCAAAGGTGAAGGAAAGACTACTGGCTAGGAAACTGAAAGAAAGAGAAGATATCCAAGAGTTCTGTAACATAGTAACTATACTTTATTTTCCAGAGCCAAAATTCTAACAGGAATGGAATGATAGATTAGATTCTGGAATTGTGTCCCACACACCATATGGATTTTTGCAGAAGCAGATGATTAGGGCTTCTCAGGGATGTCTTGTGGCAACATGTAAGGAAGATTTGCTCATCAGGGTAAAAGTGGTGGTATGCTGAAGAGGCAGAGAGAAGATCAGAATTTCGCTTCTTCAGTTTCCCTTAGTTTGAGTTTGAACACCACAGATCCAGAGTTCACTATCAGCTCCAATCAGAGCCAGAAATAGAGCTTTTGATTCTGGATAATGATTTCTTCAGAAACATTATCTTTGATTGTTGTGTGTAAGTGTATAGATGGGATCAGAGATGTTAAAGAAAGAAGGCGCAAAGCAATTCTGTAGTTTATGGCTATAAGGTCGACAGTGAAGCAGAGATCAACTAGGGATTACAGGCAACTTGCAGTGAAATCCCTAGAGCCCGAATAAACTACAGCGATTCAGAATTAACAGAGAAAAATCTCCAGGTGCGTTGAGAATCCACAAAAAATATTCACTACATGAGGAGTGAGATTAGTTTAGTCATCAAAAATACAACAGCATTTTTTTCTTTGCATTGTTAAATTTGAGCTTTATATTTGTAATTCCACTATATGGTGAATCATAGTATATAAAAACATATTTAGAAATAATGCTTAACCATTTTAAATACATGAATATGTGGTGATTATTCCTAAAGTTCTTGGAACTGTAGTTGATCAGATCTAGAAATAAAGTTATGTTTATCAGATGTCCGTTACGTAACTGTTTCTCGTTTAAAGTACCACATGACAGAACTATCCTAAAAAGTAGTAAAAACGATAATAATAGTAATAATTAGAAGAAGAAGAAGATGATGATGAAGAAGAAGAAGGAGGAAGAGGAGCTCTTGAATAAAAGACATTTTTTAAATAATGTTTTGTTTTTGGTTTTCTTTCTTTTTTTTTCCTTTTGCTTATTATCATTAGGTATTTAGAAAGGTTGGTGATAAATTTGATGCTTACCTCAGGCTTATGGGAAACTGTCTGTTACCTTACTCTTTATGATTCTTATTACCTGACACTTTTTCTTTTGTATATAACAATGCAAGTCAAGTCTTGACAACTAAACCTACAGACATAATCACTTTTCTTTTCATAGCTAAGCTTTGTTCTGTCTATACCATATCTATTCCTGTACCTACTCTTGTCCTATTTCTATTCCTAGTTCTGTATCTACACCTCTGCCTGTACCTTTATAGCTGTCTGTTTTGAGTTTAAAATGACCTTAGTGGTTTAGTTATATTTTGACTTCAAAGTAAGAACTAGTGTGGTAATAACAATCAGCATTTATTAGAACAACATAATATTGTTCCACAAACCTGTGGACCAAAAGATATGCAATGGAAAATGAATTTTATATTTCTGGTAGTAATTTTTAGTAAGATAAATTTATTCTTATTCAAATTTCCTTGTGTGAAGTCCATTATTATTTTTATATGACTTGCATTTAAAACCCAAAATAATGCTGGAGGAATTGGTGAGCTTTTAGCAATATCTTGATAAAGTAAAGGATTCTTTGATGCTCAGCAAATGGAATGTTTGTGGAAGCTTGGGAACAGTTGTGAATAGAGGGCTGCATGCTACTTAGTGGAGAATAGTCAATTTCCCAACAGGGTTTTTTTTCTTCTCTCAGCTATATGCACATGACTTCTGCTCCAGTGGCCATATATGTATGGCATCTGGGTAGTGTTAATTTATTGTAATTTTATTTTCCTTCCCACTATCCTTTCCTTAGATTTCTCACCTCCCAGTGGTGCAATTGAAAGGGATACAGTTGCACTATCAGAAGACATTTCATGAACAGTAAATGTATCAAATTTAATTAATTTGGGTGCACAATAAGCATTTTTTTCTTTCTTTGAGAAACACATTACTGAACTAAAGAATAAGGAGCATGCACACCATTTTTTAATCAGGTCCTTGGTGAGTAATTTGGAAATAATAAACTTTGCATAAACAAAGGTAATTATAATTATAACTCTGCTTATTTCTCATTTATAGAAACTTAGAGACACATGTTAAGATTTAATTCATTTACTGTCAATAAATTTGACTTGCAGGTTTAGTTTTGCAGACTTTTGTATATTAGTTATGTCACATTAATTGATAATAATGGCCTCAAAACCTGAGAGTGTTTTTTTGTTGTTTATAATTTTGACATAAAAATTAATATAATAACATGCACAAATCTTACATCTACAATTCAATGAATTTTGACACACACCATTTACTGATCAATCTCAAATATCACCAAAATGTGGAACATTTCCAGCCCTCTTAAGAATTCCTTGATTTCTTTTCTTAGTACATTCACCATTATTTTTCATTTCCCAACTGCCAAGAGAACCACTTTTTTCTAATTGGACTCATCATGAATTGGCTTTTCCTGTTTTTGAACTTTAGATAAACGAAATCATGCATAAACTGTGAGCTCCATCTGGTCTAGCAATCAAGTGTCAAGGTGGTCAATTAAGACAATAGACCAAATTGAAAGTAACAATCAAGCTCTAATTCACTTACTATGACAGTGCCAAAAATAGGCAAAATGCTAAGCTGTTTCCCTAATATTCCATTCCCCCCACCATGGATTGGCAACGGAAAAGAATCAGTCAGGTGAATCAGCACAGATGGGAGGAATTGCCTCACTGCATAACAAAAAGCCTTTGCCTCCTTCTGGACTTTGTTCCAGGGAAAAGGCAGTGGGAGTGAGAAGGAAAATGGCTAGAAATAGAAAGGCAGAGTCCAAATGGAAAAGAGTGCCTCAGTTAAGTCCTCCATTAACGATACTTCCCATGGAGACACCTAGACTAGGAAGGCAGACGTGTATAAACCTGGCTGGCCCAAAGACACCTGAGTTCTTGAACGCAGCTGCCTCCAGAAAATTGCAATACCCTGGCTGTGCACCAAACCTGTTGTAGAGAGGACAGTTTCCCCGGGTGAGACTTGCTAAATAAAGGCTTGTACTTACCTACGATCTGGCCTGAAAGATCACACATAAATTTTGGCCTGAAGTCAGACTATTCACATCTGTATTTTCACATGTGTCAGGAGTCAGGATCTTGTTCCTTTGCTTTGTGTTGCTGAGTGGTATTCCAACGTGTGAATATATCTGTTTTGCTTATCCATTTTCTTTTTTTTTTTTTCTTTCTTTTGAGACAGAGTCTTGCTTTGCCACCCAGGCTGCAGTGCAGTAGTGTGATCTCCACTGACTACAATCTCAACCTCCCTAGTTCAAGCAATTCTCCTGCCTCAGCCTCCCAAGTAGCTGAGATTACAGGTGCCCGCCACACTTGACTAATTTTTTTTTAGTTTTAGTAGAGATGGGGTTTCACCATGTTTGCCTGGCTGTTCTTGAACTCCTGACCTCAGGTGATCCGCCCACCTCGGCCTCCCAAAGTGCTGAAATTAAAGGCTCGAGCCACCGCCGCCTGCCTGCTTATCCATTTTCTTATTGATAGGCACTCGTTATTTTCAGTTTGAGCTGTCATGAACAAAGCTACTTTAAATATTCTTATACAGGATTTTTTGTGGAGGTATGTTTTCATGTCATTTAGATAAATACCGAAAGGTAGAATAGCTTGGTCATAGAGTAAGTATATGTTCAAATTCATTACAAAGACTTCATTAAAAATTGTCCAAGTATTTTTCCAAAGTGGTTGTACTGCTTTCCACACAAAACCCCACTATTAGAAAGTTCTAGTTGCCAGGCTGGAGGGCAGTGGCATGATCTCGGCTCACTGCAACATCTGCCTCCTGGGTTCGAGCAATTCTCATGCCCCAAGTAGTTGGGATTACAGGTGTACCCAGTCAGGCCTGGCTAATTTCTATATTTTTAGTAGAGACAAGTTTTCACTATGTTGGCCAGGCTGGTCTCAAACTCCTTACCTCATGATCAGCCCACCTTGGCCTCCCAAAGTGCTGGGATTACAGGTATGAGCTACCGCACCTGGCCTGCTTTCCTTTTCATTACTGACTCAAAATTATCCCTCCCCTTTTCTGTGGGCAGAGTTAGTGTTTTAATTTTCAGATTAAATTATGTTTCTACATTTTAGGCAGCCACATACTGACTTGTTCCTACCTCCTAAAAATATGCGTGTGATCCTGAGACTGTGTGTCAGCATGTGAATTCCAACTTCCAGCATGATAAAGATTCACCTGTCTGCTCCACTCCCTCTTTCCAGTGTTCTGTTTGCGATACTCATCACCTCTGACTTGTGTCCTTGCTGTGGCCTTGCAGTTGGTGCTGCTACCTTGTGTCTTGCTCCTTCAATCCATTCATTAACCCATCCTGGAGTGATCTATCATAATGAAATCTAACCAAACAATTCTTCGCACAATCCTTCTCCCGCTCCTTGTCAGAAGTGCCTGGAGCCCTCCATGATTTGGCCCTGCCTCCCTTTCCAGCATCAGCTCCAACCACTCTTCATCTGATTTTAACATTCCAGTGGTATTGAAGCAGTTATGATTCCCACGGCTCTCCACCCTGCTCATTTTTGGTTTATAGGATGATATTTTATTCATTCATTCATGTATTTATATTCATTCAATATGTGTTGATGGCTTACCTACTATGTAGCAGGCACTGATTTCATTATTTGGAATATTATGTGAATAAAACATATAAAAATCCCCAATTTGAGTACTTTGCCTGTGATGCCTGTATTTGTCATCTTCAATTGACTGACTCTTATCTAACATTGTAGTCTCATTTCATGTTTCAAGCTTTATTTTTTCTAAGAATTCTCCTGTGATTATTATTTTTTTTTCTTGGCCATGCTTCAAACTAGTACATAGTAAATGTTCTCATCTGTCCTCTTTTCTTTCACCATACTTATATCAGTCTATTCAAATTAGACATTCACCTATTGTTTATGCTATTCTGTAAATGCTCTGAGTGCTAAAAGCATGTTTCATAAATCCTTATAACCAGAGCACCTAGCACAATTACCATCTAATAAATATGTGTGTTATGGCAAATTCCCATAGAAAAAGATGATCTCAGAAAGTAATTAAAACTGAAATCCTAGGGAATAAACTCATGACTATGAATGTAAATTATAAATTATAAAAAGGCTGATTGTCATATGGGATGTCTTAACCTATTTGAACTGCTATAACCAAACATTTTAGAGCTGGTAATCTATAGACAACAAAAATTTATTGCTCACGTTTCTGGAGGCAGAGAAGTTCAAGATCAAGACACCAGCAGATTTGATGTCTAGTGAACCTGTTCCTCTTAGAGAGTGCCTTCTGTGATCTCACTTGGTAGAAGTTGCAAACAAGCTCCCACAAGCCTCTTTTAAAAGGGCAATATTCCCATACATGAGACTTCTACCCTCATGACCTACCAAAAGCACCACTTCTTATGATCAACACATTGGGGATTAGATTTTGACATATAAACTTTGGAGAGACACACATTTTCAGACCACAGCATGAGTACGGACCTGGTCATTTTCTAGGTGCTCAGCAAGAAACCAGAGTTTCAGAAGAGACCCCAAGCTGTTGACCTGTGCTTATTTTCCTCCACCTATCTTTCTAATCTCAAGAGTCCAAATCATTGTTGAACTGCCCTTAATATTTGGTTTCAGGATTCAGTAAGCTTCACCAATGTTTGTTTGTCCATTTTTAATGACTTTATAACATATCATTAACAAGAGAATGTATTGAGTGTCTTTTTTTGCATGAGACATGATGATTTTGAAATATAATTTAGAAAAGATTAAGGCTATAATGACTCAAATTCAAGGAAGGATGTGAACTGTGATGTAGATGCAAAAGTATAGGGAGAACAAGGAAAAACTGAACAGAATTTGAAGTGTGCCCAGATTATCTTTCAGTTTGAAACTGGACAACTTGTTATTCTTGTTTCTGTGTCCTATGTCTACTATTTAGTTATCCCCCAATTCTCTTCTCCTTTCCAGCAGACTTTGCAAGAAAGAAAGAAGAAAATAAATAAAGGAAAATAAAAAGGGAGAGAGAAAGAGAGAGAGAGAGAAAGAGAAAGAAAGAAGGAAAGAGGAAGAAAGAGAAAGAATGAATGAGAGAGAAAAAGGAAGAGAAAAAGAGAGAGAAAGAAAGAATAAATAAGAGAGAAAGAAAAAAGAAAGAAGAGAAAGAATGAATGAGAAAGGAAGAAAGGAAGAAAGAAAGGAAGAAAGAAAGAAAGAAAGAAAGAAAGAAAGAAAGAAAGAAAGAAAGAAAGAAAGAAAGAAAGAAAGAAGGAAGGAAGGAAGGAAGGAAGGAAGGAAGGAAGGAAAGAAAGAAGGAAGAAAGGAAGAAAGGAAAAGAGAGAGAAAGAATTCTTTTTCATTTTACTTTCCCTGAATCCTTCCCCAGGTAGTAGCTATTTACGGTAACTACCTAAACATTACTAAAGTTTATTTTTATATTTCTCTTTTGGTATAATTTTTTCTATTGTGACTTATACTACTATGTGCTTTCATAGTATTTCTCACTTGACTGAAAGAGCGGTAGGATGTATCTGGATTCCACAATGCTTTTATATTGCAGGGATTCAATAAGTAATAAAAAATGACTGTACACAGGCCAGAATGTTTGGATTCTGTTTAAAGTGATGAATACAATTTAACTTTTGATAATAGAATATTTAATATTTATATATAGAATGGCTTTTTATGATGATTAGTAGGTTAACTATTTTGATTAAAATGATTTCTAATATTATGGTAAATAGACACTTAAGTAGAAAAAGAATATTCATTAATTTACTCACGGATTCAATTATTCATAAATAGCTTACTATGTACCCATCACTTTTATTATGTCTCCATCACTTTTTAGCTTACTGTGTACCCAACACTTTTTAGGTTTCAGCTACCATGGTAAGCCAGAGCAAGCCTTACTCTCGTTCTAGTTGGAGAAAATAATGGGAATTCTAACAAAACAAACTGTATATGAGTGCTAAGGTTCCAACTGAAGGATGTATTAAAAGCAAGGAAAAGTAATAGTGACTGAACTAGAAGAAACATGGTTTCTAGATATCTCAGAAAGAAAGAAAAAAGAATATCAAAATAAGTGAAGCTAATTAACTGTATTCTAAGTGGAGAAGGTAGGAGGAATTGGGGAAAAACGTCCCAGAACACTTTCTTGAAAGAAGAGTTAGTAAAGAAGATACTCGGGTGTTTGAAGAGATGTGGGAATTATTGTCTGCTGTGGGAAGATGAAAGTAAGGAGACGGAAATAAATCACATTTTGGTTCAGTGGTAAGACACAGACAAAACCAAGAGTCACAGGATTCCTATGGTTAAGCCACATGAGTGTCTACTTAGAGTCTTCAGCTCCCTGTGAAGAGCTTCCCACTGGGTAAAGCGAAGGAAGACACCTAGAAAGTCTGTCCTAGGATTAAAGAAGTGGTCTTAAGCAAGACAATTAAGGTCTGTCTTCTCAAAATGTAAGAAGAGTAGAAAAATAGAAGAGAAAGAAGTCATTTTCAGACAGTAAAGTGTATGTGAAATCTGGTGTGGGATTTGGGAGAGTCTAAGAAATACTGCTCAAAGAGTAGCGGCAACTTTGTGTCATCTGAAAAGCTAGGAACAGTTAGCTTGCTATTCTCCTGAACACTTACTTTGTCCCCAGTATAATAAATATGCCATGGAGAAGTAATTTTTTAAAGAATTATTTCAAGAAAAATGAAGAACTATAAGAATCTGTGTGGTTAGATGTTTGTTGAGTGTTCTGTGGGATGGAGGGCTTCGATATATAGATGAAAGAACACGTGAGAGATTTAAACCTAACTTCAGCAATGGCTAATTTAAGGATCATTGAAAACATTATTGGGTATTTGATATCATAATTGTATGAATGCTAATATTTGTTGCATGCTTACCATGTGTCAAATCCTGCGCTTTACATTAATAACTCAATCCATTTCTTTAAAGTTTTCATGTGATATATTTTTCCTTTTAGCAATTGCTATATTAATGATCTAGAATGTTTACTCTATAAATTATGAATGGCTCTATTTCAACAATGGGGATATTCATTCATGGCAAGATTGGGAACTTTGATTTTGATTTTCTACTCTTTAATAATTCTACCATTTACCTAGATAAAAGCATAAGGAACACAATCACCAGATATTTAATTGATGTAGATCTGGGTGAAAGTGGTAATTCAGTGATTAAAGAGTAGTCTTTAAGATAATCTGCCCAGTCTATAATGGTGAATTTAAATTGGTAAGTACAAAATTAAATACAATTTTATTGTAATTTATCATTCTTTTTTACTTGGAGTTACAATGCCTAATTGTTTCCCCAATTTTGTCACTTTCCACATTAAAGATGTTAATTTGGCATTTGTAACTGAGGAACCAAGAGACCACAGAAATTATATTTATGAAACTCCAAACTGAAGTGTCATACTAAGATGAATATTTTTAAAAGAAAAATTTGATTACACAATTATTAATTCTCACCTAAATCCAAGTTGTTAATAAATTATGTTGTTGGTAATTCAGAGAGATTTGAAAGATATATTTTAGAAAGAACTTTTGGTGAACTGGTGAACTCTGAGTCCAAACATTCCCAAGAGCAAAGAGATATGGGTTCCTGACCCTTATCTCAAACTTAGCAGGACTGGTTTCATCAGGACTGTGTAGAGAGTTTGATATGCTGTGAAGTTGGGGTAATAAAATGGACTTGTCTTTGTCTTGCTGGTAAATTCAAATGGGGAGAGGTGGGGTAGCTAGTTCTTCCACATCTGGGAGTAAATAGGTGACTTAATTAGGCTGAGACTGTGTTTCCCAGAGTTTGACTGGACAAAGGATACAGTTATTTATAGAGACCAGCTCCCAGTCATGTGACTAAGGTCGCCGTAATGTATCTTGGATCATGTCCAAGAGGGCTTCCCATAGTCTGGAAACCTCAACAAAGAGAAACTAAGGATAACAGTGGACCCTTTAAGACAGAGGAAATAGGCCATCTGCATCAAGACAAGCAAACATGACGGATAAGGGACAGTGTCTCTGAAGAGATCATAGGTGGTACAACGTCTCAGTGAAATCTTGACATTTCTTCCACATTCCTACATCCACACCCTGGTAACTCCTTCTCATGCTGACTCGTAGTTGGTCATGCAATCTGTTTTTGCCAGTGGGATAAAAGCAAACGGCATAAGCAGCAATTTGAAAAGCACTTTTGCATGGGGGCTTACCCTCTCTTTTACTTTTAGCTTTTGTACTTTTTCATGGGAAGAAGCTACAGTATTGAAAGGTGAGACACATGGCCCAATCAAACCTGTTGTCTCTGATGACAGTCAAACCACCTCCAAACATGTGGGCTTTCTGAGGCTATTCAGCCCCAGTGGAGCCACCATCTGACTTTTGACAGAACCCAGCCAAGATAAGTCTGTTCCAATCAGTAGAATTACACAGCTGACCTGTTGACTCATGGGATATAATAAAGAGCTGCTGTTTTAAGGTAGTAAGTGTTGAGATGGTTTTCTACACAGAACATATTACTGCTGCACCATAAAAGTCCCCTATAAGAGAAAGGTAGCTTTAAAGTCAGGTCTACAAAGCTTAGTCAGTTGCTGACAGTAGCAGTTAAGTAAGAACTTTGCTGCCCCTTCTCTTATCTCTTTACTCTCTTCAATATTCACTTCACTTCCAGAGTGTTCAGAAATACCAAATATGAGCTGAATAAGAACTGGAAAGACAAGGATTCATTCCCTCCACAAACTATAAGCCTGGCTGATAGAGTGAATATTTTACTTGAGATCAAATGGTAAGAATTTTGACTATTATATAGGAGTGAACAAAATAGCTTGACATTATGTTTGAAACTTATAGTGACCTTTGGATTAATATTATTTGTATTTAATCTAAGAATTATCTGAAAAGACATGAAACTGCCTGTTTTTATCTAGTACCCAAGGAAGAACACCTCCAATGCAGTTTAGGAAATAATGTTGCTTTATGATTATATCCAATGACAGTTATTTTCTCAACATTCTGATTACTCATAGCATAAATTAGACATCTAGCAATTGTTTAATAGTTTTACCCTATGCATATAATGGGTAGAAACATAGTTTTAGAACTCTACATCCCATGATTGTTAATTATTGGCAAGAGTTTTGAAAAATCCATCCTTTGAAATATAGCTTGTGAGCATAGATTCTTTTGTGTTCTGTTTTGAAATATACCCTTACCTTCACCTGCTCTGGAATGAGTGGTTCTAAGAATGCTTTCTTCTTTTGCAGATTCACTGTCATCTTCGTCTGATGTTACAACATAGTGACCACTCAACTATCCTCAATGGTATTTGACTACATGGATTCTGTAAATAGGTGAAACTTAAGAACACTATTTTTTTTTCAAGTACAATATGCTGTAGTCATAAAATGGATGGGGTCTTGTCCATATATCGATGTGAAATTTAGATAAAACAAGCAATGTGAAGAATACATAATCTCACATTTCGTGTGTCACATTATAAATTCTACATCAGGATGTATGTCATTTTTGCCCTATTATTCTCTACCAAAGGGAAACAAATTAGGAGAGCCCATCACATTTGTTTATTTATTTAACATTTGAAAATCATAATCACAGAACTGAACTTCCTATTCCTTGGTGTGCTTCATGTAGCACACCCAAGATATAGGTGAGTGGTGGCTTTTTTATTGGAGAAATTACAAAGTTTATTTTTCTTACATTTGAAATTTAAAAAATGTGTACCTCTCTAAAAGATACAATTGCTTTGTCCTCACCTGTGTGATGAGGTTAGATGCTGCCATTCTGTTAAAAGCAAAACTTCATTCCAGATGTATTTTGAATGAATTCTTGATTCACAATGGAAGTTGCTCCCAACTAAAATGAAATATGTGTTGCCTTCTCTCCAGTTTGTTTCCTCGGATTTCTAAACAAGAAAGACAAAAAAGGACAGAAAACACTTTGTGTTTGCTATAACCTTGAGAATCAATCCTAAGAGTTAAATGTCAAATTGTTGAATTACTTGCTCTTATTATCCTCTAACTATTCCATATTCTTTTAATTGACTCAGTCTTGTAAAGATAAACGCCTTGGGTTACACGTAACACAACACAGCACAACATAATGCAATTTCATAAAGGATGTTCTGTAATTGCTTATCACACATGGCTGTGCATGAGAGATAGAAACAATAAAGAAACAAATGGAAAATATTAGGCCAAACCTTATTACTGAGATAATATTTGAAATAATCTTGAAATACTTTTTGATACACATTGTCCATATGTAAGCCTTGAGAATGATTGGAGTTTCTCAAATCTATCTGGTTGTATATTGGAAATGGTGGGGAGCAACTAGTAAAGGGGCTAACTTTGGAAATAACTAAGAAGAATTCTGAGTGTTAACAAGAAGAAAAGCAACCGATTTAAAGTAAAAGTTGGTATCCAAGGAGTAAGAGCTCATGATATTGTCGGTAGCCCCATCGTTGATGAAAAACAGCAAAGTATCAACGTTGACTCTGTGTTTAATATGAAGTATGACACAATTTTGTGCATGAAGAGGATGCTGACCTTTCAAATCCAAGCAAGTACACAGATAACTTAATATCATTTTACTACAGCAAAAGTTTCAGAAGAGAAGTGATAAAATATTCATTTAGTTTGATTTGAGAACCTGAAGTTTTCAGTTTTTCACTTATCAATGAAGTGTTTTCTCTAAAATAATCTCATAAAAAACCTGGGAATATTTTACTAATGTTTATTATTTCTCTCATTACATGTCAACTTCTGAGGATTTCCTGTCTTCAGAAATCATGTGAAGGGCCTTAGTGATGACATAATTGATGTCTCTGAATTGACAAATGATGAAAGTGGGGACACGAAAGTAAAATGACTTATATGAAACTGATATAAGATGAATTCATGACAGCATCTGTATAGAACCAAGGGTATTGTCCTTTCCCGAGGTCTTCAAGTGTTTCATAAAGATAAAAAGTTCTGAGGGCATGCCTCCAGGGAATAGAGGGACATGATTTGAATAACATTTCCATGAGTTTAAAATTTCCTCCATATTTCTATTTGAAAACACACAAAATTATGAACACTTTATGTTCTAATTTATAGTAATGTTCATTTCTAAATAAAATTTTATTTAAATTGCCTTGAAGAATGCTCACACATACACAGTATTTTCTGTTTTATTACCTAGGTGGTCTGGTAATTAAATTATTTATATCAGAACACTGAGTTAAACTGAAAAGAGGTGATACTGAATTTCAATTTCATATTTGGGGGAATTCATCTCCTCTTGCTCATAATGTTGCAAAATTAAGACATAAATAAGCATATAATATAGCACAATTGTTTTTCATTACTTTATATATTATGTCAGTGTAATTTCTAATTAAAAATGAGCAGAATACTACCACCACACAAATTATTGTTAAGCTATACAGTTGGTGGAAATTCAATAAATATATTTGATAAGAAAATAAACAATTTGTATCATATGGACATTCAAAATGGTAAGTGATAATTTTTTTCAATTTATTTTATTGTTTCAGAGGACCATGCAACAAAGGATTATTCAGCCAAAAAAACTATGTTCTTTATGTCATTGTAATTTAAACATGTGGATATACTCAGTTATAAAAACTTATTGATTGAATACTGTATTCTTAAAGACTATTTTTTGTAGCAGCTTTATGTTCACAGTAAAATTGAGAGGAAGGTACAAAATTTCTTATTATACCCCTTCCTCCCCACCCCCCCCACCCCACACACACAGACTCTCCTGTTACCAACATCCTTCACCAGCCTGGCACATTTGTTACAAATGATGAAAGTACAATGACAGATCACTGTGCATCTCAAGGTGCATCATTTACATTAGGGCTCACTGTTTGTTGGTTGTTTTTTGTTATTGTTGTTGTTTTTATTTCTGTTTTTGAGATGGAGTCTCACTCTGTCACCTAGGCTGGAGTGCAGAGGCACTATCTCAACTCACTGCAACCTCTGCCTCCTGGATTCAAGTGACTCTCCTGCCTCAACCTCCCAAGTAGCTGGGATTACAGGCACGCCTTAACTCATCCAGCTAATTTTTGTATTTTTATTGGAGATGGGGTTTCACCATGTTGGCCAGGCTGGTCTCAAACTCCTGACCTCAAGTGATCTGCCTGCCTCAGTCTTCCATGGTGCTGGGATTACAGATATGAGCCACAACGTCCAGCTAGGGCTCACTCTTGGTGTTCTATATTGTATGGATTTTGACAAATATATAGTAACACTTATCCACCATTATAATATCACACAGAGGTGTTTCACTGCCCTAAAAATTCTCTATTCTCTATCTATTTAACCCTCCCTTTCCTCCAACCTGTCAACCACTGTTAATTTTGCTATCTCCATAGGTTTGCTTTTCCCAGAATGTCATATAATTGGAATCACAGTAAATATGCGGCCTTTCAAATTGGCTTCCATCACTCAGTAATATGAATTTATTAATAACATTATTCTATGTTTTTCATGGCTTATTAGCTCATTTCTATTAAATATTTGATAATATTTTACTTTCCAGAGGTACTACAGTTTATTTATCCATTCAGCTTCTGAAGGACATCTTGTTTGCTTCCAAGTTTTGGCAATTACTAATAAAATTACTATAAATATTTGTGTGCAGTTTTTTTGTTTGTTTGTTTGTTTTTGTTTTTCGTTTTTTTGCATGAACTTGTTGCAGCCCCTTTGGGTAAATACTAAGAAGTGTGATGGCTGGACTGTATAGTATGAGTATGTTAATTTTATAAGAAACTTCCAAACTGTCTTCCAAAGAGTCTGTACCATTTTCCATTTCCATAGCAATGAATGAGAATTCCTTTTTCTCTCCACATCCTTACCAACATTTGTGTTTTCAAGGTTCTGGATTTGGGCCATTCTGATAGGTATGTAGTAGTAATGTAGTTTTTCATTATTTATGTCTAAGACATTTTCCTTGTATCTGTCCCTTTCTATTTGTAATATCACCACCTATTTTCCACACTTATATTCCTTGTGTGGCTATTACATTTAACATTTTATGCATCATTCACCAACATCACTGACTATTTTTATAGAACACTATTATTTGAGTATTCTCATCATAGCATTCCTACCCCTGCAAAGTAAATTTCAAATTCCTTGCACTGACATTCATATGTTTCTCCCATGTGATTTGGTGTCCCCATACTTCTTGCATAGTATTCTTTACCAATATGTACGCTAATTTTTAAAACACCAATATCCTGGGAAAGCAACTCTGTTTTCTTCCCTTTTGTGATCTGCTATACCATTGTTCTTTGCCCTTTTACACATTATTACAATAAGCCCAGTTTCCACTTGCTTTCCAAAGGTTTCCTTGGTTATTTCATTCATGAAACTCTTTTCCCCTGGAGAGACTTTATATATTCATCATGTACTAAAGACCAAGTTCTGCCTTAGTCTTGGCAGCCCCTTCCTTCAGGATATATTTGGTTGAATGTGGGAAGTGCAATTAAATATATTATGGGAATACAGGCAATGGTAGAAATCTAAACTAGTTTTAGAGTATAATGGAGGAGCTGCTAACCTAACAATGTGAGAGAAGGAGTATCCTGGAGATAGGGACCTATTTTGACTCTTGAAAGACTGGGAGTTTGTCATGTATAAATAAGAAAGGTTTGCAGTGCTAAGGGAACATCACTGCCAAGGCTTGGAAGTACAATCATGTACTGTGCATATTGTTTATTAGGCACTAAATATAGACGCTTTTCATTTATTCAAGAAATATTTGTTGAGTACTTATAAATGTCTGTTAGAAAACTTCTAGATATGGAAACAGGGAGTTCTCAGTGAACTTGAAGATTTTTTTGTCACATAAAGTTTTTAAGGTCATGTACCTTTAAAATGGACTAATTTGGTAGCTTAATAATGTTAATCGACACCTGAATTTTTTACATCTTCCGGTCATGTGATCTCTACTTACCTCTCCTAATAAACTCAGGAAGGATTCAGAAGCAGTACTGTTTCTCTTTATGCATCACATTTTAAGAGCAAGGAAAGCTTTCCTAGAAATTTCCAAGTAGACTTCCAAGTCTCATCAGACAGAATGTTTTGCATACCTGGCCTAAACCGATCATTTACAAAAGGAATTGGCTCATAACAATCAGCTTAAATCAGTCAAAAATCACTTCAGGAGTTGAAATGAGAAACAGAGTCCCTGAGTCATACATGGGTATCACGCACACCTGAACCAAACAGGGGATCTGTCAATCAGAAAATGTGAGAAATGGGTGCCAGATAGGTGATTGTTGGTATCTGTAACAACCAATTGTTTACTAGTCACTGTGCTTGATGTTAGGAAGGCCATGGAGAGCAAAATACATAATTTCTGACCTCAGGGAGCTGAGGAAATGTTGAGTAAGGTATTATTAAATAATCACACAGGTAGTTAATAAACAACAATATCTTTAAAAAGAAACATGTGCAGGGAGAGAAGAAAGCATTTAATATGGTGAACTTTATTTACTATGGGGTGTCAAGGAAGATTTCTATGAGGAAATATATTTGAGCCATAATCAGAAGTTAAGTCAGAATAAAGCAAGTAAAGGGTAGATAATTTAAGGGAAAGTATAATCCTGGTAAAGGGAACAGTATGTGCATAAGATATGACACTAGTTGTACCTTGAGAAATGAAAACAATTCTGTGATCAGAGAATAGTGAGAATGCAAAAATGGCATAGGAGAAAAAATTGGACAAGATAGAAGAGACTATCCTGTTTGCAATGTCCAGCTTAGTCTTAAAAGAAAAGAGAAGACACAGAGAAATTGAAAGCAGGAGAATATCATGATGTGGGATAAATGAGCCTTCCAGAATGCTGTAAAGCTGGCATAGAGATAATATTCAGGAAAACTCTGGAACTAGGAGTCAGTTGTTAACCCTAGAAATAGGAATCAGTTGTTAACTATGGGTAGGTTTCAAGAACCAGGAAGCTTGATATTTACAAATGAAATCTCAAAAATTATTAGTGAAAACATCCTAGAATGGTGATATAATTCTCAAATACAAAAAAAAGCAAGGATAAGGAAGATAACAAACTTTCAGAATCTCCCAGAAGCTTATTTTGTCTGAGTAAACTGGATTATTAGTCTAATCTTTCAGTAGAGGAAAAAACAGAGTATGTGTGATCTCTTGAAGTTAAAATACAAAACTTTTGTCATGTTGCAGCCTTGATTTCTTCTCTTGTTATACTCTTTTATTCCTATCAATTATTAAGTAATGTTAAACAATCATCCAAATGTTTCTTGAATTCATCCACATTTCTGTGGCTCAACTCACACTATGGTTACCCATCCCTTATGTAAAAATTGGACAATTGTATTGAATCTCTTTGCTAGTATTTGTTCCTGAATTCTTAGCTGTAAAAGAAAAGAAAGATCCTCCACTTATACCCCAAAGTACAATGGCTCAAGCACAACAAAAGCATTGTATTATATTGATAAAAATCCAAGTTGAATGTTCTTTGTTTTCAGGCAGTTATTTTTCATGTAGCAATTTGGGGGACCAGCCTCCTTCCATATTGTGGCTCCACAATGGTATTTACCTCCAGCCAACAAGAAGAGAAATAAATTAGATGCTTCTTAAATGTCTTGTCCCAGTAGCAGCTCATATAGTTTCCATTCACATTCCATTTGCAAAAAAAAGAAAATTGGTCACTTCCCTGAATCAAGTGAAGGAAGCCTGGAAAATATGATGTAGCACTGTTCTTAGAAGAAGGCTCTTTTGTTGTGTGTTATCAACTGATAAACTCTACCACATTTGTTTCTAATCTTGATGTAATCCAAATTGTTCTCCAAACTATAAACATGATAATTAAAACAGTTTATTTAATATTTCTTTGTTTAAAGACTTAAAGGTATGCACTGATTTTAGAACAAAGTTCACTCCTTTTCATGGATGCTTATGTGTAATATTTATTTCAGCCCATTCTAAATTTACAACCCCATTTGTTGCTAGTTGTTTCTTAAGATTATATTGCAAAATTACTAAACTTCTATCTGTTGTCTAGAACATGCTGCATTATTTTGCCTTTAAATTCTGAAACTTGATCTTCTCTCTGCCAATAACTCTATCTTTTTCATTCACTTCCCCAACTCATGCATACACTTAAAGTCACTGTGTAAATTCCACAGGCCCAGAGTGCCCACCTCTGTCCCAGACCAAATGAGGCACGCCTGCATTTATTAGTGTAATGTTTTGTAATTCCCTTTCATAAAATCTCATCATACTTAAATCAATGATTTATTTAATTCTATTTCCTCAATACATTTTTTATCTTTTAGGCAAAATTTGTAACTTTTGCACACTGCACATAGTGGTTGCTGAAGACTCATTTTTAATTAGAGTAAGTTTTGTTATAATGCTAGTTTTAAAAATGAAAATTGGTTCTAGAACCAATTTTCCTTCCTTCCTTCTCTCCCTCCCTCCCTCTGTCTTTCTTTCTTTCCCTTTCTTTCTTTCTCCTTCCTTCCTTCCTTCCTTCCTTCCTTC
>NW_016811527.1:1024904-1049522 GCF_001698545.2 Rhinopithecus bieti | reverse complement strand
TCCCTCCCTCTTTCTTTCTTTCTTTCTTTCTTTCTTTCTTTCTTTCTTTCTTTCTTTCTTTCTTTCTTTCTTTCTTTCTTTCTTTTTTTTTTTTTGAGATAGAGTCTCCTCCCTCTTGTTACCTAGGCTGAAGTGCAGTGGCATGATCTCAGCTCACTGTTGTCTCCGCCTCCTGGGTTCAAACGATTCTCCCCTTTCAGCTTCTCCAGTAGCTGGGAACACAGGCACGCACCACCATGTCTGACTAATTTTTGCACTTTTAGTAGAGAGGTGGTTCCACCATGTTGGCCAGGTTGGTCTCAAACTCCTGACCTCAGGTGATCCACCTCAGGTGATCCACCCACGTCGGCTTCCCAAAGTACTGGGATTACAGACATGAGTCACCATGCCCCAATTATTGCTACCATTTCTATTGGGTTGTTATCTTCTATTTATTTGTTACACTAGTTTGACTATTGTGTTCTGTTATAAACCAAATGTTTGTGCCCCTCCCCCCATTTGTATGTCGAAATCTAGTACCTAACCTGATGTTATTTGGAGGTTGGGCCTCTGAGAGGTAATTACATTGTGAGCTTTCATGAAGGGAATTAGAATCAGAGAGTTAACTTACTCTCTTTCTACCCTGTGTGGACACAGCAAGAAGAAAACTATCTGTAAACCAGGAAAAGACCCCTCGCCAAGAAGCCAACACTTCTGGCACCCTGATCTCAGACTTTTAACCTCCAGAACTGTAAGAAAGAAATATTTGTTGTTTAAGCCACCCGTCTATGATAATTCCTTATGTTGGCCCAAACTGACTAAGGCAAGCTCTTGATTCCATCTTTCCCCATATACCTTATTGTTTTTATTGTGTGATTTTGTATAACACAGTGATTTTTAGGGAATCATATGAAACGCTAAAGAGAACTGAGGATAAATGAAAGAGCAATTGTGTGAAGCTAATTAGGGACTTGTTTATATCGGTCAAAGCATGAAATGACAGCAGTCTCCCATTCCAGATAGTACCTGAGCTCATAGGACTGCCAGATTATGCTACCCTCAGACATTCATTCAGAATTCAGAATTCATTCTCAGAATTTTAGTGAAGAAACCAATCCTTTCTCATTATGTCCCAGTGTCAGGTCAGAGGGGGAAAGAAGCTATGGACCTGTGTGAGTGGAAGCTCTTTCAAGATCACCAGTGTCATTGAAGGGAAAGGGAGTGAGTCTTTGTAAGTCTGTAACTAGGCACACCTCACATGAGTTCTGCTTCATGCAGTCTTTCAAATAACGGTCCTGAGAATGTCCAGACTCCTTGTAGCTTTTCCTTTCCATTTGAGATTTTTAGCTGTCATTTATTTCTTTTATGATTTTATCCATCACTTCACTTCCATTAGCCTCAGTTTTCTTATCTACCAGAAGATATGATTGAAGCAGTTCATCAATAAGCTTTCCTTTTCTTAGAAAAGACTTTCATTTACAGTATTACCCTCATTTTACCTGCACCATACCCAAGCATCAAGGTAAAAAGGAAACGGAAGTGTGAATTGAAAAGTTTCTGCTGGCAGCATATCAGACTCCTAACTATAAAGGTAATTATGCCTTATGCTGTTTGTCAGCCTTTCACTAACCCATACATACCTGTAGATCTGTCTTTGGGGTAATCAATCCTTCTCAGAACATAAAATAGCACAAGATGTCTTTTAATCTCAGGAATGTAAGGAGTCAGATTCTAAAGCCCCCAAAACAAGTAGGAATAGGCCACATCTCTCTAAGTATTGGCTGGAGTGGTGAAGCAGTCAAAGCATTTCCTAGTGTTGGACAGTGGAATTGCTGTTTCCCACTGTCGATGTCATCAAATGTGAGTAAAAATAAAGGCATCACTGTGCTTTTGGTCTAAAAGAAAGGAAGATAAAATGATGTCACAACTTACTGTCAAAACATTTAGTATAGATCACAGGGGTTACATTTTAAGGAAAAACAAACCCTATTTGTAAAGAGAAAAACATATCTAATTTGAAAATGATGTAAAACTACTTGTATCACAAAACAGACATCTTACTGCAAACTTAATGAGTCCAAGGTCACATTGATATCTTTAAATGTAATATTGTAAATATTGTAAAATGTAATATCTTTAATTGTAATATTTTGGTAGAAAGAAATCTGTGCAGAGATTTTAAAATTGAATTATTTCTAGTGGTTTTGTTTTGTTTTCTGTTTGCTTAAATTTTGTCAGATTATGCATGAATGCATTGAGTTCAAATGATGGTACAAATTTTGTGTCAGGGTGTAAAATTTCGAATAATTAAAAAAAGAAATGGAAAGAAGCAAACGAACTCTTCCTTAGTGTTATTAAAAGTGTACAGTAAAAGGAGAAAGAAAAGTAGAGAGATAAAGAATTTTTTTTTTAAATCCACAGATATAGCCACATAGTTGTCAGGCTTACTCCTGAAATGAGATCTGAAATGTCAATATCAGTTGGGAAAGATAAAGGTAATTTCAGTGTCTCTAAACACTTAGAGGAGCTACCAGAACAAAATCAGTGAGATCTATATCAACAAGGTGGTTACGGCACTGGGAATGCATTGTGGGACTTTTTTTTCAATAAGTTGATCTAAACAAGCCTGGCCAAGCTATTCAGTCTCTGTTACCTGAGTGTCACTTTGCAAAGTAGAACAGACACTTGGAAGTATTAGTCTCCAGATACATATTACATGGGGATTATGATTCAAAATTTTGTTTCCTATGATCTAAAACCAAGTGAATCATAATAGACTGTCAAAGAAAAAAATGAAGATGGAAATACACTATCATTCAGAAAGTAGTTACAGTCAAAATTTAGCCAGTTCCGCTGTGAAAATTTGGTTTTTAAACTTTTCCTCCTTTTTTCATTATTAGTTTTAAATATAGGCTATGATCAGCTAACTCTGATTTCATTTTTTCCTCTTACTTTTTCTCAAGGGGCAGGAATATCTTCCAAGCAGGTCTATAGTTATCTTGGTCATTTTTAAACTTGCAGTATGTTTAAATGAATGTTTCACAAATCAGATTTCTGAAGCTCAAGGCTGCAACTTTCACTGTCTTTCTATGTAGCATTTGTAACAGTCATGGCACAAAGAAAAGAAGAAACAAGATGAAGGGTATAGAATAATTGATTTACAGAGGTTAAACTTCAAGCAAGCATGGGAGTTGCTCTGACTGTTTGGCTGACTAATGCTCCTGTGTCTAGTGTTGAATCTAAAGTCATTATAGCTTGGCCACACAGTAATTAAAATTAAAATCTGGATATGAAAAAGATTAGTAGCAAATTGGAACCCAAAAGGATGAAATATCTGTCTTGTCCCACCTCTTACTCTGAAGCTGTTGGAGACTTGTTCAGAAAGCTGCTGCCTTTCACCACAGAGCTATATGTGCACTTGGCTTAGGACTCAGAGACTTTGAAGAAGATTTGCAGGAGCTAAAGGTCCAGATGCTACAAGCAGCAAGGTGAGCTCTAGATCAGTAACAATGGCATTCTAAAGCTATTGTGGTACCATGCACAGGTTTCAGAGTATAAAAGTGTACAGCTGGTGATTCTCTTATGCCTTTTGAAAAGCATATAAATTGTCTTGTAACAATACTAACAGAAAACTACACAATGAAGACAACTAGCGAAAACGTAGTCCTAGCTTAGTTGACCTGATAAATTACAAATTCACTAAAATCTACTTTTTGGCAAAATTTCACCCACACAGTTTTCTTTAAGCAAACAACTTCTAAATAAAGATAAGAACAAACCATACTTTTGCCCAATATGCTGAAATGACTCCTCGAACAACTGAAAACATGCCAACCATGCTCCCCAAAAGAGGTTGCTGCTTTTCAAAAATAAGTTATTCTTTTAAATTAGTCATATTGTTTTGTATATTAAAGCTTAAACAATGAAATTATAAGAAAACCAACTATTAACACATACAATGTTATATGGCGGGGGAATAGGAGAGGAAAACACGTTCATGCATGTATACACACACAATATCAAAGTGAAAAAGAAATGTTTATATTTATTGCAGTGCATATTTCTGTAACTGATCATGGCCAAAGTTCTTCCACTAGTCATTCCATATTCCTTTGGATAGTCATGATTTCCTGTATGGTGTTTTGGGGACACAAAACTTCATTTCTAAATGGTCTGGGTCATTAGCAGTCTGTCCGATCAGATTAGCTGTCTGTTGACTCTAATCAGCAAGCATAAGAGCTCTAAGAGGCATTTCATGAGATCGCCTTCATTTCAGACTTGACCATTCTCACCCATATTGTGCAGCAGCACCGCAATACCTCCTGAGAGTCACAATAAATTACCTGGCCCTGAGGTTATTTTTTTCCCTGATGGTTCACTAGCATTAGGGCACAAAACATCTACATGAAATTTCAACTGTAAGCTTAATGAAACTATTGGTTTATCTTCTGGAAGAATCCTTTTCCTTTAGAAACAGGAATAACAAGACCATCAGAATCTACAGTTGCAGGGATGGGAAGCAAACCTTTGCTAGTGGATCACAAGGGTGAGTAAGAAAGGACACTTCATTGTTCACCTTTCAATTTTTGGACTTGTGAATTCTGGCCATGGTAACAACATTACCATAGAGTACTCACTGATTTAAAGTTTACAGTTTAGCCTGAACAGCATTACCACAGTGTCCCAACACAGACTTCAGTAGGACATTTTACTGTTGTGTCAGCAAAGCTATTTCAAGGTGATGAACAAAATGATAAGATAAGTGAATTCCATAAATATAAGCAAATTTCTTCCTTTCACTTGCTTTGAAGCGCTGTTTGATTACCATGAGTGAGGAACTGTGAACGTTCATAGATTTTGGCAAAAGCATCATGGACAAGAAAGGCAGATCCAGATACTAAGTGTCTGTCTCAGTGAGAAAAAAAGCTGTTGCTCCTTCCATGATAGAAATGGTCCAAGGCAATGAACATGACATATGGTGCCTTACTATTCTCTTTTAGGGAATGGAGCTGTAATGAGATCTCAATGTCGGTTTCTACTTTTGGCAAGTTGGCCACTTGGCAACAGTTATAGTGAGATAAGCTTTAGAAAATAGAAGACCATGGTGTTGAGCCATACTTAAGCTCCGTCTCAACTGGCATGAGCACTTTATTCAGTCATTCATTGGGAAATTACTGGGTTGGCTGGAGAAAGAAGCTAGCCTGGCATCCACACACTGGGTTTCCTTGTTCACATACTTGTTAAAATTATCTTCTGGTAAGAGATTACTGTTTGGTGAGCATTCACGTGGGGCACAAACATCTTCATACTCTGTAACCATTCAGAGAGCTCTATTTACATATGCATATGTATATTCTCTAGTCGTCCTTGTCATCCATTGTCAATTACCCTTCATTCAATCTTTGAACAATTAGCAAAGACGTTAGCCACTGCTTGCAAGTATATCTGGGGATCCATAACTCTCCCAAAGATATATTCAAGACAAAATAATCAACCAAGCACATTTCTTGGAGTTCTGCCTATGGGAGGGATTCGCCATCATCATTACCCTTCATGGCTATCATGCAGTTGTACCACAAGGCTGCCAACATCTATTTTTGCATAGCACACATTTTTATCTATAAACTGGGGGTGAACATTTTTTTCGTCAGTCAAATGAAAATAGGAAACTACATGAGAACCCACAGTGCAGGCTGAAAGGTAGAAGGCAATGTAATAGTGCTGTAGACTCATTTCATATAGATTTAAGCCAAAACTCCCCTGATGATTGACCTCCATAAGTTCTTACTGTGACTGGTAAACCACAGTGAAATTTTTGATCTTTAGGAATTAATATCAGGGCAGATCCTGTGTTTGTAATTATCCTAAATTCTGACAATTTCCCTACTCCAATGCAAGGACTCTGGGAAAGTCTTCAGAGGTCACATCAGTAAAGTCAGGAGGAAGGATAAAATATTTTGGCTTTGTAGCATTATCCATCCTCTAAGGGAACAAACCACCCTTTCATTCAAAGTGCTCTGGGCCAATGAAATGACATAATCAGGAAACTGGTTGAGGAACCAAACCTATCATGATAATTCAAATCAGACTTCTGCTCACCAGGCCTAGAGCTATTCAACTAACACACATCAGAAATATCTTTAATAGGCCATCCATGTAGGGCAACATGACCCAATAGTCAATGCCAAATATGTCTTCAGATAAAACTTTTCAGATTACTGCAACTATGTGTCCATTAACAGCACCTATGTGTCTTTGACAATTTGAAGTCCTCACTTGGCTGTAGCCACCTTGAGATCTCATCATCTCTATTGCAGAAAGGGACCTTTCCCACAATGGTGGTATTACTCATTTTCATTTCTAGGTCACAGGGAACAAATATAGCAATGTTCTTCAAGAATAAAGAGCTTTAACACAAATCTTCAAACCTCCCTTCATGAATGTTCTGATGACTTTTATGAAGGAGGAGTATCTTCTCTAATAGACTCTTCAAGAGAATATATTGAGAGGATAGCAGGCAACTTTTACACAATAAATCCAGTCTTTCATTTAAATTTCCCTAAATCTTTGGACAACTTCCTCTATTGTGCACCCAGAAAGTTCTGGCATTTCACTTTCCCTATGCAGACTTCATTTGGGTCCATACGCCAGTCAACAGTAAACTTTGGAACCTCTCCTTGCTATTTGAGCTAATAGATGCAAATGAGATTCTCAGGTCAATAAATTCAACCTAATCAAATATTGTTATTTTTCCAACTGAACCCAATATCCTTAGGACCCATTTCCACATATTGTCCCCCAGGCTTCTGTCTACAGAAATTGAAAAAATAATATAATTACTTTGGTGTGTATTAAAGTACCAATTGTTCATACTTTGTAATTCATCCTCTGGGTCCAATTGGTACATAAGTCTAGCTATAGGTTTAGAGGCTATGATTCTCCTGAGGAGGATAAACAGTCCCTTACAAATAGGCATTTCAAGTTCTTCGAGCAAGGGAAGCCTAACTTCCTGAGAGAGGGAAAAAGGCTACTCCCACTGTCAAATATGGTGCAACGGAATGTTGCAATTTAAGGTTCCCAGCTTCATGGAAATACGCCTCTATGTTCTCATCCCAATTCTTGGAAATTAAGTCCTTCCCTATCAATCCCTTATATCTAACTTAAGGAATCCTATGAACAGGAGAATTTGATTTGCATTATAATTTAGCTACTTGCAGGAATAGACTTTGGGTTTCGTTTTATGAATTCTCAACCACGAAGCCATAAGAAATGACAGTTTCTTATAAAATTCATAGAGGTTTTCTAATCCCTTGAACTTGAGTAGGTATGGATTTTTCACCTGAGCATATCATTTCTCCCCATGATTTTTTCACTACACTTTATAAGCAATGAACCAACTCATTTTAATGCTTATTTTTACAAAACTGTTTCATGGTAGCAACCACTTGTCCCATAGTTTTTCCCTTTCTAGGTGCTTGAATACAAGTAGCTACAGGAAAAAATTTTAGATGACTATGTCGTTCTGCTTGCCTGGAGTACCAGCACAAACTTTACAAATAGAAAGAATACAAGATGAAAACTGAGGCAGGCATCGAGAATAATGTATATTTGAAAAAAATAATATTTAACTGTTTTTATTCCTTTTAATAAGTGGACTACAAGGAGAAAGACAGCTTTCTAAAGAGCAGAATACAATTGTTTACTTAAGATTACTTATCCCAATGAGCAATAGATTTATTTTTCATGAAAACAGGACACTCAGATATATTGATTTGCTTCACGTGTTCTATCAACTATAGAAATCAATCTTCCAACACTAATTTTTATACCAAAATTCTGTTTCATGTCTGAATTTTTTATGTTCTCTTGGTTTAAATGCATCAAGAAAAGTAGACTTCGTCTTATTTTCCAATTGATAATCAAAGGTACTATCTAGTCCTAGCTAAATCTAACTAGAAAAAGGGTAATCAGGAAATTTCTAGGGCACATAATGTTAAGTAAAAATGTGGATTTCTATTATTTTGAGTCACATAATAAGGACTTCTTTTTTTTTTAAATATAGCATTTAGAGGGACCACATATTTTCAAAATTGGGGATAGTCACAAGCTAAGAGAGGGGAAAAGCAGTAACAACATTGACACCAGTCAAGAAAAGTCTTAGAAACAAACTGCTCTTTTGGCAGAAGTGTCTGTTTCATTGCTCTGAAATAAATGTGTGTCTATTTCTGGGATGCAAAAGAAACACTTCATTACCCCCACCATGAGCCTGGATTGAGTAACTAGGTGTGTGTACATGAATTGACGGGTGGAGTACATTGAGTATTGCTCTGTTTACTGTTAAATTTCTAGGGAACATGTAAGACTTCAGTTAGGGAATCTCTGATGCAGTAAGCAGAATAAGTGAGGATGGTTTAGGACACAGAGAAATTCTACTGCCTGTCGTTATTCTCCACTGGTTCATAACAGAGGAAATCTGTTAGAAGCCACAGAGAAAAATTGAAGTACTAAATTTCATTTGGTTTTAAAGTTGGAAGTAAAAATAATGTGTTAGTCATACAGAGAGGAAGATTATATAGAATCCAGAGTGGTCACACACACACACACACACACACACACACAGAGAAACACACAATACTTGGGAGACTATTAAGGCTAATGGAGATGAAAACCACTAGGCACTGATAAAATAATATTTTTTTTCAAATTTTTAGAGATATACAATTCCAAGTGTTCAAAGACTGAAAAAAAAATTGTTTTATTCATATGTAGTCAAATGACTGGCTCAAAAAAGTTTATTTGATACAATATATTCCCCAAATATGTGGGTAACAGAAATACACTATATATTAATGCCATCTTTCTTTTACTGATTTACTGTATATGTTATTATACATTATATATTATATGTATATTTCGTCATATATGATTATATACTAATGATATATGTGCCATTATTATATACGTATTATATGTTATATATATTAATATCTTCTATATTATGTTATTTATATATATATAATATACATAATGATACTTTCATTTATATATGCTTGCACGCGTCTCTGTCCAATTATAGCAGCCACACATACTATGTGGCTATGAGCACTTTTGAATGCGGTTAGTCCAACTGAGACATAGCTACAGTGTAAATATACATTCCATTTTTAAAGAATTCCAAAAGAAAGACTATTTCAAAAATTCGAATAATTTAATACTCTGGTTACGATTTTTGAAATACTATTTTGCTTATGTTGGGGGTTAAACAAATGTGTAAAATTAGCTCATCTTTTTAACTCTTACTTTTTATGCCAAAATACTATTAAAAATTAAAATTAACTATATGGCTCTCATTATATTTCCATTGGACAGCCCTGGAGGATAAAAAGTATATTCTGATGCCAATTATAATTTCCTTTTCACTTGGGTTTTTTTTTTTTTTTTTTTTTTTTTTTGATATGGAGTCTTGCTCTGTCGCCCAGGCTAGAGTGCAGTGGTGCAATCTCGGCTCACTGCAAGCTCTGCCTCCTGGGTTCACACCATTCTCCTGCCTCAGCCTCCTGAGTAGCTGGGACTACAGGTGCCCACCACCAAGCCCGGCTAATTTAATTTTTTTGCATTTTTAGTTGAGACAGAGTTTCATTGTGTTAGCCAGGATGGTCTCGATCTCCTGACCTCGTGATCTACCCACCTCTGCCTCCCAAAGTTCTGGGATTACAGGCTTGAGCCACTGTGCCCGGCCTCACATGGGAATTTAAGGTAACATAAACATTATACCTAAGAAGATAGATTTGATGTATGATTCTTCAATTCTCTCTTTTTAACCTGAAAAATATTTTCTTCAATCATTCCTGCATTTACATTAAATTTAAAACTTCAGTTTGCTCTCTGTGAATAGATAAAAATGATTTTCTTTCTTTACATGAGTTCTTTCAAAGTGTAATTGGCAATATAGGTGAGTTTCTACTGGAAGTAGAAGCTGAAATCCTACTCCTGAATTTCCCCCATTGGGAATACTCTGAAATGTTTAGACAATAACAGTGAAATTCCCCTTGGTGGATGAAACTTAGAAAGTCTTCTATATACTATTCCTACAATCATTGTTACCACCAACCCTAGCAATACTACCATTATTAACATTTGCTATGTACAAAATTGTTTTCTGTTATTGCTGTTGTTATTGTTGTTGTTGTTTTTGAGATGGGGTCTCACTGGGTTGCCCAGGCTGAACTGCAGTGGTGTGATCACGGCTCACTGCAGCCTCAACCTCTCTGGTTTATGCGATTCTCCTGCCTCAGTCTCCCAAGTAGCTGGTACTACAGAGTGTGCTACCACAGGGTGTGCCACCACATCTGATTAATTTTTGTATTTTTTGTAGTGACAGGATTTCATCATGTTGCCCAGGCTGATTTTGAACTCCTGGGCTCAAGCAATCTGTCTGCCTCAGCCTCTCAAAGTGTTGGGATTTTGGACATGAGCCACAAGGACTGGCCTCCATTAAATATTAAGATTTTATTGTGCTAAATACTTTAGGTCCATTATCTCCAAAGAATACTCTAGACTATTAGTTCTGTTTTGAGGAAAAATAAAAAGACAGCTTGAAGAATGTAAGTAATTTGTTCAAGGTTACTAACTGGTACGTAATATGGACAAGATCTATCCATAAAACCTGTGTCTTTAGTGTCTTAAGCAACTAATATCATTGTGGCAACAAAAATATCTGTGATACCAAACTCTATATTTTGAGAATAAATAACCCAATTATCAATTGTAATTATATTTCCATTATTAATATATTATCTCACATCATATAAAACAATGTCATATTTTATTTCTACTGTTCTATGGAATATTTTTCTACTTGTTTACAATATATTTATGTAACTCTCCTACTTAATTCACTTATGCATACCAGCAGTTTGTTTTGAAGGAAGTGTTAGTAGCATCATGTTGGATACACAGTTCTTCATATACCAGGAACGGGATATTTGCCATTACAGTTCCCACTAAATTCCAACAGTGCCTCCCACTTACTGTGAAAACCAAAAATTCTTCCATGAATTTTTGAATACCCTGGTGAAGGTGAAGTAAGAAACAGGATATGTCTATGGCTGATTACCTTTGAGCATCTGATGCAAATGTTCATATTTAGCTAAAGCCTTAAATTCACAGCCTCAGGTTATAGCTTAACAGACATGCAGGTGTATTCTTAGCTGACTTTCTTGATTTCCATTTTGCAAAGTAATGTAAATCACGTCCTCCTGATAACCTCCATTTATAATTTTAGCTATTTATTTGTTGTACTTTTGTTTTAAAACAATTAAAACTTACAAAAGTATGTAAGAACAAAGACATTTCTACTTTTTTCTGAACTATGTGTGGGTAAATGGTCAACAAAATGCCTCATTGACCATGAATATTTAAGTATGGACTTCCTACTTATGAGGTCACTATCTAACAAAACCACAGCGCCACTCTCAAAATAATTATAATTACAAATGACACAAATTTTATTTTATTTTGTTTTTAAAAATTATTTTAGATTCAGAGAGCACATGTGCAAGTTTGTTACATAGGTATATTGGCTAATTTTGGAGTGTGGACTTCTATTGAACCCATCACTCAAATAGTAATTATTGTGCCCAATAAGTAGTTTTTTAACACTTCCCCTCCCCGCATCTCCTTCCTCCCTTTTGCAGTCCCCATTATCTATTGTTTCATCTCTATGTGCATGTACACCCAGGTTTTTTTTTTTTTTTTTTTTTTTTTTTTTTTTCTTGAGAGGGAGTCTCACTCTGTCGCCTAGGCTGGAGTGCAGTGGCACAATCTCGTCTCACTGCAAGCTCCACCTCCCAGGTTCACGCCATTCTCCTGCCTCAACCTCCCCAGTAGCTGGAACTACAGGTGCCCGCCACCACGCTCGGCTAATTTTTTTTGTATTTTTAGTAGAGATGGGATGTCACCGTGTTAGCCAGGATGGTCTCGATCTCCTGACCTTGTGATCCGCTCTCCTCAGCCTCCCAAAGTGCTGGGATTACAGGCGTGAGCCACTGCGCCCGGCCGTGTACACACATTTTTTTAACTCCTACTTAATAAGTGACAACAGGCAGTATTTGATTTACAGATTTTGTTTTCTAAAAACAACTGCAACTCAATCTCTCTTCTGTCTTGCATGTTCTTATTACAAAGTGAGTTTCATCCTCCTCCTATCAAATGTGTGGTTTTGACCTGGAAAAGGAAAGGTGGGAAGGTTTTTATTTCCTGTTCTTGAATCTGGGAAGGGTCTGCGACTTATGAAGCTAAGGCATAAATAGTCATAGAACCTTAGCTGATTCTCCTAATACACTCGCTATTGGGATGCAGTCACCATACTGTGAGGAAGCCCATGAAACAATGTGGAGATTCTTAAGTGAGTTCTGGATTCTAAGCCAACAGCCTAAATACTTTAGGTCCATTATTGAGGTCCAAGTTCAACCACTAGACCTGTACTTCACAAGCCTGCAGAGGATTCCTGCTTTCAGCCAGCAAGTTTTTTTCAGCTGAAGCCCCCAATATCATGGAACAGAATCAGATTATTTCCACCAAGTCCTTTTCACGTTCTTAACCCACAGAATTTATGAGCATTATGAAGTCATTATTCCTTTCTGCCACTAGACTGAGAGTGACCACATATACAGAAACAGAAAATTATTAATAGAAAAATATATTGCCATATCTAATCCTCAAACCCCATTCAATTTTGCCAACTACCCTCCATCCTATCAAATATTCCTTATACCAAAAGATCCAGTTTAAAATAAGTGTTGCATTTATTTGTTAACCTCTTTTGATCTGGAATAGCTCCTCACACTGTCTTTCATGACTTTAATGCTTTAGAAGACTACAGGTCAGTTATTATACAAAACGTCTTTATATTTATATTTGCCTAAATTTTTGTATTACATTCAGACTAGGCATCTTTGTAAGGAATACTACAGGACTGATGCTGTGTTCCCAAACATTCCTATCTGCTGGAGGCACAAATTCTACTGGTTCTATTACTTGATAATATTCATTTTAATGCTAAGTTAAAGTGGTGTTTGATAGGCTTCTCTACTAATTTTTTAAGTCTTATAATTAGTAAGTGTCAGTGGGGAGATATTTTGAAACTAGGTCAATATTCCATTTCTTACAAACGATTTGTTACCTTTTCACATAAGTATAGACTCATGCGTTCTTGCTTTATTCTATGCCATAATTCATTACTCTGTATTTATTTTTATGTCTAAACTGTTCCAGATTTAATGAAATGTAATCCCCTTTAAGCTAGGTGCTGTGCCCTTTTGATACCTACCTATGATTCTTTAAAACAATATTCTTTATATCTGAAAAATAAACGAATTTCTACTTTCTGGCTTAATATGTTTAGGCTCATCTGAGATTTCCCTGCTGTTGCCTTGAAATCAACCATTTCTTCAGGGATTCCTAGTTTATTTTAGAGGTAAGTACTGTTTACAAAGCAATGTCTGCTAGGTATATTTGTGTATTATGCTAAATCACATGAGAGTCTCTTTCCTGGCTTAGGCAGTTTCAGTGCCCTATACCTGGCCCCTAACTCATTTCTCTAAGGTTAAAAGAATAGATGTGTCTATTCGATGTATTTCCTTTTTCCCTCCTAGTAAATAAATAGTTTTGTAATAAGTGAACTTTTATAACATTTTCTCCCTATTCTGTTATTGGAAGAGAAATGTGCTGGATTTTTTTGTTTGTTTGTTTGTTGGTTTGTTTCGTTTTGTTTTGTTAATTTAAAGATAGTATAATTCTGTCTGGGCCGAACATGCACACACACACGTAAATGCACACACACACATTTTACACCGTGGATCATTTCACTGGCAAACTAAAGTGGTATCTTTGGTTAACATTTTGAAAATTGAAATCCCATGAGAGTTAATTGTGCAAAACTGTTTTATGTGATAATTGACTATGTAAAACCTGAATTACAACAGTATAGAATGGCTTGGAATTTTATTTAGATAGCCTTCAGTGTCAAACAAGAGAGAATTAGATTTATTCCGTTGAATGTTAATTTTCACGTAAATGCAAGTTCTTAACTAAGCCATGTTTTCTAACACATTCAGGATAGGGTTATGAATACATATAAACCTTGGTGAAAATTATTTAAATAGTCAAAGACTTTTTTTTTTTAGGAGAATTTGGTGTCAAAAATAGTGTAAGGTATTAGGGACACATATATTTAAGATATACTCCCTACATCAAGGAATTTACTGTCCAGTAGGGAAAGTAGCTATATAAACAAATATAATATGGTGCAAAGAGGGTCTAGGGACAAAAAATTCCACCTTCATCCCCTTAGGGTTTCAGCTGGGTCTGAGAATTAAATTGACATTATATAGATTAACAAGATAAAAGTGTAATACAAATTTTACAGGGCATGGAAGTTCTCATAAGGAAGTAAAGACCCAAAGAAGAAGTTAGGGTCAGTTACTGAAACACTGAATTGGACAAAGAATAGTTAGTTGTGAAGAAGCAACTAAATCATGTAGGAGGCTTAAAAGACAAGAGCTATTTTAACAAGATCTTTACAGAATTTTTAGTTTTGACTTCTCATCCTTGAATACGAAGATTTTGCATCTTTCTGGTAAAGGGAGGGCATCTTTCACAAGGGATTTTTATCTTCTGCTTTTAAGAAACAGCACAGAGGTCAAAGTGATCTTTGGCACATATTGTTCTTTAAACCACTTTAAATTTAAATAGCTGATATGCCAGAATAGCATATTTATTTTTTATTTTTATGTATTTTATTTTATTTTATTTTATTTTATTTTATTTTATTGAGACAGAGTCTTGCTCTGTCGCCCAGGCTGGAGTGCAGTGGCACGATATCGGCTCACCACAAGCTCCGCCTCCCAGGTTCACGCCATTCTCCTGCCTCAGCCTCCCGAGTAGCTGGGACTACAGGCGCCTGCCACCACACCCGACTAATTTTTTGTATTTTTAGTAGATACGGAGTTTCACTGTGTTAGCCGGGATGGTCTCGATCTCCTGACTTTGTTGTGATCCACCTGCCTCGACCTCCCAAAGTACTGGGATTACAGGCTTGAGCCACTGCGCCCGGCCTAGAATAGCATATTTTAACCTCTTCAAGGTCAACAGTAGTGATGAGCACATAGTGGATTAATGCACAGAAGAGGCTTCTCTAAGAGTGAGTTGGAAAGGTATTTGGTAGGATAGGATTCCCATTTTGCTCCTTGAACCAGACCAAGCAAGGTGAAAAACTCTCTACAGCACATACTTCTGCAAGCAACTTTTATGGGGTTTTTTTTTTTTTTTTTTCCCTTTTTTTTTTCCTTTTTTTTTTTTTTTTTTTTTTTTTTTTTTTTTAATGCTGTTGTTGTTTTGTTTTGCTTTCTTTTTAACCTAATAGAACTGATATCAACACAGCCAAGTAGGGGAACCAGAAATATTTTCAAGAGCAGATAAGTTCATAGCAAGGAGAGTAATATCAATGTCTTAGCTAGTTTCTGAGATGCTGTTTCCTTATATTCAAAATCGGAGCTTTTTATTTTTTTTTTCAAATCAGTACTGTGAATAAAACAGACAGAAACCAAAATTATATAATGTTCTTAGCCTTAAAACAGAGGCTATGCTACAATATCTTACTCTTCTGCTAATCTGATACTTCAGATTGATTTACCTTAAATCTTCTTTCTTTAAATCTTCAGATGGACCTTAAATCTTCAGGATGATTTAAGGTCAATTTACTTGCATTTTCTACACTAGCAGAGTATATGACATATTGTATTAATACAAAATGTTAAATTTACTATGCTGACTCTCTACACTTAGGGGAATAAAGTGAAGAATTATAATTAACCACTTTTCTATTTTTCCACTTGGGCTTTTAAAACATATACATTTTTTTCTTTAAACTATGTATAAATTACTCATAGCCCTAATTTCGTATTTATCTCTCGTTCAGGATTGTTGGCCATATTTAGACTGATTATGTTTTATTGCATTCTGAGATGCTAGGAAGCCATAATACCTTCTACATTGTGTTATTTAAGTCACAACTTTAAATGTAAGTAGAGTGAAGTCTGAAGATAACTATTTTAAAAAATACTTTTGTTGTTTCATTATATTCACTCCTAGGACAGACACTGTGGGATAAATACACTGTAAATATTTATATTACTTTAGAAGAATGGGGATCACAGACTAAATCCCTATATATTGCTCTAAATATTTACCCTCCTGTATTAGTTAAGTTACTCAAGGACATGGTCAATCATTCTCAGTGTTCACAAGCAATAAGAAGGGTTACTAAATTCAGAGGAGTAAACATTTCATTCTTACAATGGAGAATGCATAAGAAGTAAAGAAACTGTCTTATCAAGTTTGTCTCATATACATATAACTAATTATATATTAGTAAACATATGTTATATAGATGATGTAACATAGATAGATAGATAGATAGATAGATAGATAGATAGATAGATAGATAGATGATAGATAGATAGATAGATAGATAGATAGATAGATAGATAGATAGAAAGAAAATACCCACACTTTAAAACAGCAAGTCCCGCCGGGCGCGGTGGCTCGAGCCTGTAATCCCAGCACTTTGGGAGGCCGAGACGGGCGGCTCACGAGGTCAGCAGATCGAGACCATGCTGGCTAACACGGCGAAACCCCGTCTCTACTAAAAAATACAAAAAACTAGCCGGGCGAGATGGCGGGCGCCTGTAGTCCCAGCTACTTGGGAGACTGAGGCAGGAGAATGTCGTGAACCCGGGAGGCGGAGCTTGCAGTGAGCTGCGATCAGGCCACTGCACTCCAGCCTGGGCGGCAGAGCGAGACTCCGCCTCAAAAATAAAATAAAATAAAATAAAATAAAATAAAATAAAATAAAATAGCAAGTCCCTGAGGATATACATCAGTTTTAATTCTTGCTGGTGGTAAACAATGTGGTAAAATGGAAAGTCAAAATAAAGTCCTTATATAAATGAGAACAGACAGATTTAAGTCACTCTCAAAAGGTAGCTCTTACTCTATGGAATATCCTGGTAGCAATGATAAACACTTTTTCCTTCTTCTTTTAATCAGATAGCTGATTAACATTGAAAGAGAAAGTTTCATTCTCTCTCTAATGATAATATTTTACCTTTCCTGGTCCTTTTGTTATTTTCCATGTGCATTACTAAAATACTCCTTTAATAAGTTTTCCATTCTTAATCCACTGATATATTTTTCCCCAATCTGCTTAGCACCACTAATTTTTACTTCCTTTCCTGTTTGGAGTAATCATTAAGGACTATTGCTTCAAATGTGTCTTCATATTAATTGTCCATAATTTTGATAAATCAGTATAAAGCTGAACATGAACATAAATATGTGGGGGAAAAGTATTAGTTTCTGAAGACTGTATTTATAAACTGATATCATTTCTTTTTGATATATACTCGGTAGTGACATTGTTAGATTATATGGTAGTTATATTTTTAGTTTTCTGAGACCCTCTGTACTGTTTTCCATTATAGCTTTACTAATTTACATTTCCACCAATAGTGTAATAGGGGTCCCTTGTCTCCATATTCTGCCCAAAATTTGGCATTTCTTGACATTTCTACCTTAGCCAACCTGAAGACCAATTATAAGTTGGCCAAGATGTTTTATTACAAAGATTAGAATAATCAGTTGTATCTGTTTTTCTATTCATTGGTCCTTTAAAGGCATAAACTTTTTATTCATTTTGTTATTCCCAGCACTGAGCATAATATAAGGAACACATTAGGTCCTCAAGAACTGCTTACTGAATCAACCTTAATTGATAATCAAGTTGTTGTTGGTTCACTCTTCTCCATACTTTTTTTTTTTTTTTTTTTTTTTTTTGATTGATGGAGTCTCACTCTGTCATCCAGGCTGGAGTGTAGTGGTGTGATATCAGTTCACTGCAACCTCCACCTCCTGGGTTCAAGTGATTCTCCTGCATCAGCCACCCAGGTGGCTGGGATTACAGGCATGTGCCACTATGCCCAGCTAATCTTTGCGTTTTTAGTAGGGATGAGGTTTCACCATGCTGGCCAGGCTGGTCTCAAACTCCTGGCCTCAAGTGATCTGCCCACATCAGCCTCCCAAAGTGCTGGGATTACAGGCGTGGGCCACCCCACCCAGCTCATATATCATTTTAAAATCAATATTATTTTGATGTGAAATTGAAGAAGATAAAATAATACACAGTACAGGTATTATCATAGTAAATAATTAAATTTTCATTTCTTTCTACCATTGTTACAGTATAGCCACATATTTCCACTGAGTGTTTATCTACTATAAAGTGGCAGGTGAAGTCTGCATTCAGGGATAAAGTGTTGACATCATCTTGAATCCATTCCTAAGGAGTTCACAAGTCCAGAGAGGACATAGAGTATGTGAGTAATTCTAACATAATGTTTCACAATCTCAGATGGAAGTACAAAAGCACATAATTCAGTTCTGCAAAGGGAAGTAAAAGATTTCTAAAAGAGAATAATATCTAAAATAGACCGTCTTATCATTTTTATTCTTGGGGTTCAACAAAATGGCCAGTAATTTAAAAACATAATGCCATGCTGAATCTAAAATAATATGTTAACAGTATTATTTATATGTAATATGTTACATATCATTTAATATACATTTAATATTTAATATATTGTAATTTCACTATGTATCCTTTGTTTTCCTGTATACTTAATTTTTGTAGTTTTAGTAGGCACAAGGTTTCATAGTTAAGTTCAAAATGGTATCTGTCCACTGACTATGAATTTTTTAAATGTTTAATGTACTTAAGATAATTCGTGAAGTAGAATAGAATGGATGAGATTTTTTTAAAAGGACATCTTAAAAATCATTAGAATAAAATTAACCCAAAATATCATCATATAGAAATTGTCTTTCAGAAAAGTTAACAAAGATATAAGTATGATGTAATTATTTTGTTAATTTCATAAATAAGGGAACTAATATTGAGAAATAACCCTGCCCTCTAGTGGTGATTAATACATTTTAAAATATACTGAAAACACCAGTTTGCTGTTACAGCAAAGTTCACATTGACATATATTTGAATAGAAACACTGAAACCATATATCCTGCATTAATAAACAGACGTGATTAAACTAACGGCCTTGAATGTCGTTTAGTAGATTCATCCCCCTAAGAAATTTAGTAAAACAAATTTTACTAAATGAAAAGTGTCACTGTGTTTCTCCTTGTGAATGGTATTACCAATGTTGAACTAGATTATTTGATGGAATCCTTTTTCCATTTGAATTTTGATTAGAAATCCACCATCTAGGAAAAAATTTACAAAGTCTCAAACTTGTTTTACTCACCCCCCTACCAATTTTCGTCAATTCTCCACTGCCCTGATAAGCCCTCTTCATATACCATTTGTCTCTGCTTAAATATTGGATAAGCCATTTCTCTCTTTTCTGACATAAGATTCGAAGGATCTATATAAAAAATGCAATGTATGGCATTTCATTTCATACATCCTTTTGAATCCTGAGATCTCTACATGCCTGATTATATGCTAGATATCATCTAAAATATATTTTATCCCATGTTTTTCCCTAAAAGGATAATATTTTTAGGCAAACATAGTGTGATTAATTATACAATTTATTTGTGAAAGAAACTATATATATGTATATATATATATATACTGAGATTTGCTTTAAATTCTGAGTTTTGTACTATCTGTATTTTAAAACTCAACATCTATTTTTACCTATGAATGTCATAAAAAATCAGAGGTAACCTGTAGTTATATAATCACAACATGAAGAATTGTTAGATATTTTAAAAATAACTAGATCAATCCCTCTACTACAATGAAGTAAATGTTTAAATGTGTCTATGACTTAGCCAAGGTTTTGTAGTTGCTTGTCTCACTAAAAGTCAGAGCTAAATGGAAAAAATTTTTTAGTTTTGCTTCTAATTTACCTCTGTACCTACAAATATAATATAATGTTTCAAAACTGTGTTATTTCCATGTCCTAACTCTGAGAATCTCTGAATTCATTACAGTACACATCAAAAGTTAAGGACTTCAAAAGATTGTCCTGGTGGGCTTAGTGTAATCACAATGATCCTTACAAGAGAAAGGCAGGAGGGTCAGAATCAGAGGAGATGTGATGACAGAAGCAGGGGTGACAGTGAAAAAGACAGGGCATGAGAGAGGGTGTGTGTGTGTGTGTGTGTGTGTGTGTGAGAGAGAGAGAGAGAGAGAGAGAGAGAGAGAGAGAGAGAGAGAGAGAAGAGAGATATTAGAAGACACCGTGTTTTGAAAATGGGGTAATTAATGAACAAAAGAATACAAGCAGTCACTATGCCTTCTACGGAAAAAAAAAGCAAGGCAACAGAGTCTCCTCAAGAGCCTCCAGAAGGAACACAGTCCTGCCAACCCATTTTAGATTTCTGACATGCAGAACTGTAAAATAATAAATTTCTGTTTTAAAAATAAAGAATAACTTAGGAACTTGTTAAAAATTCAAATTTCCTGATACCAACCCAGACAGACTAATTCATAGAAACAAGGGGAGGGGTTCAGAAATCTGCAGTTTAAGGAGCCCTCTAAGTAATGAATGCTAAGCCTGGGTGATATTGACTCACATAAAGTGTTTTCCTCACCTATTTCAGGGAAGATTACTGCAGGAGGTTATTTCTCATTGTGGTTTTGATTTGCATTTTCTCGATAATTAGTTTTATTGAGTGCTTTGAATTTTCCTGTTGGCCATTTCTATGTCTTCTTTGGAAAATGGAAAAATGTCTATTTGGATCCATTCATTGCTCATTTTATGATGGGGTTATCTAGCTTTTGGCTATGGAGGTGTATGAGTTCCTTAAATATTTTTGATATTAACTCCTTATCAGGTATAAGGTTGGCAAATATTTTTCCTATTCCATAAGTTGACTTTCCATTTTGCTGTACACAAACTTTTTGTTCTTTCATCAATATTTTATAATTTTTAGTTCATTGTATTGACTGTATTTATTCCTACATATTTTATTCTTTTGATGATATTATAAATGGGATTGTTTTCTTAATTATTGAATAGTTCATTATTGGCTAATAAAATGCAACTATGTGTTGTATATTGGTTATCCTGCAAATTGACTGGATTTGCTTATAAGTTCTAACAGGTGTTTGTGAAGTCTTTTTGGGTTTCTACATATAAAATTATGTCATCTACAAATAGGGATAATTTTACTTCTTCATTTCTGATGTAGATGCCTTTTATATATTTATTTCTCCCTTAGTTGCTCTGGCTAGAACTTCCAGTACAAAGTTAACTAGAAGTAGCAAGATTGGGCGTCCTTCTCTCATTCCTCATCTTAGAGGAGTAGCTTTCTACTTTTCACTACTGAATATAATATTAGCTGTGTGTTTCTCATAGATGGCCTTTATTGTGTTGAGGTACACTCTTTCTAAACCTAAGTTGTTGAGAGTTTTTACCATAAAAGCATGTTGAATTTGGCCGGGCGCGGCATGTTGAATTTATCCAAATATTTTCTGCATATATTGAAATGATTATGTAACTTTTGTTGTTTATTCTGTCATTGTGGAGTATCATATTTACTAATTTGCATACATTAAATCTTCTTTGCATACCATGGATAAATTTCATTTGATCTTGACAAATGATTCTGTTAATGTGCTCTTGAATTTGGTTTGCTAGTATTTTGTTGAACATTTTTTCCACCCATGCTCATCAGAAATGTTAGCCTGGAATTTTCTTGTAGTGTTTTTGTCTGGCTTTGGAGTCACAGTGATGTTGGACTAATAAAATGAGTTTGGAATTATCCTGTGTTTAACTTTTTGAAAGAGTATGAAAAGGATTGGTTAATTCTTCTGTACATGTGTGTTTTAATTTACCAGCTAGCCATTAGGTCCTAGGATTTTCTTTTATACATATTTGATGTTACTTATTCAGTCTCCTTACTTATGGCTCAGGGCAAATTTTCTATTTCTTTGGGATTCAGTCTCAGTAGATTAATGTTTTCAGGAATTTATCCATTTCTTATAGGCTACCTTATTTGTAGGTATACAATTTTTCCATTGTAGCCTCTTATGATCCTTTGTATTTCTATGGTATCAGTTGTAATATCTCCTTTTTATTTGTGATTTTATTTATTCAGTCTCTACTCTTTTTTTTTTCTTAGTCTGGCTAAAGGTTTGCCAATCTTGTTTACGTATTTTTGAAAATCCAACTTTTAATTTCATTGATATTTTCCATTTTTCTCTAGTCTCAATTTTATTTTTTTTCTGCTTTGTTATTCATTACTTCCTTTTGTCTACTAACTTTAGGCTTACTTGTTCTTTCTTTTCTAATTCCTTGAGAAAAAGTAGTGTTAGATTGTGCATGTGTTATTTTATACAGGTATTCATTGTTATAAATTTATATCTCAGAACTGCTCTCATAAACTCTAATATTTGTTTCCATTTTATTTGTCTCAAAGTATCTTTAAATTTTTTTATTTCTTTTTTGATAGATTGTTTTTTCAGGAAATGCTGTTTAACTTACACATATTTGTAAATTTTCCATGTTCTCTCTGATTTCTAATTTCATACCAGAGTCATCATGAAAATATATTTGATTTGACTCCAATCTTCTTAAATTTGTTAGGCCATATTTTGTAGCCTAATACATGGTCTATCCTGGAGAATGTTCCATATGCACTTGAGGAGAATGTACATACTGCTGTTGTTACATGAAATTTCCTGTATATGTCTGTTGGACCATTTGGTCAAGGTGTACTTTAAGTCCAAGGTTTTCTTGTTCTATTTCTTTCCAGATGACTTATCTTTTGTTTAAAGTAGGGTGTTGGAGTACTCTACTATTGTTTTACTGCTATTTCTCCCTTCACATCTATTAATATTTGCTTTATATGCTTAATTGTTTAAACATTGGTAGCATATATTTTTACAATTGTTACATCCTCTTGAAGAGTTGAATTCTATTTTAATGTAATAACTGAGGGTTTTTGTCTTGTTTTACACTTTTTTATTTAAAGTATATTTTATCTGATATGAGTATAGCTCTCTTTGGTTTCTATTCGCATGGATTTTTTTCTCTATCCATTTACTTTCTGCCTCTATGTGCTCTTAAAATAATTCTCTTGTAGCGAGCACAGCACTGGGTGTGACATTTTAAAATTGAGCTACTGGGTTTCTTTTGACTTTCATTTAAACTAATCATTGATAGGTAAAGACTTGCTGTTTCAATTGTGTTAATTGTTTTCTGTTTTGTACATCCTTTGTTCCTCTCACTAGATTATTTTGTGATTTGATAATTTTCTATGGTGTTATGTTTTAACTCCTTTCTATAACTTTTATGTATATATTATAGCTTTTTCTCTGTACTTACTGTGAGGCTTACCTGAAACATCTTATATTTTAAGCTGATAACAACCTAATTTTGATCACATACAATAACTTTACAACTTGCTTTCCCACACATATTTTATATTTTTTATATTATTTACATTTTTATATTGTTTATTCATTAACAAATTATTGGAGCTATAGTTATTTTTAATATTTTTTAAGCTTTGTACTGAAGATATGTTATTTTCACACCACTATTACAGTATTAGAGTCTTTACAATTTGAATATGTACTTAATTATACCAGTGTACCAGTGAGTTTTATGTTTTATGTATGTTCATGTTACTAATAGCATCCTTTTAATTTAGGTCTAAGAACTGCCTTGAGTATTTCTTGCAAGACAGATCTAGAAATGATGAATTCTCTCAGCTTTCTCTCTGGGAAGGTCTTTTTCTTTTATTTATTTTTCAAGCACAGCTCTGCCCAGTAAAGACAGTATTATTAGTTGCATGCTTTCCCCCCCACCCCCTAGCATTTTGAATGTAGCATTCTTCTTTCTTTTGGCTTACAAAGTTTGTTGCTGAAAATTTCACTGACAGCCTTATGGGGATCCATTATATGTGAGAAAAAAAAATCATTTGTTGCTTTCAAGAGTCTCTGTTTATCTTTGGTTTTTGAAAATGTGATTATGATATGTCTTGGTAAAGTTTTCTTGGGGTTGAACCTGTTTGGACCATTGAGATTCAGGTTCCAGGATGTATGTGTCTCTCCTTAGCTTTGGGAAGTTTTCAGCCATTGTTAAAAGCTCTTTGTCTCTTTTTCTCTCTCTTACCATATCTTACTGCTATAACTTAAATGTTAACTCTCTAGATGGTGTCCCATAAATTCCACAGGCTTGCTTTATTGTCTTTTATTCTGTTTTTTTCTTTTTTCTTTCAAATGCCTATGTTTGAATTCACAGAATATTTCAGATTGCTGTTGATGTTGTCTATTGATTTTTAAATTTTACTCATTATATTATTTAGCTCCAGAATTTCTGTTTGCTTCTTTTTATAATTTCTGTTTCTAAAATTTATCTTGTTTTCTGTGAATTGTTTTTCTGATTTCATTAAGTTGTACATCTGTTGTCTTGTCACTCACTGAAATTTATCAAAACAATTATTTTGGGCCAGGTGCGATTGCTCACAGCTGTAATACCAACATTTTGAGATATATAATTATATTTTACATATAATTATTTTACATATATTATAATTATATTA
>NW_016811527.1:1011697-1024515 GCF_001698545.2 Rhinopithecus bieti | reverse complement strand
CATATATTATAATTATATTACATATATAAACACTGTTTACATAATTATAAGTTTCTTGTATACCTACTTTATTAGAACTTTATTTTAAAGACATTGATGGCAGATTTTTAAAAATATGCACACTCTCCCCTATCATGAAAACAAAATGACAACTTTATGGAAGAGAGAATGCAGAGAACTGTATGTCAATTATAACTTTAAAATATGAATATAGATAAAAGTCACAGATTTTTTTCAAGTTCAATAAAGTTTTCTTTAAAACATCAACAGTAATATTAAAACAATTATGTTGGTATGTGACATTTTATTGTAAAATTTCTATGTAAAATGCTTTCTATGATTATTACCTAGTGATGTTATGAATAACTTCATATGTAATGCTCTAATATCTTTATAAAACTTGAATTTATTTAAGTTGACAGTTAAAAGGCCATGTAATTAATTTGTATATAAAAATAAATCATGATTTTAAAATTTAGGCTAACGTAGTAAATGTGGATCTAAAGCAAATTAAAATGTGTAGATTTTTTATTTTTAAATCGTGTGATAATAATTATGTCTATTTTAATATGTTTTAAAAGCTTGGATATTTTGTAAAATAGTGTTTGTTTTAGACTTTAAAGTAACAAATACATTTATTAAGATGATGAACCTCTTTATCTTGAAAGCTTCTGTGGTCCTGATATGATTTGAATCTGTGTCCCCACCCAAATTTCATTTTGAATTGTAATCTCCAATGTTGGAAGTGGGCCTGGTGGGAGGTGACTGGATCATGGAGGTGGATTTTTCATGACATCCACTTAGTGTTATCCTCATGCCAGTGAGTGAGTTCTCATGAGCTCTCACTGTGTAAAATTGTGTGGCACCTCTCCTATCCCTCGCTTGCACCTGCTCTGGCAATGTGACATGCCTGCTTCACCTTTGCCTTCCACCATATTTGGAATCTTCCTGAGGCCTCCCCAGAAGCCAAGCAGAGCTTGCATCACGATTCCTGTATAGCTGCAGAACTGTGGGCCAATTAAACCTCTTTTCTTTGTAAATTATTAGGTCTCAAGTATTTCTTTATAGCAATACAAGAATGGCCTAATACAGAAATTTGGTACCAAGGAGTGAGGCATTGCTACAAAGACATCTGCAAATGTGGAAATGACTTTGAAACTGGGCAACAGGTGGAGATTGGAAGAGTTTGGAAGGTTCAGAAAAAAGACAGGAAGATGAGGGAAAGTTTGGAACTTCTTAAAGAGTGATTAAACAGTTGTAATCAAAATGCTGACAGTAATATGGACAGGTAAGTACAGCCTGAGGATGGCTCAGATGAAAATGAAGAACTGGAGCAAAAGGCACATGTGTTATTTCTTAGCAAATAAGTTGGCTGAATTGTGTCTATGACCTAGAGATCTCTGGAGTTTGAACTAGAGAGTGATGATTTAGGGTACCTGGTGAAAAAAATTCCTAAGCAGCAAAGTGCTACGTGTGTGTTGTGGCTGCTTCTAGCAACCTATTCTCAAATGCATGAGTGAAAATTGACCTAAGTTTGAAACTTACATTTAAAGGGAAAGCAGAGCATTAACGTTTAGAAAATTTGCAGTCTAGCCATATGGTAAAAAGAAAAGCCTAGCTTTAGAAGAGTTCAATCAGGCTGTGGAGCAACTACTTGTTAGAGATATTTGCATGATAGCCAAAGCAATAAGGAAAGAGCCTCAAAGCCATTTCAGAGAGCTCTATGGCATCCTCTCTCACCACAGGCCCAGACACTTAGAAGAGAAGAATGATTTCACGGACCAGGCCCAGGGCCCCACTGCCCTGCACAGCCTTGGGACAGTGTTCCTTGCATCCCAGCCACTCCATCTCTAGTTGTGGCTCAAAGGAACACACGTACAACTGGGGCAGCTGCTTCAGAGGATGTAGGCCATAAGCCTTGGTGATTTCCTCATGATTTCCTTTTGGTATTAAGCCAGAGGGTGCACAGAGGGCAAGAGTTAAGGCTTGGGAACTTTCACCTAGATTTCAGAGGATATATAGAAAAGCCTGGGTGCCAGGCAGAAACCTGCTGTGAGGGCTGGAGCCCTCACACACAAGCTCTACTAGTACTGTGAAGATAGAAAATGTGGCATTGGAGACCCCACACAAGAGTCCTCACTGAGGCACTGTCTAGCGGAGCTACAAGCAGAAAGCCACCACCCTCCAGAACTCAGAATGCTATATTGTACATAATCATTGTATCCCCTGGTGGCTTGCACACTGTGTGTAGAAAAACCAAAGGAATTTAACTACAACCTGTGAGAGCACCTGCAGGGGCTGAACACTGCAAAACCACAAGGGCAGATCTTCCCAAGGCCTTGGGAGTGCACCTTTTGAACCAGTGTGCACTGGATGCAGCAAGTGGAGTCAAAAGAGATTATTTCAGAGCTTTAAGTTTTGATGAATGTTCTGCTAGGCTTTAGACTTGCATGAGACTGTAGTCCCTTTCTTTTGGCTGATTTATGCCTTTTGAAATGGTAATATTTGCCCAATTCTTGTATCTTCATTGTATCTTGAAAGTCAATATTTTTTTTTAAATTTTATTGGTTCATAGGTAAAAGGGACTTGCCTAGTTTCAGAAGAGACTTTGAACTTCAGACATTTAAGTCAATACTGTAATGAATTAGGACTTTGGGAAACTAGTAGGAAGGCATAATTGCATTTTTCAATGTGAGAATATGAGACATAAGAATGGTCAGGGTTGTAATGATATGATTTGGATCTGTGTCCCCAACCAAATTTCATGTTGAATTGTAATACCCAGTGATGGAAGTGGGTCTGGTGAGAGGTGATTGAATCATGAGGGCTCATTTCTCATGAATGGTTTAGCACCATCCACTTTGTGTTATCCTCATGATAGTGAGTGGATTCTTTCAAGATCCCTTAGTTTTAAGTTTGTGACACCTCCCCACTTCATCTCCTGCTCTTCCTCCCACCATTTGACTCACCTGGTCCCCCCTTTGCCTTCTACCGTGATTGGAAGTTTCCTGAGGTCTCCCTAGAAGCAGACACCACTATGTTTCCTGTACCGCCTACAGAACCATGAGCCAATTAAACCGCTTTTCTTTTGAAATTACCCAGTCTCAGGTATTTCCTTACAGCATTTTAATGTGAGAACAGCCTAATACAGGTCCTAAATATGTCTGATATGTATCAGTGTATAAAAAATAACAGCATGAAAGAAAAATTAATTGGAATTATTGTGATTCATGCTATACATATGTAATTTAAAAGTATTAATGTGTTAAGAGACTCTATTAATCACATACTAGTTTTGAAGATGACTTTCCTCATTGTTTGGTTAAGTATAATAGATTTCCCCAGATAATATAAGTTATAAATGCTTTCATTTTTGTGCTTTGAAATCACTGTAAGAAACTTCATTGTACTCTTCTTCTTTAGCTCTCAATCCAGTATCACATGTAAGTGAATTACTGTAATTAGAGTTGTCTTGTCATTTCATAGTTTTGATAAAAATTTAGAATTGGTATTTATACAATCACATCAACAAACTTAAGTAGCTTCTCTACATAGACTTTACTAATGCAGAGTGAAACATCCAGGAACATGAAATATATTCTGTAAACCCGAAGACCATAAAGGAAGTGGAATGTTGGATCAGAATAACGCCTAATGATTTAGTGACATTGCAGTTTAATCTTCACATGAATATTTTGAGTTAGAGTATGTTGTTCATTAATTGGTTGATTATTTTATTCTAAAATATTTAACTGGCATGGTACTAGCTGCCATAAACTGTTTTAGGCACTAATTATACAGTGATAAACAAAACAATAATACCTGACCTGATGTAATCTACATTACTATTATTGTTACCACATACATGAAAAATCAACTGAGTTTTAAAAATTATTTATTTCACACAAGAAAATGTGAGAGCTGAGATTTTAATACAAAGTTCCTTGACCTCAGAGTGAGTGCTCTTATCATACATACAACAACATATGGCCTCTCACAATAAGCTACCAAGTCATAGATTTGTTACATCTCCAACATTGAAAATTAATAGTGAATGGAGCTTTCTAATTTTAAAAATATGTTTCCTAGAGAATGCTATGAAACATTGAAAGAAATCAGGGTAAAAAATCATGAATTAAACTATGTCTCTAACAAACTCTGTAGCCCTTTCTGTTTCCTTTCTATGCCTGATCATTGACTTGAATTATCTTTGAATCTAAAGGGACAACACAAAAGAAGACTAGAGTATTTAAAATATTTAGACAATAAATATTGTTCTGTATATAACTTTTATTATTCCTTAAATTATTTTGGAGCAATCAAGATATCTCAATTACCTCCATTAATCAATTAATTAATCAATATCATTTACATCTGAAGAAAGAGGAAAACTTATGAGTTATATACATATTGCATGTGTGATTGTGTGACAATTCAATTTCAGCAATAAATTTTCAAATTCTAAACTTTTTTGAATTCGAATGGGCAAGATATATATTTTAAGATTGTAAGAATTTTGCTAAGTATTTTCATTTAAGTATTTGTTTAATATTTTCTGTGATTAACCATATTTTCCATGAAAGCAAAAATCTTTTCTTCTTGTTCACTGATGTGTCATCATGGCTTATTGCACTTTATATGTGCTCCGTAAATGACTTAAATAAATGAAGGGCTGAATGTTTATACAACAGTCTTATCACATTCTTGCCATCAAGCATTATTATTTTATTTATTTATTTATTTATTTATTTAAGCAGACGGAGCTTCACTCTGCCGCCCAGGCTGGAGTGCAGTGGTGTGAATTCAGCTCAGCTCACTGCAGTCTCCACCTCCCAGGTTCAAACGATTCTCTGATCTCAGCCTCTCAAGTAGCTGGGACTACAGGTGTGTGCCAACACACCCACCTAATCTAATTTTTTTTATTTTTAGTAGAGTCAGGGTTTTATAATGTTGACCAGGCTTGTCTCAAACTCCTGACCTCAAGTGATCCGCCCGCCTCGGCCTCTCAGTGATGGGATTACACACGTGAGCCACAGCACCTGGCCATCAAGTATTATTCATAATAATACTCAGTAGTAATTTAAGTTAATTAGTTAATTTATCAGGTGGCAAATTAACCTAACTATAATTATTTGGTTACTGGTGAGGATAAACACATTTTCTTCTGTTTACGTTCTTTTTGTTAAATTCTTCATCTTAAATTGTTCATATGCATCTCTATCTATTGAGATTTTACTTTATTTTTATGTTTTAGTTTAATTGATTCTTGTATGTAACAAGCAAATTGGCTACTTATATTTCCTGGGCAGTAAGATGTCCCTTAATAGAGTATAAGATCTATTTTTTTTTTTTTTTTTTTTTTTTTGAGGCGGAGTCTCGCTCTGTCGCCCAGGCTGGAGTGCAGTGGCCAGATCTCAGCTCACTGCAAACTCCGCCTCCCGGGTTTGCGCCATTCTCCTGCCTCAGCTTCCGGAGTAGCTGGGACTACAGGCGCCCGCCACCTCGCCCGGCTAGTTTTTGTATTTTTAGTAGAGACGGGGTTTCACCGTGTTAGCCAGGATGGTCTCGATCTCCTGACCTCGTGATCCGCCCGTCTCGGCCTCCCAAAGTGCTGGGATTACAGGCTTGAGCCACCGCGCCCGGCCAGATCTATCTCTTTTAAAGTGTTTTCAGTAGACCACTGTTACTGTCTGCCTGTCACACAGACTTGGAAGAAGTTTAACAAGGCTGAGTTTAGGAATAGGAATACCTGAAAACTAGATAGATAAGTAAGGCTTCCCCCGCCGAGATTCCAAAAATTGGGCAAGTAATTGACTCTTTTATTTGTCAGTTAGTCTAATGATCAATGCAATAAATATAACACTGGCAATGTGAAACCTATTTAGTGAATATCAGGATTTCTACTAGAATATTTGAATCCAAAAAATAAAAACCAAAAGCAATCTTTTACAGTCAGATAAAATCCCTTCAGAAAGATCAAATAAACATCAGGAAAAAAAAAATTGTGTATTTTGATTACTTGGATTCTGTGAAGCAAGAAAGAGAGCTCCACTTGAGAAAGTCAGCTGATATTTTACAGAATATAGACAAGTAATGCAATTCACACTTCAATAAATATGATTGAAGACTGCTTAGAACCTAAATATGAAATGAAATAGATGCTATTTGGAAGAGAGGATAATTCAAGAAAGTCTTTTGGAACAGTTAGGAGATATTATTTCTTATTTCTTAAGATACAATTTTATCAGGAAAGTGAAATTCACCTTGAATTAACATGTTCAAAATGGTGGGAACTACTGAGGAGAATGAAAAACAGATAGAAACCATCTGAGCATAGAGATTTTGTAAATAATTTTATCTGTAATAATAGTCACTAAGTAATTGTATTTGTCTTCATCTTAATCATATCTTCAAAAATTCTCTGTGAAGAATTTAGTCAAAATAGATTCAATTTCATGAGTTCTTCTGTTTCTCTTGACAAAAAAGAGCATAGGTGTGAATAAACATTTATCCCCAAGTAAAGAAAGTAGGAAAAAGCCGCAAAAGTTAATTCGGTCCATTTTCAGTATTTTCCATATGCATGCTTAAGAGCTTATGAGAACCTGTCAAGTACTGGGATGGTTGGGGAATTAAGATTTATTCTAAGTGACAATTCAGCACAATTTTCTGGAAAGAAAAACAGGGAAAGGAAGACATTTAACTGGAATTTTGGTAGTGAAAGAGAAAGCAGCAAATAAGAAATAAGCTAATTACATAGGATTGACACATATAACACAATATACTCTAGGTTGGGAAGTTTGTGACCAGTTCAGTCCTTGACTAAGCTCTGTTTCTGCTGACTTGTTGAGTGATGCCAATCTTTGTCCTTCTTGGTGTCTAATTCATTCAATAATTATGGTTATATCAGCCATTAATTATGGGGCTTTATTGTATCAAGTATTAGAGAAAGTGAAAATTAGCCAATTATATTCAGATACTCATCTTTTTGACCCAAAGCAATTTACCTAATTCTTTAAGTCTTCTCTTTACTCATGTGTGAAATGAGAAAATTTTTATCTTCCTTATAGGATTGCTAAAAGTACTTAATGAAATAATGCATGTAAAACACTTAGTACAGTACCAGACATATGGTAATAAATAAATAAATAATTTTAGATTATGATGATGATGAAGTGCTTGAAATTGGAAAATAAACAATTTATTTGACTTTTTTGTAGTCTGTGATTTGTCTATTCATTCTCTTAACAATATGTATTGAAAACTGGATATATAATATTTTAAGAGATAACTTATCAGTATATTTTTCTATGGATCCTGCTTTTGGTGTCATATTTAAAATATTCTTCACCTAACCCAAAGTCACAAATATTTTCTCCTATGTTTTGTTCCTACATGGAGTATACTTTTAGACATTACATTTAGGTCTATGATCTATTATGAGTTAATTATTGTATATGATTCAAGGTTGGTCTAAGTTCATTTTTAAACACGAATATTCAATCATTGCATCCACATTTGCTGAAAGGACTGCTTATTTTTTTTCAATTGCTAGAGTGCCTTCACACATTTGTTGAAAACTAGTTGTCGATATATGATTAAGTCTACTTATATACTCTTTACTCTGTCCCATTATTCAAATTGTCCATCTTAGGCCAGTAACACAACTTTAGTTAAGATGAACATAAACCTTGAAATCAGATAAGGTTAGTGCTTCTTTTTCAAATTATTTTCTGACTATTCTAAGTTCTTATAATTTACATTCGTATTTGAAAATCAGTTTGTCAATTTCTGCCAATAGAAAAATAGCACGTGGGTGCCTTTATCAAAGCATTTTATGTACCTCATAAATATATACATCTAATATATAACTATAAAAATTTAAAACATAACAAAATTTAATTTAAAAAAATATGCTGGGATTCTCTTAATAGACATTCATTTTATTTTAACAGACTTCATTTTCAGAGAAGTTTTAGATTCACAGAAAACCTCAGTGGACGGTACAGAGATTTACCATATACCCTGTTTCCATGCATGCATACACTCTGCCATTATCAACATCCCTTACCACAGTAGTACTTTTGTTATGATTGATGAACATATGTTGACAAATCATGCCACCCAGAGTTAGGGTTCACTCTTGACATTTTACGTTTTGTTTGTTTACACACATTTTTATGATGCATATCCACCACTACAGTTTCATACAAGTAGCTTCACTGCCCTAAAAATCTTGTGTACTATGCCTTTGTATCCCTTTCCTTCTCAAACCCGAACAATCACTGATTTTATTGTCTTATTAATACTATCTCCATACTTGTCTTTTCTAAGATGTCATATAATTGTAATCCTTTTGTGATTGGTTTCTTTCATTTAATAATACACATTTATGATTTCACCACGTATTTTTGTGGCTGGGTTGCTCACTTTTTTGTGCTGGATAATACCCCATTATGAAGATGTAACAATTTATTTACACATTCACTTACGGAAGGACATCTTTGTTGTTTCCAAGTTTTGGTAATTATGAAAAAAGCTACTATAAACATCTATGTGCAGATTTTTGCATGGACGTAAACTTTTTAACGCTTTTAAGAAAATGCCAAGAAATACAATTCCTGTATTATGTGTTATGAGTATGTTTAGTTTTGTAAGAAACTTCTAAACTGTCTTCTAGAAGTGACTGTATCATTCTGCATTCCCCTCAGCAGTATGAGTTCTTGTTGCTCCATATCTTCACCAACATTTAGTGATGCTGGTGTTCTGGATTTGGCCATTCTAATAGTGGTTATCCTGTTTGTAATCCTATCTCATTGCTATTTTAATTTATACATTCCTAATGACATATTTGATGTGAAGCATCTTTTATATCCTTATTTGACATTTGTATATATTTTTGCTGAGATATCTGTTAAGGTTTTTGGCTCAGTTTTTAATCAAGCTGTTTATTTTATTATTTTTTAGTTTTAAATGTTCTTTACATACTTTGGATTACAGTTCTTTGTCAGATATGCCCTTTGGAAAATATTTTCTCTCAGCCTGTAGCTTGTCCTCTCATTCTTTTGACACTATCTTTGATAGAGCAGATAATTTTAATTTTAATGTACTTCAGCCTATCAATTATTTATTTCATATCTTTGGTGTTACTAATATCTCTAAAAGTCATCATCAAAATGAAGGTCCCCTAGACTTTTTTCATACGTTATATTATAGGAGATTTTTTAGTTTTAAGCTTTACATTTTGGTCTACAATCTATTTTGAGTTAATTTTTGTGAAGCATATAAAATCTGGGTCTGAATTCATTTTTTAAAATTATTTAAAAATACATTTTATATATTCCATCAGATTTTGTACATAGACAATAATTTTGTCATTAAATAAAGATTTTTTTCCTTCTTCCCTTCCAATCTGGGCGTTGTCCTCCCTACTTTCTCTCTGCGTCTCTCTGCTTTCTCTCCATCTCTCTTTGTGTCCTTCTCCATCTCTCTGCCTCTGTCATCATCACTATCTTCGCCAAACCCACTGTCTTGGTTTTCCCTTATTGGAATGGATAGACTCTTTGGTCAATTCTTGGCTAGAAACAGGAAGTGCTAAAAGTGGATGTGGACATTATTTACCTTATTTCTGATCTTGTGAGAAAGGCAGTACATACTTTCCTTTATGAATAGTCTCAGTTGTAGGATTTTTATGGATTCCATTTATCAGGTTAAAAGAGTTTCCTTTTGTTCTTAACTTGCTGAGAATTTTTGTCAAAAACAATGTTAGATGTCATCCCATACTGTTTCTGCATCAATATCTTCCCTCTTGCTTTCTTTCTTTATTTTCTTTCTTTCTTTTGTAAGGACTTTGGTTTTGACATCAGGTAAGTTTGACTTTATAGAATGAGTTGTGAAGTATTTCTTCCCTTTCAAACTCTGGAGTATTCTGTGTAAAATCAATATTACTTCTTTCTTATATATCTAATATAATTCACTAGTGAAGCAATCAGAGCCTGGAGTTTGTGGTGCAAAAGAAAGAGAAATTGTGTTGGGAGTTTGGGAATGAATAGAGAAGAGTAAATAAGAAAAAGGCATAGTCTTTAAGATTGATATGTGTATAAAAAAATGCTCTCAGCTGGTCAGTGTTCTCCTGGTTGAACTATTGACTAACAGAACTTGCCATGGGGTCACTGCCAATCTTTGTCTCTTCTAGTGTCCAATTCTATTATTTTGTCATTATTATTATAACAGCCATTAGTTGTGGGGCTAGTGTAATAATAATATTACATTATAAGTATTTTTGGTTAAACTATCATCCTTCAAAGATTACTTTTAATTAATTTGCACATATATTTATATTTTAAATAATAAAACAATGTCATACACTTATATATGCAATTATTTCAAATAATGTTCATTAATTTTTACAGATTTAAATTTCCTACAGGTCTCATTTTTCTGTGTGTAAAGGACATTTTAAAAGCATTTCTTATATTGAATTACTGTCTATAGTAATTTTTCTCAGCTTTTGTATGTCTGAAAGGGTACTTTACCTTAATTTTCATAAGATTATTTTGCCGATGTGGAATTCTACAATGAAGCTCTTTATAAAACAAGTTTTGGCTGTGCTCAATGGTTCACCCATGTAATCCTAACAATTTGGGAAGCCGAGGCTGGTGGATCACAAGGTCAGGAGTTCAAGACCAACCTGGCCAAGATGGTGAAATTCCGTCTCTACTAAAAATACAAAAATTAGCTGGGCAAAGTGGCGGGCCAGTTACTCGGGAGGCTGAAGCAGGAGAATCGCTTGAACCTTGGAGGCAGAGGTTGCAGTGAGCCAAGATCGCACCACTGCACCCCAGCCTGGCTGACAGAGTGAGACTCCATCTCAAGAAAAAAATATAATAAAAAACAAAAATAAAACAAGTTTCAAGATATCTACTCTCTTTCTTATTTCATTGTTTCCAGTGATAAATCTTCTGCTACTGTCACATTTTCTTCCTCTCCTTATATAACATTGTATTTTATATCTGCTACATTTATGATGTTCTCTTATCACTGATACTGAGAAAATTGATGATGATGTAGTTCTTATGATTATTTTCATGTTTCTAGTGTTTGGGGTTTGTTGAGCTTCTCAGATCTGTGGCTTTACAGTTTTCATAAAATATTACAAATAATTCACCAATTATTTTTTCAAACATACTTTTTTCTTCTTTCCCTCTTTCCTTTTCTTCAGATCTCTCAACATATACATTCAGTTGGCTCCTTGACATCTTTCTACCACTTATTGATGCTCTCTTCCTTTTTTTCCCTCTATTCTCTCAGTGCCTTATTTAACTACTTAATATTCCTGTATTCTGAATGTAATATTGTTTTTCTGCAATATTTATTAAGTTCTTAATCTCATCTAGTATATCTCAGACATTGTAGTTCTCAGCTATAGAAAATCAATCTAAAATTTTCATTTTCCATTTTCCCTGCCCCTACTTTACGTTATGTATATATAATACAGAAACAAAAATTGTTTTAATTTTTTTGCCTGTCATTTCTAGCCTGCCTCTATTTCAGTTCTGAGTAATTTTTGATTGATTTATCTCATTATCTTGAATTACATTTTCTTGATTCTGTGCATATCTGCAATTCTTTAAAAAAATCGCTAAAATTCAATAGCAAATATTGTGAATTTTACCTTGTTATGGGCTGGGTAATTTTGTGTCTTTGTAAATATTCACAGAATTTGTTCTAGTCTGCAGTTGTTAACTGAAAATGGTTTGATCCTGTTGGTTCTTGCTTTAACAATTTTTTAGGCAAAGTGATAGAAGTGTTCATTCTAGAATAGTAGTTTTTAATAAAGGCAATTTTTTACCCCTTGAAGATATTTGGCAATGTCTGGATTTTGTAATCAATTTTCTCTCTCTCTCTCTCTCTCTTTTTTTTTTTTTTTTTTTTGAGATGGAGCCTCACACTGTAACCCAGGCTGGAGTGCAGCGGCATGATCCCGGCTCACTGCAAGCTCCACCTCCCAGGTTCACGCTATTCTCCTGCCTCAGCCTCCCGAGTAGCTGGGACTATGGGCGCCCGCCGCCACGCACAGCTAATTTTTTGTATTTTTGGTAGAGATGGAGTTTCACCGTGTTGGCCAGGATGATCTCAATCTCCTGACCTCATGACCGGCCCGCCTCGGCCTCCCAGAGTGCTGGGATTACAGGTGTGAGCCACCACGCCCCGCCTGTAATCAATTTTGTAATCAAAATTGATCTTCAAAAGTTAGGGATGAACGCAACTGTCATCTAGGGGTTAGATATCATGGATGCTGCTGAACATTTCATAATGTTTAGGGCAGGCCGCCAACCACAAATAATCATAGCCTAAAATATTAAAATTTTTGAATTTAAACTCAAATATTTGAATTTTTCAAAAAAGTTGAATTTGAGAAACTCTGGCTTAGGGCTAGTTATTCCACAAACCTAAGGCAGGACCCTTTTGTGTATTCTACTCAATGTCTTTAGCAACGTGAATTTCTTCAGTATAGCTTGTAAGACCAGTACTAAGTTTGGATCTCTGTAACAGCCGGATGGAATCATATCTTATCTTTACTTGTGTGTCTATGCTGTTGCCACAAACACTTTTGATAAAAGCATGAGGAGGACTGATCAATACTCAGAACTAGAGGAGTTCCTCTGCAGATCTCTGAAGCCCTGTCTTCCAACAGCTTTCTCATCTCCAGTGTTCTGTTATATAAATTCCAGCTCTTTTGTCTCTCCTGCTGTCCCTCTCTGTAGAGCAATACCTAAAAAAAAAAAAAAAAAAAAAAAAAAAAAAAAAAAAAAAAAAAA
>NW_016811527.1:969968-1009071 GCF_001698545.2 Rhinopithecus bieti | reverse complement strand
AAAAAAAAAAAAAAAAAAAAAAAAAAAAAAAAAAAAAAAAAAATACATATTTTCTTCAAACGGTAGTTTTGCACATTGAGTTAATTTTTAGAGTTTTAGGATGCTTGCTTGTCTTTAAAGTGTATCAGTAATTCACTTTCTCTTATTGTCAGCTCTAGAAATATTTATGAAACATTATTAAACTCAACATGTATCAAACCAACTAAAACGTGCTTATGAATAGAGCATGAAAAAGATTCTGCAAAGGCACAGTGTGATTATGTAAGGCATTTCTATACAATATTAAATAATCACACTTCTGTAATGTTTTTGTATTTTCATCATATTTTCATTTACTACTGTAGTTCACTGACGCTCCTTTATTGGTTAAAATCTTAACATTGTACCCATTAACTAAAAAAAAAATAAAAAAAAACAAATAGGCATGTCAATGGAATAGATGTGATTAATATCACAAAAGCATATATTTTTTGAATTATTAAAAACTTTCCATGTTGAGGAAAAGCATTACGATCACCAGTTTTGACTGCCATAAGGTGGCTTTGGTATTTGGAAAATTAAATGATAATTTGTTTAAGAAACTTAGTTGGATATTTTAACTAAAAATTCTCTAACATGAGTAATATTTTAGAAAATTAATGAGCATTGGAATTTCATTTAACTTAATATTTCTCAATAGAGCTCTTTTTACTATGGCAGATTTCTAACAGTTGTAATATTGATCTTAAAGTGTTTATTTCTCTGGATAGGAATAGGGTGTGTGTATCTGTGTATCTGTGTGTGTGTGTGTGTGTGCATGTGCACACATGTGTATTTCCATGACCATTATGCATAATCATGATGCTATTCTGTTTATAAAAAGAAGAAAATAAAACAAAATAACAACCATGTTATATATTCTCTTTGAGATATTTAACTCAGAGTAACTTCATCAGAAAGTGTGGAGGTACTAATTGTTATAGACAGCCAAATATGTAAGGATTTAACTAGCAAAGTTAACTTTATGTTTCTGGATTTAAAAAGTCTGTCAAAGTTGGTTAACAACTGTCCATGACATTTCCTGAGGCTGGGGTTATTAGTATTACATAGAAATGTGTGTGCGTGTGTGTGTGTGTGTGACAGAGAGAGAGAGTAAAAGAAAGAGAGACTGTAGATTTTACACAATTTTTTTAGTAATAAGTGTTTATTGCATTAAATGAGTTAAGTGCCTAGAGTGGAAGTTGGTCAAAAATATCCATTGTTGGAATAAATTTAGTATTGTAAACTGTGGCTTAGTTCACAGTAGCTATAACCTATAATAATTTCTTATGATCACAAAAGTAAAGTAGTCGTTAAATGCATTTCCTTGTAGAGAAGACAGAAACAGTGGTTAGAGTATTTGTTTAATATTAAATAGCATATGGAATAGATGCAGTACACAAACCCAGATATATTTAAGAAATGCCTTTTGACCATGCTGTCAATGATAATCACTTTAAGACAAATAAGTAACAAATCAAAAAAAAATCTTAAATAGTATTTGCTCTAAAGCACATCTTTCAAATAATACATGTTTTATTTGGTACCGTTCCCAACAGCCCAAATGCAGGCTTCAAAGAAAACCATTTTTTTTTTTTCCACTGGCAAAGATTTTCTAATAGCAATGTTGATTCCAGTATTTTATTTGAAGTGGTTATTGCTAGTGAAGATGGACAATAATTTCAAAATAGAAGCGTAATGTTTTCATGGGATATCTGCCATTAATGTCTTTCCTGACTGTTTTTTGCACTATTGCACTCAAAATGTTTTCAGCTAACTATTTTTGACAAAATGTACTGTATTAATTTTTCCTTGGCTTCTGTCTTAGTCTGTATTGTGCTGCTGTAACAGAATACTATGCATTAGGTAGTTTATAATGAACAGAAATGCATTGGCTTACAGTTAAGGGGCCTGGGACATCCATGACCGAGGGGCTGGAATCTGTCAAGAGTCTTCTTGCTGCATCATCTTATGTCGTAAAGGCCAAGAGAGGGCAAGATTGCGGGGAAGGGAACTCTCTCTTTTTATAAGGAAGCCACTCCCTTGGTGAGAAAGCCAACCCCGTGATAACAACATTAATCTATTCACAAGGGCAAGCAAAAAGGTACCACATCTTAATATTAGCACAATTTTGATTGAATTTTTAACACATAACTGTAAGGGGACACATTTAAACAATAGCAGCTACTATGCAATATAATTACTGATAACAATCTGAAGCTTCGGCTCTACCCTGTCACCAGATAAATTCCTTTCAGTTAAGATACTTTATCAGGAGATTCAGTCCCAATAGCTGTTCTGATGTTCAACTCAACTTGTGGCCCTTAATTTACCACCTGTTGTGGCTGAAGTGAGTGCTGTTGTTGGCTTCTCACCTCTATTGGGGATGGTCTAATTCATGTTGCTGAGTTTCCACTTAAGTGTTATATTTAACTTTTCTGGTACACTTTTTACATTTAATAGGTGAACAGGGGAAGCAATCTCCACATGTCTTAGTGCAGAATGAAGAGCATCTCCTTTCCACATTTAGAGAGGAGGATGGGGGTAAAGTAGCCACATTCTCAGTATGGGGCTGAAAGTTTGTGATTCAAGATATGCAGTATTCTGCCAAATCTAGAAAAAAATCTAAAATATAAAGAATAAACATGCAACACAAAAATATTTCATTTTAAAAAAAGCCCACAAGAGTTTCTGAGCTAAAGCTCAATTTCTCATTATCAAATATCCCCTTAAGGGAGGAGTGTTGAACATTTTTAAAGGGAATCAATATGGGGCAGACACCAGGTTCCATGTAGATCTGGAGCCAGATTGTTAATGCCATAATGCATGGCAGAGTCACAACTCAATTAAACAAAATGCTCATTACACTAATATTTAATAAATTAGCTTTTTAAAAATGGGATTTTTTTAAAGCATTTTTTTTATTATACTTTAAGTTCTAGGGTACATGTGCACAACGTGCAGGTTTGTTACATATGTATACATGTGCCATGTTGGTGTGCTGCACCCATCAACTCGTCAGCACCCATCAACTCATCATTTACATCAGTTATAACTCCCAATGCCATCTCTCTCCCCTCCCCATAATAGGCCTCAGTGTGTGATGTTCCCCTTCCCATGGCCAATTTATCTCATTGTTCAATTCCTACCTATGAGTGAGAACATGCGGTGTTTGGCAGAGTCACAACTCAATTAAACAAAATGCTCATTACACTAATATTTAATAAATTAGCTTTTTAAAAATGGGATTTTTTTAAAGCATTTTTTTTATTATACTTTAAGTTCTAGGGTACATGTGCACAACGTGCAGGTTTGTTACATATGTATACATGTGCCATGTTGGTGTGCTGCACCCATCAACTCGTCAGCACCCATCAACTCATCATTTACATCAGTTATAACTCCCAATGCCATCTCTCTCCCCTCCCCATAATAGGCCTCAGTGTGTGATGTTCCCCTTCCCATGGCCAATTTATCTCATTGTTCAATTCCTACCTATGAGTGAGAACATGCGGTGTTTGGTTTTCTGTTCTTGCGATAGTTTGCTGAGGATGATGGTTTCCAGCTGCATCCATGTCCCTACAAAGGACATGAACTCATCCTTAAAAATAGGATTTTCTTACAAATTTGAAAGGTATAAAGAGAATAATCAATATGATTCTTCATTCTACTTTTCAAAATTCTCAATGTTTTTGTTTGTTTTAGATTTAAAATAATGAGTAGTTTATATTAATTGTAACCACACAGGCAATATACAAATAAAGCATTTTTAAAAGTAAAATTAAATACTATAGCCAAAGATACATATTTGATTATGTAGGATGTTGCAGTTCTTTAACAATGTAAACTCTTTTATTGCTCTTCTTGACTATTAGATTAAAAACACATTGTAAAAAAAATAGTGAGCATATAAGTGAGGACTTCAGTTTCTCTTATTAAAAGTGAATTTTTTAAATTTAGAATATTTTTGTGCCTCAACATTTTAGGCTTTGAATATTATGTAGTTAACTTTAAGAATAAGCTGATGTTTGGCCCTATCTCCTCTCATGTGGACACTTGAGTATATCTTTGTAAAAAAAATTTAAATTAATAATTAACAAGATTTATTAATGTCAATCATGTTCTATTTCTTTCTGAAATTTTCTGTGTGCTTTTAGTTTACACATATTTTTCTTCACTATGAGACAACATCCACTGGCAATTTAGTTAAATACATTTATGTTCTATCTATTGGGGATTCCAATTGTTATTTCATCAGATGCTTTTGCCTGTCTTCTACAAGATACAGCATTTTGTGAATTGATATGATCATTTTGTGCTTTTTCTCTTTGACTTACAGTTAATTCAAGACTTTTCTTGTATCAAGTAAAATGTAAAATTTCACTTGCGTCTTTTGCCATTTTAGCTTATTATTTATTTTTTAGTTGACATTCATATTCTTGTTGTTAACTCGTTCCTTCAGTTTTGCTATTTCTATTTTAATCTCATTCGTTGTTTGAATATATGGTCTCTCAGCTATCCCTTTCTTATTAAATTTATAATCATATTAAGTTCTTCTGTGTTATGAAATTAACACTACAGAATGTTCTCCTATTTCTTAAATTATATAGTCTTCCATGCCAGACTTTTCTACCTCAGTTCTAAATGTTCTATTCATTTTCTTTTTTCTTTTTTTTTTAATTCCTTTTTTTTTTTCTTTTTTTGACAGAGTCTCATTCTGTCACCAAGGCTGGAGTGCAGTGGCATAATCTCAGCTCACTGCAACTTCTGCCTCTTGGGTTTAAGCAGTTCTCCTCCTGCCTCAGCCTCCTGAGTAGCTGGGACTACAGGTGTGTGGCACCACACCTGGTTAATTTTCATATTTTTTAGAGGCAGGGTTTCACCCATTTCCTTTAAAATATTTATTGTTGTCTTATACTTTTGCCTCTTTTAGGTCGTATGTTTATGTTATGTCTATGGAGACTTCTATTCAGATCATCTATTGGCTTTGGTCTATGGATGGCTTTTTCTTCTTGCACTTTCTGCTTTATTTGAGACCTCATTGTCTTCAGTTTTTAGCCACAGTTTTAAGATTTACATTGTCCTTTAAATGAAAACTATTTATAGAAAGGGAAACAGCTTGGCTAGAGCTAATTGCAGACAATCTTTGTCTTCTCTCTTGAGATCTTGTTAAATATCCATCCTGGCTTTATTCTGCTTTATATAATCACAGTTCTGGTAAGTGAGTAGTGAATTAAAGTTTTCACTACTCTGTATTAGAAGCTGATATGGTTTGGATGTGTGTCCTTCCCCAAATCTCATGTCTAATTGTAATCCTGAATGTTGGAGGTGAGCCTGCTGGAAAGTGGTTGGATTTCATGGGGGTTGCTTCTCATGGTTTAACACCATCCCTCTTGGTGGTGTCGTGGTGAGAGTGAGTTGTCACAAACCTAGTTGTTTAAAAGTGTGCAGCACCTTCCCCTTCTCTATCTTCCTCTTGTCCCAGCCATGTAAGACATCCCTGCTTCTCCTTTACCTTCCACCATGATTGTAAGCTTCCTGAGGCCTTCCCAGAAGCTGATGCCACCATGCTTTTTGTACAGTCTGCAGAGTTGTGTGGCAATTAAACCTCTTTTTTAAAATAAATTACCCAGTCTCAGGTATTTATTTGTAGCAGTGTGAGAACGAATTTATAGGGAAGCCTTCATATCTTTCCCTTGGACTTTTGCTGCTTAGAGTTCACGGCATGAGGTTGAAGCATTTTTTATTTGTTTGCTTAGTAGAAGTGGAGATTTTCCTTTCATTTACTTATTTTTCATGTTTGAGTTATTTAGGTATACATGCTATGTAGCGAATCTAGAACTATGCTTCCCACTATCATTTTTACTTGGAAATCAATATGCCTAATTCTTAACAATAATTTTTAAATGTTAGATTACATATGGAAAATACTGGTCATTATTTTCTTATTGAAAGATACTATTTTGTCAGCTGCCTAGTAATGGTTTATACAGATCTTATGTTTAATATATAACCTACTATTTTTAGAATTTATAATGTGTCATATTTCACTTATAAAATTATGAATCCCTGGATTAAAAAATGTATGTCAGAAGAGTTATTTCTGAAAAATTCACTGAGTCATACACATTGACTGATTAATACATTATGCTTCATTTTAAAAGACAAGAAGGAAAATTAGAAAGAAAAGACAAAGGCCAGGCATGGTGGCTCACGCCTGTAATCCCCGCACTTTGGGAGGCCGAGGCGGGTGGATCACCTGAGGTCAGGAATTCGAGATCAGCCTGGTCAACATGGTGAAACCCCGTCTCTACTAAAAATACAGAAAAGTAGCAGTCCCTGGTGGTGGATGCCTGTAATCCCAGCTATTCAGGAGGTTGAAGCAGGAGAATCCCTTGAACCAGGGAGGCAGAGGTTACAGTGAGCCGAGATCATGCCACTGCACTCCAGCCTGGGCAACGAGAGTAAAACTCTGTCTCAAAAAACAAAACAAAAATAAATAAATAAATAAATAAAATAAATAAAAGTAGAAAAAAAAAAGGACACAGATAATCTATAATTTTCACCAAGCAAACTTTGAAAAGATCTAATTGGGACAGAGACTTCTGATTCATTTTCAGTATTCATTGTCTCTTTTTTCATTGAAAAGATATCAACCCATTTCTCCAATATGTTTTAGGACAAGATGACTGCACAAGGAAAGCTGCATTTTCCAATATATTTTTGTAGATAGATAGAGCTATGTGGCTAAGTTCCCAATGGGATGTTTGTGCAACTTCAATTTGATCTCATTTAAAAACTAAAATTTCTTCTCTTCACATTCTATTTCTGTCTTCCTACTAGAAAGGCAGAAGTGGAACAGCCACCATTAATCCAGGAATTAAAGTCTCATGTCAAGGATGACAGGGTTGCCTCCACAGCCATGGAAGGCTTATCTCTGGTCTTTCCCATGTGGGACAAATTTCTAGCTTTTTGAACTCAGTTATTTGGAGTTTACTTGTTAGGGGAGTTTAGTCTAGACCCTAAATATAATACTTCATGTTTTTTTTTTCTTTTTAAATAATACTCAATAAAGAGTAGGAGGAATCCACAAAATAACATGTCATGAAAGCAAGAAAATATTAGGAAAGAAAACATGATTAGAAAATTATCTAGGTTATCATAGAGGAAAAAAGATAAGATCTTTCACTGCATCCTTTCTTCTTCTCTATTTTCTTTTTCTAATAGGGATAAATTTTACAGAATCATAAAGGCTATGGTAGGGAATGTGTTACAAGTAAAATGAGAGACTTTAACAAATTTGAGGTGGCATTATCAATAACTATATATAGTAGTAGTGAAGAACCACTATACAGTCATAGTGAAGAACAAGATAAGTAGATTAATTTATTATTTACATTGGAAGTAAGATGTAGAGGGCTATTGGGAAAGAGGTGTCTCAATTGTATGAATTGTGCATCAGGTATATGGGGATGTAAGTCCCATAAAGGCAGAGTTTTGTTTTGCTTACAGCTATCATGTAGTGCCTAACACAATGTCTGTCACATAAAAGGCACCAAATTAATACCTGTATAGTGAGTGAAATATGAAGTACCCCTTACTGAGATAATGACAACTACGGGTTGAGGGATACATGTGGAATATTACAAGTTCAGATTTGAACACATTAATTTGTAAATGATCGCTTGTCTTCAAAATAGAGATATTGATTAATAACAAGTCAAGAAAGGGAAGGAAAGAGAAGTATTTTGATGGTTAATTTTATGTGTGAACTTAACTGGGTTAAGGGATACCCAGATAGCTTGTAAAATATTATATTTAAGTGTTTCTGTAAGGGAGTTTCTGGAAGAAATTAACATTTGCATTTATAAACTGAGTAAAGAAGATCATTCCTTACCAGAGTGGGCAGGTATCATTTAATCCACTAATGGCCATGATAGAACAAAAAAGTGGGGAAAATGTGTATTAACTCTCTCTCTCTGGGAACTGGCCCATTCATCTACTGCCCTCAGAAATCAGAGTTTCAGGTTCTTAGGCATTCAGACTCCAGAAATTACATCAGCAGTCTCCCTGGTTCTCCAGCCTTTGACCTCAGACTGAGAGTTACACCACTGCATCCCCTGGGCCTTGAACTGAATTACATCACCAGCCTTCCTGGTTCTCCAGCTGGAAAATAGCATTTCATGGGACTTCTCAGCTTCTCTGATTGCCTGAGCCAATTCCTATAATAAATCCCCTCTTATATATCTATAAATACCCTATTGGTTCTGTTCCTCTAGTGAGCTCTAATACAAGCAGTCTGGATAGGAGATATACATGTAGAATCTTTAGTGTATAGATGGAACATAAAATCATGTGTAAAGTTGAAGGTCCTCTAATCTCTCCCTGAATGAAGAGAAGATGGCCTATGCTGTGGTCCTGAGAAACTCCACAGCCTAGAAAAAGAGTGGATAAGAAAAGTCCAAAGAGTACCATCATGGAGGACCTTTCACCCACACATACCCTCAGCATATGCTAGGGCCATCTGTGAATAAAATGTCATGATATCCATTAACTTTAGAGTGGCAGGAAACCAGAAAAAGACAAACAGAAGGAAACTATGAACTTTCTTTTTTCTGAGTTTTGATTTGATGGTGTTTCCCGAAAAAAAGTAATAGGGTATCTGAACACACACAAGTAGGATCTAAGGTTTTAATCAAATACAATATATAGCAAAATTATCTAGCGTATTTAATAATGTGACTAATCCTTATCATGCCTTATAATAATAAGGCACAATGCTAAGCAGCTTGCATAAATGAATGTAATTATCATGGTGTTTATGTAGCTAAACTCAATTTTTTTAATCAATTGAAGAGTAGAGAAGCAAAAATATGGAAAGAAGCATGCTTCTTTGAGATATCTTCTGAAGCACTTAGTAAGTAACCTAGTAGTAGTATTCTTTTGATGGAGTAATCAAGCCCCTCAATCAAAATCCTTGCTAATTGCCTTCCAAGAAAAGCCAGTAAAAAGCAGTATCTGAGTTTAATTTCCTTGAAGTTTGTCATCTCATTGATAAAGGTGCTCCAAAGATGAGAAAAAAATTGTTTAGTAAAAGAACAAACTGTTAGGTTAGGCCATGGTAGTCTTACAAAAAGTCAAAGTTAAAATTGTATATTATAATAAAGTAAATGTTAGGTTGAGCAAGCAAGATCAGAAGAGAAAGTCACAAACAATTTTATTTATTTTCTGTCTTTAATACTGCATAGTAGTACACAAACACACTCAGAGATAGATAGATGTAGATATAGACACATCTCACAGTTGACAGCAGCATGATTCGTAGTAGCCAGCAGTTGGAAGTAATGCAAGTATCTACTGATTAATGAATAGATACACAAATTATGGTATATACATACAATGGAATGTTATTCATACTTCAAAAATAAAGGAAATGCTGACCCATGCTATGGTTACAACATGGATAAAATTTGAGGACATTATACTAAGTGAAATAAGCCAGTCATAAAATTACAACAATTATATGACTTAACTTATATGAAATACCCGGAGTAGTCAAATTCATAGAGACAGAAAGTAGAATAGTAGTTGGGAGATGGGTGTGAATGAGGAATTGTTTATTTGTTTAATCGGTTAAGAGCTTCAGTTCTGCAAACTGAGAAACATCTTATTGGTTGCACAGCAGTGTGAATGTTCTTAACCCTACTGAACTGCACCCTTAAAAAAGTCAACATGACAAATTTTAATGTGTAAAAATTTAAATGAATACATATATACATACATACATACATACATCCCAATATATAAGATGAAGCAAAAAAGTATCAATTAATTTTAAAGTTGCAAATCATAAAATATATACTCTGACAAAGATGAAATTAAATTTCAAATAAAAAATTGGAGTATTTTGGAAATATCTCTCATGTATTTACAAACAAAACAACACAATTCCTAATAACTGTGGGTCAAAAAAAATCTTAAAATCAAAAGTATTTTAATTTAGTAAAATATACAACTTATCAAATTTGAGAAGTGTGGCTTAAGCAGTGTTTAAAATCAAATGAATAGCACAAACTCAGGTACTAGAAATGTCTGTACTCCCATGTTTTTTGCAGCACTTTTATACATTTGATGCAAATGTTGAGTATTTCTTTAAGTACATGATTGAAGTGTCTATCAAGAGACAAATGGATAAATAAAATACGGTGCTTATACACAATGGGATACTAGTTAGCCATGAAAAAGAAAAAAAAATTTCATTTGGAAAAACATGTTTAGAATTGGAGAACACTATGCTAAGTGAAATAAGCCATGCTCAGAAAGACAGATATTATATGTTCTCACTTGTGTGTGAAATCTAAAACAATCAACGTCATAGGAGCAGGAAGCAAAGGCTGGAGGTTTGAGGAAATGAGAAGCTAATGCTCACAGGTTACAAAGTTTCAGTTCAATAGGAAGAATACATTTATTTTTGAGATCTTGCACAGACTGGTAAATGTAGACAATAGTGTATTGTTTATTTCAAAATTGTTGAGAGTAAATTTCAAATGTTCTTACTATAAACAGTTATAAGTATTTGAGGTGATGATATATTAATTAGCTTAGCATAATTATTCTTTATTTTATTCATAAATCATAACATCACTTTTTTCCATAACTATATACAACTGTAATTTGACATTTTACAGTAAAAATAAATAGAAAGAGAAGCAAATAATCTCAGCTTTGATCTTTAAATATTAAAAAAATAACAAATTAATCCAAAGTAAGAAATAAAATTAGAGTTAAAATTGATGAATTAAAAGATATAAAAATAGAGAAAATTAGTATAAATAAAAGCTATATCATTGAGCTTAGTAAAATTGATGTCCTTAGCCAGAGTCATCATGAATAAAGAGTAAAATCATAAATTATTGATATCAGTAATGAGAAAGGTAACTTTGTTAATGATATATACCCTTACTATATCTTAAAAATATATAGAATGCTATATAAAAAAGTATTTTATGTAAATATACTTACCACCTTAGATACAATAAGTAAAATTCCTGGAAAGATACCAACTGTAAAGTTCACTGAAAAGGAAATTACATGGATAGCCTTATATTTATACATGTATTCAAAAATTAAATTCATTGTTAAAAATGTTCCAACAGAGAAAACTCCAATGCCAGTTGACTTTACTTGTTAATTATAGCCACTATCCTAGTAATAAATAGTATAAAATTAACAAGAAGATATGCAAATGGCAAACAAAATTAAATGGGGAACAAGTTTAAAGAAGATAAAAGGATGACACATAAGAACACTAAAGCATGCTCCACGTTATTAGCCATGAGGGATATGCAAACTATAACACCAAAACAAAATATTACTGCAAACTTATAAGAAACTCTAAAACTAGAAGCACTAAAAATGGCAAGCACTGCTGAGGATGTGGACCAACTGAAATTCTCATTACACTGCTGTGGTGGAACAGAAAACATGTTGACAGTTTTTAAAGTAAAACACATTCCAACTCTATTATTCAATTTTTCCACTCCTTAATATTTTCCAGAGAGAAGATAAAGCAGATGTTCATACGAAGACTTGTATGTGAATGTTCATAGCAACTTTATTTGTGATAGCCAAAATCTGAAAGCAGTCCAAATGTATATTAAGAAGCAAATGGGGCCGGGCGCGGTGGCTCAAGCCTGTAATCCCAGCACTTTGGGAGGCCGAGACGGGTGGATCACGAGGTCAGGAGATTGAGACCATCCTGGCTAACACGGTGAAACCCCGTCTCTACTAAAAAAAAAAAAAATACAAAAAACTAGCCGGGCGAGGTGGCGGGCGCCTGTAGTCCCAGCTACTGGGGAGGCTGAGGCAGGAGAATGGCGTGAACCTGGGAGGCGGAGCTTGCAGTGAGCTGAGATCAGGCCACTGCACTCCAGCCTGGGAGACAGAGCGAGACTCCTTCTCAAAAAAAAAAAAAAAAAAAAGAAGCAGATGGATAAATAAATTGCGGCATATGCATACAATGGAATAGCCAGCAATAAAAAGGAATGAACTATTTAAGTATGCAACAAAGTGGATAAATCTCAAAATAATTATACTGAGTTGAAAATGTTAGATAAATAGAGTACATATTGTATGGTTCTATTTATATGAAATTACAGAAAACACAAACTAATTTAAAGCAACTGAAAGCTTATCAATGCTTGCCAGTGATCAGAACGGGTGGAGAGAGGCAGTAGAGAGGGATATGACAAATTTTGGAGTGATTAATTATAAAAATGAAGACACAACTACGTGCTGTCTAAAATAAATTCATATTAATTATAAAAAATAGGTTAAAGTTAAAATATGTAAAAATATAACTTAAAACTTTTAATTTTAAAAGGCTGAAGTGGCTATATTACCACTGGGAAAAGTAGATTTTAGAACATGGCCTATTACAAAGTGGCCAAATTTGTATTTGCTGTTTCTACAGATTTTGGTAATTAAAATGAATGGTATGTTTCTGAGTTTTAAGGGAGTTACACTTGCAGATATTTTTTCTACCTGATAACATATGCCTAATATACAGCTCGCTCCAACAGAAATCCCTGGTTCTTAAACAGACAAGCTCTGCTAATGAGTTGTAGTTCCCACTTCTCCTCTCCCAGATATGGCTATTGATAAATTGTGCAAAATAGGTTGTCTCAGAGAATAGAAAAAGAGGCAACCACATATGGAATCCAGAATGTACGCCATTGCCAGGTCTGGGAGAAGTCAGTTCCCCACATCAGGTAGACATGGGATTTACCCCAAACATTGTGTGCTGTGTCTCTTTATTCACTGTCAAGTTACATTTGTTACTATAATTATCCTGCCCTTTTGTTTGTTGCTGTTTTTGCTGGCCTTCCACTATGATCGTATGTTGGAAGTGTTATGTGTGGTTAAATTTATTGCTTAGCTCAGAATTTCTGGACCATGATAAATTACAACCACACCTGAGTTGAAGACATCATATTGAGCATCCTAGATTCAGAGAACCACTGCCTCATGACATCAACTTGGAATTTTGAAGAAGATGAGACAGTTGCCTGTCTTTGGGCATTGGAGAGGCCATTATTATATTATTATATTATAATAATAATTATATTAATAGCAACAGTTATACTGAATACCTACTATGTGTCAGGCCTGATAGTAGCCTTTCAAGTTGAATCATTTTATTTAATCCTTCAGATAATTCTGAGGTAGAAATCAAGTCCTCAGACAGGTTTAAAAAATAAATAAAAATAAATAGAAGGCCAGGTGCAGTGGCTCACACCTGTAATCCCAGCGCTTTGGGAGACTGAAGTGGGTGGATAACCTGAGGTCAGGAGTTTGAGACCAGCCTGGCTGACATGGTGAAACCCCGTCTCTATAAAAAAATAACAAAAATTAGCTGGGCATGGTGGCGGATGCCTGTAGTCTCAGCTACTTGGGAGGCTGAGGCAGGAGAATTGCTGGAACCTGGGGAGGTGGAGGTTGCAGTGAGCCAAGATCACACCATTGTGCTCCAGCCTGGGCAATAGAGTGAGACCCCATCTCAAAACAAAACAAAACAAAAAACACACACAAACCTGGCCAGGATCTCATAGCTAGGAAAATAATATACATGGAATATGAAACCAAGCAATTCCACTATTACCTAATATGCTAAATATAAATTAGGCATGTATGTTCTTGTTTATGTGTGCTTGGAAAAAAAGATTGTGTGTGTGTGTGTCTGTGTGTGTGTGTGTGTGTGTGTTACAGCCAACTTCTTAACTTGTAGCAAAAGTTGTCTAATCATTCCAGAGATAGGGATGGACAATGAAATGTAAGTCTTTAGATTCATCTGTGCCTAAATCCTGATTAATTCTTGGCTTTTCCTTCATATTAATCAGGCAAGTTCATTTCTTGCTCCAATTTCACTGAGTTTTTTTATACTACACAGAAATGTCAAAACAAGAGCTTTTTGTTGACATGATGCTTTCATATGGTTCTGAAGACTGTAAAAAAAATCTTTTATTTATAAATATTTGATTTCTTATACATTTATTATTGTATGATTTTATCATCTTTCTTATATTGTTATGTAAAAATATAGTTTTAATCTCTTTTATCTCTGAGAAAATTGAACACTCTTAGAGGACAGCGTCTTTTTTTTTTTCTGTTTTGTACTCTGAAATATCTTTGACTTTTGTAAATAATTAGCAGAAGTTTTGCTCAAGTAAATAGTGCTAAGTAGATGTAAGACTTTTCACTGAAGTTATCTTCTACAAGGTAATTTATGTGTAAAGTCTTCAGTTCTTCCCTAACAGCAGTGAAAATACTATATGGCATATTTAATTAATTTATTGATTTATTCAGCACATATATGATTAGAATCCCTTTCTGCTAAACTAAGGTCTTACAGATTTAATAAGATGAAATAGATTTCAGCTCCACTCTCAAGTCTTATGTAGAGTGGAAAATTTTAATAAAGATTCAATAAATGTTTGTTGAATAAATAAATAAATTATAAATTCAGTGTTTCTAAGGCAAAAAATGTTGAAACACAGTTGGATATGTGGTTTTAAGCTTTGTTTGTGTGCAATAAACACTAGAGATATGGTAAAAAAATTATAAACATAAGTCTAAAAACATTATTATTTTGTGTTCTCATTTGTAGTCCAAAAACTGACACAGAGAAATACTATTTTAAATGAAATTTGGCTTTCTAAATTTACGACAACAGTCAAATAGATGAGCAAAGAAGCTCTTAAAGCCAAATGTGGCCCAGATTCTTTCTTTTAAGATTCTTTATTTTTTTTTCTTTCTTCTTCTTCTTTTTTTGACCCGACTTAAAACTCACAGCTTCAACATCCACATCCAGAATAGATAAAATGAATTAGAAGGAAATAGGCATTTACCTATGAAACTGCTATCTCCTCACAAGTCACTATTAACCTCAAGTCCAGATTTTGTTTCTAAGTTATGCCCTTTCTTTCCTGTGCACAATCAAAATGAACATTTCTGAAAAGCTGTTCACTGAGGGCTTAAATTTTGTACTATTTTGAAATAAGTATCAGTTGGCCTGATTTTTCAGGATATATAAAATTCACATAAGTTATTCTCTGGATGCATATGTAAAGCCACACTGTTACACTGTTTAAACCACTAAGTTCATTTATTTGCATCCTATTTCATCACCTGAGATGACCTGAAATGATTAAGCAGTCAGACAAATGCTGTGGTTATTCCTTATTTCTTGATTGTTTATTATTAAGTACCTATTAGACATGTAACATGATTTGTCATTGCAAAAGGAATATGAGGCATAGGCCCCAGCTTTTATGAGCTTGAATTTTAAGTGGAGACTAGACACACGTAGTGTGTGAATATTGTGAAAACAATGATAGACAAAGAAATGTATCTGAAATGAAATGAGATTAGCACTGGTGAATAGCAGAAGGAAAGCACAATTATGAAACTAGAATTTCTGATTGTAGAGTGAAATGTGTCACAGAAAGTTATTTAGCTGTAGTGTATAAAGGTAAAAAACAATGTTTGCGTTTTAATGTTTTTTGTATCTTCAGAACCATCATATCCATCATTGTCTTCATAACTAACATTTATTGAGCATTTTGAATGTTCTATACACTGCTACAAAAACTGTATGCATGCTAATTAATCCTCACCAAAACCCTGAGTTAAGTATAATCACTGTTCTATTTTAGAGATAAGGAAGCTGAAGAAGAGTGAAAATAAAGAAACTTCTACAAAGCCACACATGTAGTAAGTCACAGAGCTGAGTTTATAATTATTATGGCAGCCACGCAGACTGCTGAGCTTACAGCTTAACATTTTTCTGAATAATGCTGCTTATCTTAAGAATTTACTGATACTGTATCCACTGCCATTTAAAATACTTTTCTGTTCTTTTTACCTTCCTCTTAAAAGTACTATTAAAATATAATTCATAATAAATAGGAATAAATATAATTATTAATTTTAGCTTAATTTAAATGTATTAAGCATCTGCTATGTTCAATGTGCAGTGGTAGGCTCTATGTAAAATATAATATACAGTTCAAACATTAAAAATGTTATAATCTGTATTTCTGTGTACCTTAACCATTCTGAGATGCTTACCATTCCACAATGACATAAAGCACTTTTTGATTTTGTACTTGACCACTTTCTAGTTAAAACAAGTTAATTCAACATTTTGTTATTCAGGAAATATTCAGATAATACCATTCCATACTTCATAGGGTCTTGAGAAGCAAGTCAGTTTTTGTAAATAAAGTTCTTAGAATGATGTGTCGCACCTGGTAAGTGCTGAATGAAGGATGGTTAATATTACTCTACACAGGTAAATTCCTTTGCTGATGTCTTAATGAATACTTGTTTGTATTTTGAGACCCAGATCAAATAATGAACACTTTGAAGAGCTTTCTAATTCATTGGAAAGATAATTTTTAGAAAATTTTATACCTCTTACAACCATAATTCACTTATAGAAGCAACTGTATTGATCAATTGGCCTGATGAAGTGCCAGTTGAATTTTTCTCTAGCATTAGATGCCCTTTCTGACACATTTCTGGTCATAAAAATACGATACTCTTTATGCCATGTGAAGAATTTGATGAAGCCATACACAGTATAATTCTTTATCATTTCGGTATACCCGATTTTCAGTCTTTAAAACCTTATCAAAACAACTTGTACATATAGAATCCACAGATTATTTCACTTCCCTTCACTACTTCTCTATCTTTTCACGTCTCTTTATTTTTTATCAAAGGAAGTATTTATTCAAGAGAGAAGATAAATTGTGACTAAACCATAATATATTATTTATTTTGATTTATTATTTTACATAGATCTAAAATAATGCTGTGAGGCTTATATAGCACACAATATTCCCCAAAATACACATAAAGAATAGCCCTCAGAATGAAAACTAGCTAGGAACATGAATAAACTATATATGAAAAATTGTATAAATGAGTTACATTTGGAAATATTTAGAAAATGTCTATTAGACATCCAGTATGTGCAAAAAGCAAAACAAAGTAAACAAGTAATAGTTTGTAATTTATTTTGGAGATTCAAATAGTATTGAGAAAATAAATAGGAGCTAAATGAGGAGAACACATGGATACATAAAGGGAGATAACATACACTAGGGCCTTTCGGAGGGTGCAGGGTCGGAGGAAGGAGAGGATAAGAAAAAATAACTAATGGGTACTGGACTTAATACCTGAGTCATGAAATAAGCTGTACAACAAACACCCAAGAAAAACATTTACCTATATAACAAACCTGCACATGTACCCCTGAACCTAAAATAAATGGTAAGAAAAGAGACACAAACTCAAGATCGAATATCTCAGCTAACCAGAAGATTTTCAACCCAGAGAGACTATGCAGAAGATATGAATAAACATAACTCAATATGGAGACAGGATTAAGCATTTGTAGCACATGTCAGATATCAATATCATTCACAGGATGAATAAATAATAATACCACCAAAAATAGAAAATAAACAATAATTGTGATTGAGAAAATGCTGATTTCAAATGAATATATACTTAACTAACATATATTTTTAAATTTGCACTTCAGAAAATGAGACATAGATGTCTCCACTGACTATAAGCCTATTTGAGAAGGCTGGTTAGAGGGACTTCTTTTAAATCTCATATTAGATTAATGCTTATTGTAAATTTTTACTTGAGCATATTTTACACCAGAAAACTGAACATTGGGCTATTGTATTCCATCTTAGAAAAGAAATTGGCTTATTATCACAAAAGGTACTTCACATTTGTATTTGAAAACATAGTTTGTTTTCGTTTTGTTTTGTTTTAATGTCAAGATGAGAAATTGAACTCTCGCATAGAGGATATCTCCACCTTCACCTTTCTTCTGTGTGTGATACTTCATAAAGTGGAAAGAAGTGAGATATACATCAAATAAGTACAGGCAGAGGACTTTATCCTCAAATTCATGTCTGTGTGGACATGAATTTGTGTGTGGACGCTAATGTATGTACACACACATAGCCCTATTTAACCTAGAGGAATAGAGACATCTAAGTAGGAACTTCAATATGGGTTTTGTTTCCCCCACTAGTTTAAGATAACTGCATCTTCACAGACCAGCATTTCTGAAGAGAAACAAGTCTACAGCTCCCCAGTCTCATTGGAAACAGAGGTAGATGCATCAAAAGGAACCTAGCACTTTATTTTTTTAAATTTCGGCTGTTATTTTGAATAGAGGGAGTACATGTGTAGGATTATTACATGAGGATATTGGACCCAAGTAGTGAGCCTAGTACCCAATAGGTAATATTTCAACATATACCCTCCTTTCTTCCCCACCAGTACTCTTCAGTGTCTATTGTTCCTATGTATATGTCCATGTGTGTTCAATATATAGCTCCCACTTACAACTGAGAGCATGTAGCACTTGACTTTTTGTTTCTGCATTAATTTGCTTAGAATTATCATTTCTGGCTCCATCCATGTTGCTGCAAAGAACATGATTTCATTCTTTTTAGCTGCATAGTATTTCATGGTGTGTATGAACTACACTTTATTTATCCAATCCACTATTTATGGGCACCTAGGTTGATTCCATGTTTTTACTATTGTGAATAATGTGGTAATCAACATACAAGTGCATGTGTGTTTTGGTATAATGATTTATAGTTCTTTGAGTATATATCCAATAGTGACATTACTGGGTCAAATGATAGCTCTGTTTTAAGTTTTTTTTTTTTTTTTTTTTTTTTTTTGAGAAAACCGCAGACTGCTTTCTACAGTGGCTAAACTATTTTACTTTCCTGCCAATAGTGTATAAGTACTCGTTTTTGTCCACAGCCTCAGAAACACTGTTGTTTTTTAACATTTTAGTAATAGCCATTCTGTCTGGTGTGAGATGGTTTCTCATTGTGGTTTTGATTTGCATTTCTCTGATGATGAGCATTTTTTCCATTTGTTTGTTGGCAGCTTTTATATACTCTTATAAGGAGTGTCTGTTGATGTATTTTACCATTCTTTAATGGAGCTGTGTGGTTTTTGCTAAGTGATTAGTTTAAGTACCTTATAGATTCTGAATATTAGGCTTCTGTCAGATGCATAGATTGTGAATATTTTCTTAATTTCTGAAGATTGTCTGTTTAACCTGCTGATAGTTTCATTTGCTATGCAGAAGCTCTTTAGTTTAATTAGGTCCCACTTGCCACCTTTTGTTTTTATTAAAATCACTTTTGAAAACTTGGCCATAAATTATTTGCCAAAGTTGATGTCGTTAAGGGTATCTCCCAAGTTTTCTTCTACAATTTTTTTTATAGTTTGAGGTTTTACATTTAGAGCTTTACTCCATCTTGAATTAATTTTTGTATATGGTAAAATGTAAGTGTCTAGTTTCAGTCTTCTGTATGTAGCTATGTAGTTATTCCAGCATCCTTTATTGAATAGAGAGTTCTTTTTCTATTGCTTGCCTTTGTCAGAATTGACAAAAATCAGGTGGCTATAGGTGTGCAGCTTTATTTCTGAGTTTTCTATTCTGTTCCATTGGTCGATATGTGTAGTTTTCTGGGGTGTTGTGTTTTGTTTTGTTTATTTAACCAATACCTTGCTGTTTTACTTAGTGTAGCCTTGTAGTATAGTTTTAAATTAGGTAATGTGATGCCTTCAGCTTTCTTTTTGGTTAGGATCACTTTAGATATTCAGGCTCTATTTTGATTTCATATGTATTTTATAATAGGTTTTCCAGTTCTGTGAAAATGACATTGGTACTTATATCATCAAAGCACTAAACTGACAAGGAAACTCTGGACTTAATTTTGACACTTTACTAATTGGACTTACTTTTCATATGCACATGGGACATATTTTAAGGTTTACCATATTCTAAGTCCTAACGCAAATCTTAATAAATTTTAAAAAATGAAATTATACCAAGTACACTCTTGGACCACAATGCAATAAATATGGAAGCCAATATCAAGAACATCTCTCAAAAGTACACACATATATGGAAATTAAAGAACTTTATCTTGAATAACTCCTGAGTGAACATTGAAATAAAGGATTAATAAAAAAATTTAAACTAATAAAAATAGGGACAGAAATTACCAAAATCTTTGGGCTGCAACCAAAGCAGTGTTAAGAGGAAAGTTTATAGCCTTAAAAGACCTTCTTCAAGAAGTTAGAAAGATCTGAAACTGATCATCTAACTTTGCACATAAAATAACTAGAAAGAAAAGAATGAACAAACCAACATCTTAACTAGCAGAAGAAAATAAATAAATCAGATAATTTTTTGATTAAATTAAGATCTACAAATCTATGCAAAAGCTTGATAAAACTAAGACTTTGTTCTTTGAAAAAATAAATCATATTGATAGAACACTAGCTAGGTTAACGAAGGTAAAAGGAATATATTGAAATAGGTGCAATCAGAAATGACAAAGAAGACACTACAACTAATCCTATAGAAATATTTTTTAAAAAATCCCCAGAGAATACTATGAACAACTGTATGCACACAAATTAGAAAATCTAGAGGAAAAGGATACATTTCTGGAAGCACACAGTTCCTGAAGATCGAATCAGGATGATACTGAAACCCTGAATCGACCAGTATTGAACTCTGAAATTGAATCAGTAATAAAAACAAAACAAAAACCCTACCAACCAAAAAAAAAAAAAAAAAAAAAAAAAAAAAAAAAAAAAAAAAAAAAAACACTAAAACAAAACAAAACAAATCCTTCAGCCAGACAGATACACAGCTAAATTCTACCATACATACAAAGAATAATTGTACCATACATACATAGAATAATGTTTGTGGCTAATACTACTATACACACAAAGAATAATATGAAAATATTCCAAGAAAAATCACAGAATAGGATCTTCTTCCCATATCATTCTTTGAAGCCAACATTAGCCTAATGCCAAAATCTGGCAAAGATACAATGAAGAAAGAAAACATCAGGTCAACATCCTGAATAAACATAGACCCAAAAATCCCCAACAAAATATAAGCAAATAGAATCCAGCAACACATCAAAAAGTTACTTCCAAATGATCAAGTAGGCTTTATTCCTAAAATATAAGGTTGACTCAACATAGTCACAAGCTGAATAACTGTGATTCACCACATAAGCAAAATTAGAAACCAAAAACATACTATCATCTCAATGGATGCATAAAAAACTTTTGATAAAAATCTAACATCTCTTCAGGATAAACACCATCGACAGACCAAGCATTGAAGGAAATTGCCACATTGCCTTGGTGGTTAACATTTGGCTCCTCATTACTAAATTTCTTCATCAGGCTTGAATTTATCCCCAGAAAATGGGGTTTTATTTTCTATCACATTATCAGGCTGCAAATTTTCCAAACTATCGTTCATATTCTCTGCTTTCTCTTGATCGCTTTGCCACTTTGAAGTTTCTTCCACCAGATACCCTAAATCATCTCTCTCATGTTCAAAGTTTCACATGTCTTCAGGGTAGTCAAAAAATGTTGCCAGTGTCTTTGCATAGCAAGAGTGACCTTTCCTCTAATTCCCATAAAGTTCCTCATCTCCATCTGAGGTCATCTCAGCCTGGACTTTGTCATCCATATCACTATCAGCATTGTGGTCAAAGTCATTTACCAAGTCTCTAGGAAGCTGCAAACTTTCCCACATCTTTCTATCTTCTGAACCCTCCAAGTCCCTAGGAAGTTCCAAATTTTCCCATGTTTCTGTCTTCTGAGCTCTCGAAGTCTCTAGGCTAAAGTTCAAAATTTCCCCATGTTCCTCTCTTCTAAGCCCTCCAGGTCCCTAAGAAGTTCCAAATTTCCCCATCTTCCTGTCTTCTGAGCCCTCCAAGTCTGTAGGAAGTTCCAAACTTTCCCACATCTTCTTGTCTTCTGAGTACTCCAAGTCTCTAGGAAGTTCCAAATGTTCTCACATTTTCCTGTCTTCTTCTGAGCTTTTCAAATGGTTGCAACCTCTGCCTGTTACCCAGTTCCAACCTCACGTCCACATTTGCAGGTATCTTTACAGCCTGAGGTAAAAATTGACTGTATTAGTCTCTTCTCATCCTGCTAGTAAAGACATACCTAAGAATGGGTGATTTATAAAGGAAAGAGGTTTAACTGACTCACGGTTCAGCATGGCTTGGGAGGCCTCAGGAAACTTACAATTATAGCAAAAGGGGAAGCAAACATGTCCTTCTTCACTTCAGGAAGAAGTGCCAAGTAAAAGTGGAGAAAGCTCCTTATAGAATCATCAGATATTGTGAGAAATCACTCACTATTATGAGAACAATATGAGGGTAACCACCCCTATGATTAAATAACCTCCCACCTGGCCCCTCCCATAATACATGGGATTTACAGGAACTACAATTCAAGATGAGATTTGGGTGAGGTCACAGCCAAACCATATCAATGATCATGATTTATTTTATTTCTAAAAACAGACCTTTTTTTTTTTTTTTTTTTGGCTAATGTCAACATTGGAAGAAGTGTAGGGTTTTACCTATAATTAATTCACATCCATGAATATGCTTATTTGCATTATATTTATTCATATAAGTAATTATGTGTATGTGTTTGTTGTGTTTTTGTCAATATTCTTTTTTTTTTTTTTTTTGGGACGGAGTCTCGCTCTGTCACCCAGGCTGGAGTGCAGTGGCCAGATCTCAGCTCACTGCAAGCTCCGCCTCCCGGGTTTATGCCATTCTCCTGCCTCAGCCTCCCGAGTAGCTGGGACTACAGGCGCCGCCACCTCGCCCGGCTAGATTTTTGTATTTTTTTAGTAGAGACGGGGTTTCACCGTGTTAGCCAGGAGTTTTTGTCAATATTCTATATGACCTGCTGCCTCCCTATCTCTAGATTCAACTTGGGCTGCTCTCCATTCACTAACTATTCTTCAGGTGTATCTTTCAATGTCCCTTTCACAGTAAGTGCTTGGTGTATGATAGACTTCCTCTGGTACACTCCACATTACTTTGTCAAAAAGTCCATTCTCAGACTTACCAAAATAAATACAATCTTCCTTAAGAAATCTTTAAATAAAGTTCTAGATCATGAAAGTTTCTGGTGATGTATCTCTTAACTAATCACAAATAAATATATTTGTGTAATTTTTTATTAACTTACATATTTTTCCCTGTCTCTTCCAGTAGACTGTGAGTTCCAGTAGGACAGATTTTATGTCTTTCTTATTGAGAAGGAATTTCCTAGAATCATATCAGTGCCTACCCTCTTGATAAGCAATTTTTAAGTGAATAAATTGACTGACATATCTTAATTTTGTTTCTGAACTCTCTAATCCATAAATAGTATATTTAAAAATGTTATACTATTTATTCTGAGAATGCCTCAAAATGAAATTAAAATAGAATTGATTTATAAAGATGAAAGTGGGCCGGGCGCGGTGGCTCAAGCCTGTAATCCCAGCACTTTGGGAGGCCGAGACGGGCGGATCACGAGGTCAGGAGATCAAGACCACCCTGACTAACACCGTGAAACCCCGTCTCTACTAAAAAAAATACAAAAAACTAGCCGGACGAGGTGGCGGCGCCTGTAGTCCCAGCTACTCGGGAGGCTGAGGCAGGAGAATGGCGTGAACCCGGGAGGCGGAGCTTGCAGTGAGCTGAGATCTGACCACTGCACTTCAGCCTGGGTGACAGAGCGAGACGACGTCTCAAAAAAAAAAAAAAAAAAGTTAAAGATGAAAGTGTTATTGAATTACTGAATGAACATTCTAGCAAATTTTGATTCTGATGGAAAGAGTCTAGTATCTATATTTGACAGGCTTCTGCCCTGAACGCATACGAACTTCATTAGCCACACACACACACATAAATATATTAATTTATATGTTTCAGTATATTTAGTATATTTCAATCAGCATATTTCAATTCAATATACTTATATTAACCTGATTTATATATGTGTATATATAACTGGATATTTATAATATAAACATATAAATATACTTAATGTACTGAAATATACATGTAAATATATATAAAATTTATACAGAATATTCAATATATTTAAATTCAATATACTTCAAACTCTATCAGCCCAATATACGTATGTATAATTTCAGTATATTCAGTATAATTCATTATACTGAAATATAATCTTTGTCTACAAAAGCCAGATATTTTATGCTGTAAATTAAACTCATCACATATTTGTAAAAAATTAATTTCCTGTAGAAATTAGGTATTAAAATTGGGTATCCCAAATGATTATTAGTTAGAATTTTCTTAGTGTCTCTGATGTGTTTAGCTGTATAATAAATATACATGATATATAATCTGTAAACACCATGCATGCCTATTTTTAATTTTAAGAATTCTAACAATGTCATTTTATGAAGTGGAATACATTTCAGAGAAATTTGCTCAGATAGTGCAACACATTAACTTTCAGTCTACGTAGTTGGGAGATTTGGAAATCAAAGGTTATATTTCATCTTCTTGTGAAAAAACAAATAATTTCAAGGCTAAACCAAACATTCTGTTTCTCTAAAAAGGAATCTTGAATCCTGAGACCGTTTTATAGCCAATGTTTTACTTTTCATTTTGTTGTTGAAGCTTGTTTCAAACATGCACCATTTGGTCTTTAGAGTTTTAAATTGTTTTCTGTTGCCAGGACTGTGTCCACCACCTGAAAGACTATCAATTCTGAATACCCACAAAGAGTGTGACTTTATAATTTCTGCTTTTACCATTCTATAAATTGGAAAGATGTTTCTGTTTGTTTATTTATTTATTTAAGAAAACATAGCACACTGAAACTTGGCACTGTAGAGAAGTTAGTACCTTTCTTGCAGGAAACACTTCTTCATTAACTGCCATCATCTGAGCCATCTACAAGACACTACACAGAAAACTGTCTCAACCCTTCCATAGTTCCCCAACTTGGAAAAATATGATCTGTTTGTGTAGAAGAACATCAGCTTAGCTAAGAGTTTTACTCTAGTGTCCTGCAAATTGATTTCAAATCTACAATATTTTTTAAAATATGTCAAACTCATGGCAAATGAATGCATAGAATCATACTGTTCATGCTATTTAAATCATGTAGGAGCTTATACAAACTACTATTGAAAATAAGCTAAAATATATTCAGGTTAAGAGAACTTGCTGTTCGTTTTCTTTATCAGCATTGGTAAAGTAATAATGGCCAAGATACTAGTGAGGATCTTTAGTGAAAACTGGTTCCACATTATGGACAGTCACCTAATAAGATATGATATTTCCTCAAGCAAAAATGTGAGAAAAGGCTGTCTGACTTTTTGCTCTCTCAAAGTTTTCAAAATAATCCAGGATCCTATCTTTCCTGTTACAATGCAATTGAGACTTTCTTATCATTTTATTCCTTACCCAGAGTAAAGGATGAAACTGCAAAATGCTACCTTATCCATCAGACTCATGCTTTTTTTTCTATTTTATTTTGCTTTTAAATGTATTACAACAAAGAACCATACTGCTAAGAGTGAGAATACAATTTTAATTTGGTCAAACTTCTATGATTTCCTGTTAGTCTATTCTCGAAGACTTTTTTTTAAATCTAGAATTCTCTAAGTTTATATCAAGGAAGTAGGACACTTTTCTAGTAGATATGCCTGTAGCTTTGGAACACTTTTATAGCCATTTGAATTTATTTTCTTACAAAATATATTAAAATTAGGCTATTTATTTTACTGATAAATTTTAGATAAATGGTTAATCTTAGATCAGGCCCATGTCAGTTCTATAATTATATTCTGTAATTCACATTATCTTTAGGAAGAAAAAAATAATTCCTCCTCTTAACTGTGATATGGAAGGCCTCAGGCCTTAGACTGCCATATTAATCTGTTTTCACACTGCTATGAAGAAATACCTGAGACTGAGTAACTTATAAAGAAATAGGTTTAATTGACTCACACTTCCACATGGCTGGGGCAGTCCCAGGAAACTTACAATCGTGGTGGAAGCAGAAGCAAACACATCCTTTTTCACATGGCTTCAGTAGACGGAAGTGCCAAGCAAAGGGAGAAGTTCCCTTATAAAAATAAAAAAAAGAACTTGTGAGAACTCATTCACTATCATGCGAACATCATAGGGGAAACTGTCCACATGATTCAATTATCTCCACCTGGTCCCGCCCTTGACATGTGGGGATTATTACAATTCAAAGTGAGATTTGGGTGGGGACACAGACAAACCATATCATTTCATCCCTGGCCCCTTCCAAGTCTCAAGTTCTCACATTTCAAAACACAATCATACCCTTCCCACTGTCCCTTGAATTCTTAAATCATTCCAGCATTAACTTAAAAGTTCAAGTTCAAAATCTCATCTGTGAGAAGGCAAGTCCTTTTCATCTATCAACCTGTGAAATCAAAAGCAAGTTAGTTACTTCCTAGATACAATTGGATTACAGTCAATTGGTAAATACACCCATTCCAAATGGGAGAAATTGGTCAAAACAAAAGGGATACAGGCCCGTGCAAGTTCAAAATCCAGTAGAGCAGTAATTAAACCTTGAAGTTCCAAAAAAATCTCCTTTGACCCCATTGTTCATGCAAGAGATGGGCTTCCATGGCCTTGGGGAGCTCCATACCTGTGACTTTGCAGGGTACAGTGCCTATTTCCTCTGCTTCACAGCTGGCATTGGGTGTCTGTGACTTTTCCAGACACACAGTTCAAGCTGTAGGTGGATCTACAATTCTGGGTCTGGTGGTTGGTTACCCTCTTCTCACAGCTCCACCAGGCAGTGCCTCAGTGTGGAGAATCTGTAGGGGCTCCATCCCCACATTTTCCTTCAGCACTTCCCTAGCAGAGGTTTTCCATGAGGGCTCCACCACTGCAGCGAAATTCTGCCTGTACATCAAGGTGTTTACATACATCTTTTGAAATTTAGGCAGAGGTTCCAAAACCTCAATTCTTGTCTTCTGTGTGCCCACAGGCTCAACACTATGTGGAAGTTGCCAGTCACCAAGACTGGTGCTGCACTCTCTGAGGCAATGGCCCAAGTGGTATCTTGGTCCCTTTTAGCCACAGCTAGAGCTGAAGCAACTGGAATGCAGTGCACTATATCCAGAAGCTACACAGAGCAGGGTGGCCCTGGTCCCAGCCCAGGAAATCATTTTTCCCTCCAAGGCCTCTGGGCTTATGTTGGAAGGGGCTGCTGTGAAGGTCTGTGATATGCCCTGGAGTCATTTTCCCCATTATTTGGTGATTAATGTTTGGTTCCTGTTTTTTTTTTTTTTTTTTTTTTTTTTTTTTTTTTTTTTTTTTTTTGAGAGGGTGTCTCACTCTGTTGCCCAGGCTGGAGTGCAGTGGCGCGATCTTTCGATCTCTGCTCACTGCAAACTCCACCTCCCGGGTTTCCGCCATTCTCCTGCCTCAGCCTCCCAAGTAGCTGGGACTACAGGTGCCCACCACCACGCCTGACTAATTTTTTTGTATTTTTGGTAGATACAGGGTTTCACTGTCTTAGCCAGGATGGTCTCGATCTCCTGACCTCGTGATCTGCCCGCTTTGGCCTCCCAAAGTGCTGGGATTACAGGCGTGAACCACCGTGCTCGGCCCTAGCTCCTCTTTAGTTATGCAAATTTCTTCATTAGGCTTAAATTTATCACCAGAAACTGAGGTGCTCTTTTCTATTGCATCCTCAGGTGCAAAATTTCCAAACTTTTATGTTCTGCTTCCTCTTGAATGCTTTGATATTTAGAAATTTCTTCTGCTAGATACCCTAAATCATCTCTCTCAAGTTCAAAGTTCCACAGACCTCCCATGGCAGGGGTGAAATGCTGCCAGTCTCCCTGCTAATGCATAGCAAGAGTCACCTTTGCTCTAGTTCTCAATAAGTTTTTCATCTCTATCTGAGACCACATCAGCCTGGACTTCATTGTTCATGTCACTATCAGCATTTTGGTCAAAGCCATTCAACAAGTCTCTAGGAAGTTCCAAACTTTCCCACATCTTCCTGTTTTCTTCTGAGCCCCCAAACTGTTCCATCCTCTACCTGTTACCGAATTCCCAATTCACTGCCACATTTTCAGATATCTTTATAGAAGCACCTCACCCTTTTAGTTCCAATTTACTGTATTAGTCTGTTCTCATACTGCTATGAAGAAATACCTGAGACTGGGTAATTTATAAGGGAAATCATTTTAATTGACTCACAGTTCCACATTGCTGGGGAGGCTTCATGAAACTTACAATAATGATGGAAAGGAAAGCAAACACATCTTTCTTCACATGGAGGTATGAGAGAGAAGTGCTGAGTGGTGGAGAAGGTCCCATATAAAATAATCAGATCTTGTGAGAACTCACTATCCTTAGAACAGCATGTGGGAAACTGTCCCTATGATTCAGTTATCTCCACTTAGTCCCACCCTTGACACATGGGGATTATTACAATTTAAGGTGAGATTTGGGTGGGGACACAGAGCTAAACCATATCAGCTACCAAATCACAATGACTGTTGTAGGATGTGACTGATTATTCTATCACAATCTGGACTACCCCAATCTATAAGTCCTAGACTTTCCTAAATCTGTCTTTCCTAGTAATACCAGAAAAGTCATTTGTCATGTTGGACGTAGTAGGCCACCGGACCATATCTGTGAACAAAACATGAGGAATCTTGTTATTCTAGTTCATTTTCTTTACAACATGTAATGCCACATGAGGCTTTAATTTTCATGGTCTTCTTGGGACTTTCAGGGATTGATCCCCCTTGGAATGGAAAATTTACCAAAGTACACACTTCCATGCATCATTCACCTAAAGTTTGGTCATGCCTTAGTTGTAGACACTCTCAAGTCTTAATGATATAAAGCAACAATATTGTATTTTTTTCTTATGCTGCATGTCCATTAAAAGTCAATAGTGAATGGGAAGGGGCAGTGTCTTCATAAGGTTCCAACAGCAAAACTGATGGAGAAGCCTCGATCAAATATTATTAGTGCCATTCCTGAGGATGTTATTCCTAAGGTTTGACCTGTCAAGCAAATGTCTGAAGTGGAAATGTTATGTATCACTTGTGATTTTATCTCATTGGCCGCAACTACTCAAATGTTCCCACACAATCACAAGCAGGAGCAGAAATAAAATTATAGTATTTTCTTCAAAATGGAAAAGAAATAAAAATGTTGTAAACAGCATAAATGATTACTAGAGTTCTCCTTTCTGGCTATCAAAAACCTCATTTACACTCCTTCCCACACTCAAAACCCATTTTCCCACTCTTTATGAGAAACAAACAGAAGTCTCATCCAGTTCCTTTACTATTTAGCCGTATTCTCAGGTGTCAGGGTGATAATCCTATTCTTTAAATTAATTCTAGGAATAACTTCATGCCCAAAAGGTTGATCCAAGGGATGTTTTACATTCTAAAATGTCACAAACTGTTTTAATCCATATTGATGGATTCTTTGGCACTTACACATACTTAGCTTCCTACTTTTAAACTTTAATGAGTTTTATGTGCCAATAATTACACATAGAGTTTTGGATATTTTGTTGTGATTTTGGCTTATTGTTTGGAGACACGCCTCTTCATATCTTTGAAAAAATTATGGTGTGTTAACCCTATCAGTCTTAAGAAGGAAAGCTATAAATCTTTCATCTGAATGAATTACTGGACATTACAGACAATTAAGGCATTTCTGCAACGAATATATGAGTGTAACTACTATTCTTTTTATTTTATTTATGCAGAATAGTAAGTTCTAAGCAGACGTTTTTGCTCAAAACCTTCTTAGTTGTATATTTTACACATTGGAGACAAGAAGTAGTTGTGTTTTCCAACACACCTGGTTGCCAAATTTTGGCTTCTCTTTCTTTCTATTCCTTTTTGTAACGACAGCCAATTATTTCATATGTTCATTTCTTCCTTGTAGTATCTTGTAAAGTGTAGCCAATCATGAGAAGCAAAGGCTGGTAACATTCTATTTTCTAACTTCTTCTGTTCTCTGTTACTCCATTGCTACATTATTTGCTTATAACACTATTGTAGCTCACAATTTACCAAATGATTTGTCATTACATTATATAAATTTCATTCTTCAATCATTCAATTATAGCTTTTGATCTGCTTGCCAAATAATAAGCAATTGATTATTTTATAGAAGCATTGCCTATCTGTATACCATTTCTACATCCTCAAGGATAAGCTGAGTTATGCTGTAGTAATAAAACATTCAAAATCCTAGTGACTTGTAACAGTACAAATGTATTTTTTGTTTATACTCAACTAATCAAAGATAAAGAGAAAAATTTTTCAGGGTGATGGAATAAGCATAGTCTTAAATACTGCCAGTTGGGATGGCAAAATATAAACAAAGTAAATTCTAAAACAGCTTAACAAATTAAATGCTAAATCTGAAAGGAACTTTCACATTAGTAACAGCTTCATAAATAATCACATAGTTACAATAATCCATAAGAGATTCAGAAGATGTAAGTCTAACATTTGGCTAAAAGAGCAAAGAATTGGCAATATTTGGCAAATAACCACAATCATCTGTAGAGGGCACTTCTCAAAATGACCTTAAGTGGATGCTGGTGGAAATGTGGAAAAGTGAATTATAAGGTGTTTGAGAAATTTAAAGTGCCTAATATTTAGGATATTTTAGATTTTTTCAATATTGTTAGAATACACGTATCTGAAGTATGTAGAGAAAGATTTGGCTGAAAATAAAGAATTGAGAATCTTTATATGTGAGTAAGAGTATTTCCCAAGTAGGACACGTTCAGGTAGAGGAGGAGAAGCCAAGGGCAGAAATCTTAAAACCTCAACACAGAATGGCCAAGATGAACTTATTTGGTCACATTAAGTTACTGACAATATTCATGTGTACACTTGGTAAATCACAATTCCTTCTCAAAATAATAGTCAATTTACATAAAACGAACAATTATAAACACTTGTGAGGTTTATGATGTATATGTGTTAAAACATTAAGTATATTAACATGCATTTACAGAAACAACAAAAATATTGAAGTATTCTTGTTGCATGGATTAATAAAGACATTAATGTGATTTATGCATTGCATAATGAGAACAAATGCAATTGTTTTGACAAGATGAAAGGTTATATTCAAATATTTTAAATATTTTTTCTTAGCAACTATTAAACTAAACATCCATGTGATTTTCATTTAAAATAATTGTTTTATTTGAAATAATCAGGCAATATAAAATAACTTAGAAAAACATTTAATATTCTCTATAATATATAATCATATATCAAAAGTCATGAAATTGCATATAAACCAATACATATGCAAGGCATATTTAATTTTACTCAATATATAATTGACATTACTTCATAATCATTGCTTTCTAGAAGAAAGGATTTTATAATTCAATACAATTTCATTATATGGAAGAAATATGTTATTTGTCATCATTCAGTCAGGAAATTCCAATGAAAACCTTAAGTCAGTATTTTAAAATCTATTCTAAGTTTCAGCAAGAGTTAGCAGCATAATGTTATTGATTCATTATAACTTTGACTTTAACTTCAAATTTATGTATTTAAACTATATATTTTGCATTTATGCTACATAATTGTCACCAAACTGACTCAAGTTTACTTCTTATCTGTCATACTTTTCAAAGACATTGCTAGAAAAAATAATAATAAAGTATCTCTATACTATTCATAAAATGTTTTTAAAATATTTATTTTTTTTTCTAGTGTTATCTCTGACCCCTAGGAATATAAGCATATACGATCATTACATGAAATAGTGGTACACTATTTGCTCTTATAACAAATATATGCTATAATTCCATGCATTTATCAAGGTTTTACCTCTTGAAGTAGAGTTAATGCTATGTGCCAGTCTAATGAAAATATAGACATCTGGAAAGGGTTGTAGAAGTCTTATTTCAAAGAACTAGAGCTCAAAAAAAATTATACTATTTAGTTTATAACTTACTTGGCAATAAAGTCTTTTCCAATTTTCAGGTAATTTTCTCTTATTTTGCTCCTTGGGTTTTGCAAGTGCTTTAAAAAATAGTCATAGTCATGTAGTTCAAAGAAAATTACTAAACCAGTCATGAAAATGACTTCTGGCTTTATGAGTTCAATAAATTCTTGAATGTCAAATGTCACATTATTGTGCATTGAAATTCCTGGGTATATGCTTGCTCTTGTTTCCCCAGTCAGAAATTTCAAAACTGGGTTAAATTCTCAATAAAGATTTGATTTTTCTAGGATATCTTTGGGCTATTAGAACCTTTGTGCACAAATGAATAACTCAATATTTAACAAATTGGTGTCAAATCATGATTTCCTACACAAATGTGGTTTAGTTTTTGTAATGATGAGGTAAGAATCATTATCTGGAAAACTTGAAAGTCTTCTTTAGTCATAGTTCAATACTAAATTCAATCCAGTTTATGTAAATATACATTTATTTCATCATTTAATTGATAATATTATTTGTCTCACTTTCAATCTATGGGACTTAATCCGTAGCTAATACAAGAAAAGGAAAAGTGGCTGTAATCACTGTTAGTTTCCTGATGACTTAGAAAGTAAATTATTATAATTATTTGTTTTTTCAAGTACATACACAATTAGTGAAAATCCTTCTTATTTTTGCCAAATGATTAGGTATATGTATCTAAAAATCTAGAGATTCTAGAGTTTTATTAGCCATTTCCTTCTTTTGGTCAAAAAATAAGCTCCTGTAATAAAGTAATAAAAGTGAAGCCTGATTAATCATATCACATCAATGACTGAGTAAACAGGTTAATGTATTATCATTTTATTTGTCTTTCTAAGACCCCCACAAACTTACTGACACATCTACACAAATACCCTCTTTTATGTGAATGCCCTGCATCTGTGTTAAAATGCAACTTGTTACTTTACACACAAACAACACCAGGAGGTATTTCCTTTTTATGTGTCATGACTTTAGGTCATGACTTTAGATATCTCTGTGAGATTTTTGAACGACTACTTCTATCCTAAACATCTTGAATCCTGAGTTTTTACAGAAAACAATTGCACAGTGAATTGTCAATAAAACTTTTACTATAACAGCATGAACTCATATTTTTTCTTTTCATGTTTCATATAAATACTTGTCGTTTATACTGATTATAGTTTATCTTATAAGCATAACCAAATTTATTCATTTTATCATTCATTCCCTGAATGGCTATTGAACTCCTTGTATGAACTCACACATCATACTAAGTTCAGTGCACAGAACTTTAACTAAATCTATCGTTTCTTGGCAGAATTTTAAAAGTGATGGGGAAAGCAGAAATACATAAAATATAAGTAAGGCATTTAGTCTTTCCCTTCCATTTAAAAACAACATCAGGGAATAATGGGGATTTAGGCTACTCATTTTTTTTTTTTTATAAACAACAGAACTTAGACTTAACAATTAGGCTCCATATAAATCAATATGTATCACTATATTTATGTCTAGAATGTTTTCTTTTTTTTTTTTTCTTTTTTTTTTTTGTTTTGAGACGGAGTCTCACTCTGTCACTCAGACTGGGGTGCAATGGCGCCATCTCCGCTCACTGCAATCTCCGCCTCCCAGGTTCACGCCATTCTCCTGCCTCAGCCTCCAGACTCGCTGGGACTACAGGCGCCCGCCACCTCGCCCTGCTAATTTTTTTGTATTTTTAGTAGAGATGGGGTTTCACCGTGTTTGCCAGGATGGTCTCGATCTCCTGACCTCGTGATCCGCCCGCCTCGGCCTCCTAAAGTGCTGGGATTACAGGCGTGAGCCACAGCGCCCAGCCCCATGTATATACATTTTATTCATTATTTTGTTTTAAGTAATGTGATGTAATACATATATACAGGACTACATGTGAAACAAACTAAATGAAACTATCTGCATTTTTATCTGTTTTCAACCTCATTATGGGAAGTTAAGAATTTCATTCATACTTTCAGTGATTCTGCTTAAAATATTTAATATTCATTTTGAGGAATTTAAGGTGTTTCTATATCATTTTTCTTTTAGGCATAGTAGGATTGCACATTGTTTTCGTGTGCTCACTGAGATGATTTCAGAAATTCACAGTTTAAAATGTTTGTATAATTATATGGTTGGGAATATCATCTTAATCTTGCAAAGTTACTGATTTTAATTTTGCTTTTTTAGTGAATAAACATATTGGAATAAACAAATTATATTGGACAAGATCCCAGTCTGAAGATCACTGTCTTAGTTCCACACTACTGAGAGCTAAAAAGATAAATAATTGTCATGGTGTCTAAGCATCTGTCTGAGGGGAATGACAACTTAAAGTCTAATTGAAAAAGACTGGCATTTTGAGTACAGGTGAATATGAATAATGTTGGAGAATAAGAGGAAAGTGGAGTGGTGCCTTTTCAAGGACAGCTGGATTGACCCTCAATGTGAGAGACACTTATGGACTCAAAGACATAGACAGCAGTTATCAAAGAGCAGTAGAGCACTATAGTTGAGGCATGATGAAATAACCTCATGATACAGGTTGAGAAAGGCAAATGCTGCAAAAAGGATAACAAACAATACTTTAAAATAGGCCCTGAGATTTATGCTACACAGTCTAAAACTGTATTGTTGTGATATTATTGGATGAAATAACATACAGAAATTGAACATTATTTATCTATTTATATACACATATAATTGTATACACCACATGTACCAAAATTGTGTAGAAAGAAAATGAGGCAAACCAATTTCTTCCCTTAATAGAATATAACTTCCATAAGAAAAAAAATATTCCTACATTATTTATCTCTAAAAAATCTCGAAGACTAAACAAACATATATAGTGAGGATGGCAACTTTGCATCGTTTTACAGAAACTGGCTTCCAAGAAAGATCATAGCTTCAATTAATTATTTTAACTACTCAGCCAACCAGAATTCCACTTCATTCATAAACACATATTGTATACATTAAATATATATTGTATACTTACATTACATACCTGTTAAAAGAAGAGTATCATTATATAATCCCGATAATATTGTTTAATTAAGGGACATTTTTCTTCATTACAATATTTTGAAAATATTGCTATGTATAATTTTTTGTAAATCTATAAACATAATTTCAAACACCAAATACTGGGCAACCTTACAGTTAGAAGCTATGGCCAAAATATATTAATTTAACAGCCAAAACTTTTCATATTATCATGAAAATGTTACATTATTTTCAGTAAAAATTATTAATGAGTTCACAGCAGCATATTTACTTTAACCAATTTCCATTTGGTTTTATTTCCAAAAGTAGTTGTATCAAGGACAGTTTTTGTCATTTCCATGTCTGCTTGTGGTTTCATCACTTGGCAATTTGTATGGATTACCCTGTCCTTCCCCAAAGAACAGTGAGGCTTGAATATAAATTAGGTCCTACAGCATTCTCTTTCAAGTGCAGGATCACTGGGTTAATCTCTACATGAAACGGTCTGGTTGCAGAATGGAAGATCTTCCATGTGGACTAAGGCTGGCAAAGTCAATATATTTCAGCGGATTTATCATGACACCGTCTTCAAAAGTTTCTGCATAAGAACTCTGTGTGGTCTCTGCTAATCTAGTGACTTTGATTTTCTTTGATATTTAATTTAAACACAGCTTTATCTTGTATCTTTATGTTTTCTGGCAAACAAAGAACTAAAGAAACTGATCCCTTTGGGCCACTGCTTTTGGCAATAGACAGATTAGACTCAAAGCATGCACACCAGTTCCTTTTAGTGTTTATTCTGGCAATTATTGAAAGATGACGAAATATGTGATATTAGGATTGCAGCAGATTCGAGGTTAATAGCAATGGTTAGACATTTTTCAAATAATACCATTTCTAAAAATACCTGATGGATGATGTGTGATACATAAACTCATCCTTTTGATATTTCTGTTTCTCTGTTGGTCAAAGGATACAAAACTTCAGTTTGACAGAAGGAATAAATTCAAGAGACCCAATAAGGTGACTATAGTTCAGAACAATGTATTGTATATTTAAAAGTTGCTAAGAAAGTAGATTTTAAGAGTTCTTACCACACACATACAAAAAAATAGTCTGTGAGGTAACGGAAAGGTAATTAGCTTGATTTAGCCACTCTGCAATGTATACATAAGTCAAAATATACTTCATACCATAAATACATACAATTTTTAGTTTTTAGAAAAGTTAATGCTGCACACTGGCAGACATTAAAAATTTCTCTCTTGGTATGTTTTTTTTTTTTTAAAAAACAAAAGAATTATACAGAACATGCACAAAACAATAGGATGTTTTCTGAGAAACATAGTGATATACTCCAAACTCTCTATGTAAACTAAATATTAGTTTTCCCTGTTCATATTAGTAATATTGTTTACAGAAAGCACTAATTGTTGCATGATTTAATACTGCTAGTAGTCTTTTAATATTAATAGGTAAAGACAATATCTAATGATGGCTTTTAAAAATGATTTGAAATAGAATAGTAAAGCAACTTTGGCCTGGATTTTTATCTAACACTCAAATTATTACTTCTTTACTTATTACCATTGTGATCTATAGAACAATACCTGCCCCTGGCATTCACCCAGAGGAGATTCTCTAAGAATTAAATAATTAAAAATATAGTGTCTGAGACAGTTACAGCAACAGTTTAAAGGCAAATTCAGAACACAAAGGGAAATTTTAAGAAAAAATCAATTGGAAGAACAGAGCTTTAGAAAGACATTTTATGTGATAATGAAACTTACCTTTCTAAATCTTAAAAAGGTTTTCTACCCCTTTTTCTTCTATTGTACTTGTATATTTATTTTCTGATAAATGGATGTGTTTTCTTCAGTCTTTCTGTTCCTCTTTCTCTTTTGTGAGTGTGTGTGTGCCCTTTTTTATTGTTATTATACTTTATGTTCTAGGGTACGTGTGCACAACGTGCAGGTTTGTTACATATGTATACGTGTGCCATATTCGTGTGCTGCACCCATTAACTTGTCATTTACATTAGTTGTATCTCCTAATGCTATCCCTCCCACCTCCCCCCACCCCACGACAGGCCCCAGTGTGTGATGTTCCCCTTCCTGTGCCCGAGTGTTCTCATTGTTCAATTCCTACCTATGAGTGAGAACATGTGGTGTTTGGTTTTCTGTTCTTGCTGTAGTTGGCTGAGAATGATGGTTTTCAGCTACATCCACATCCCTACAAAGGACGTGAACTCATCTGGTTTTATGGCTGCATAGTATTCCATGGTGTATATGTGCCACAATTTCTTAATCCAGTCTGTCACTGGTGGACATTTGGGTTGGTTCCAAGTCTTTGCCATTGTGAATAGTGTCACAATAAACATACGTGTGCATGTATCTTTATAGCAGCATGATTTATAATCCTTTGGGTATATACCCAGTAAAGGGATGGCTGGGTCAAATGGTATTTCTAGTTCTAGATCCTTGAGGAATCGCCACACTGTCTTCCACAATGGTTGAACTAGTTTACAGTCTCACCAACAGTGTAAAAGTGTTTCTATTTCTCCATATCCTCTCAAGCACCTGTTGTTTCCTGACTTTTTAATGATAGCCATTCTAACTGGTGTGAGATGGTATCTCATTGTGGTTTTGATTTGCATTTATCTGATGACTAGTGATGATGAGCAGAGTGTGTGTGTGTCTTTATAATTGCAGCTGGCTATGCGATATACAGAAAGACTCAATTGTTTTTGTTTTAATTAAATTATATATCTATTTCTTGGTAAAAGTAATTTAAAGCTTAATCTTTTAAAAATAATTATTTTTAGTTTTTTTCTTTTTGGGTTTTGTCAGTGAAATATAGAACAACAAAAACCAAAAATGTTTTCACTCTGTACCAAATCACAATATTATTATTCAATGGAATTTATACACTAATTTTTTCATGATTAAAAACTACTCAGTATGGTTTTCACAAATGTAAGTTTCAAAAAAAAAATCTTTATTAAGATTGAATAATATTATAGCTATCTTAGAATATTACTATGTGAAATAGCATACAATACATGAAGAGAATAGTCATAAATTTAAATAACGTTTATACAGTGAATATGATAAACCTTACTACTGGATTATTCACTCATGTCAATACATGAATGTAATTATAATCTGATAGCTTAAAGAAAGGATATTATATATTATTATTATATAAAGTTAACTGTTTTCTCAGAGATGCAAACCATCACAAGCTACGCCAGAGGCATGGAACAGATTCTCCATCACAGCTCTCAAAAGGAGTCAACCCAGCAGACATGAATCTCAGACATCTGGCTTCTAGAACTGTGAGGCAATGCATTTCTGTTGTTTAAGCCATCCAGTTTGTGGCACCTTATAAGGGCATCCCAAGCAAACTAACACAATCATTTATATGTCTCTTTAAATTGTTAAACAAGATGCACATTATTGTAAAGAGCAAAAATAATAGCAGAAATCCTGTTTTATTTCTGATCTTACATGAAATTGGATGTGCCTGTTTTACTTCCATTAATTGAATTTTGTTATAATGTAAGGATCTATCATCCTCTTTTAAGAAAATTTAATCTGAATTAAATTTTGAAAATGTTCAAAGTTTTGCTATAAATATTGAAATTTATATTTGTTTTCTTCCTTCTGTAGTCCTTTGATATGATCATGTTAATGTTACACACACAACAGCGGCAACAACAACATGCCTCATTTACATAACCATTTTGCAATATCTAGGACAAACCTTGCCTGATCACAATATAAAAATTTAAAATGTAGGGGGGGGCGGAGCAAGATGGCCGAATAGGAACAGCTCCAGTCTCCAACTCCCAGCGCGAGCGACACAGAAGACTGGTGATTTCTGCATTTTCAACTGAGGTACTGGGGTCATCTCACTAGGGAGTGCCGGACAATCGGTGCTGGTCAGCTGCTGCAGCCTGACCAGCGAGAGCTGAAGCAGGGCGAGGCATCGCCTCACCTGGAAGCGCAAGGGGGAAGGGGATCCGTTTTCCTAGCCAGGGGAACTGAGACACACAACACCTGGAAAATCGGGTAACTCCCACCCCAATACTGCGCTGTAAGCATACAGGCACACCAGGA
>NW_016811527.1:937131-965477 GCF_001698545.2 Rhinopithecus bieti | reverse complement strand
ATCTTCTCCCTTATTTTGTTTTATTGCCTAAAATTTTGATCTGATATAAAAAGATTATATAAGCTGTCTTAAGATTCATGTTTAATTATTATATTTTTTCTGTCCTTCAGTTTCAGCCTGAACAGAATTAGCTATACTTATGTAAAATAAAATGGACATTAAATAACCTACAAGAAAAGATAAGAAGGGATCTATTCAGCAAGATGATATAACAATTGTAAATATATATGTACTCTACTCTGAAGGACTCATATATATACATATATATAAAGAAAATGTTATTATATATAAAGGAATAGACTGCAGTACACTAATAGTTGGGAATTTTATCATCCCACTTTTAGCAATTAACAGATCATCCAGACAGAAAATCAACCAGAAAAATTGGATTTAAACTATACTCTAGACCAAAAAAAAATTTAATAAGCATTAATAGAAGTATTTATCCAATAGCTCCAGAATACACAGTCTTCTTAACTACACATGGAACATTCTCCAGAATAGATCATATGTTATGACACAAAACAAATATTAACAAATTTAAGAAAATAGAGACCATATCAAGTATCTTTTCTGGTCACAATATTCAGAAATCAATAACAAGAGGAACTACAGAAAATACACACACACATGGGTATTAAAAAACACGCTCCTAAATAACAATTAGGTCAATACAAAGTTAAAAGGAAAGCTAAAAAATGGAAACAAATAAAAATAATAAGCAAAACATACTAAAACCTGTTGGTTATGGCAAAGGTAGTTGTAATAGGAAAGTTTATAGCAATAAATGCCAACATCAGCAAAGAAAAGCAATTTTTAAAAAACAACCTAACATTGTATCTCAAAGAACTAGAAAAGGAGAACAAACAAAACCCTGAATTAGTGGAAGAAAGAAAATAATAATGAACAGAGCAAAATAATTAAAATAGAGACTAAAATAACACAAAAAAATCATAGAGAGCTTTTTTCTTAAAATAGACAAAGTTGGCAAACCACTAGCAAAAGTAAGAAAAAGGGATTAAAGAAGTGAAATCAGGGATAAAAAAGGAGTCATTACCATTAATTCCACAAAAATACAAAGGATCATGACTGAACTCTTATGGACAACGCTATGAACACAAATGGGATAACTTAGAAAAAATGTGATAAAATTCTGGACATATATAACCTACCAAAAATGAACTGCAGAGAAATGAAAAATCTGAAGAGACCAATAATGAGTGAAAATATGTAATCAGTAACAAAAGTCTCCCATGAAAGAAAACCTGATGGCTTAACTGCCAAACACTTAAGAACCAAATCTAATTCTTCTGAAACTATTTCAGAAAATTGAAGAAGAGGGGATACTTCCAAACTCATTTGATGGGGTCAGTATGATTCTAATACCAAAAACACACAAGGAAACAACAGAAAGGAAAACTACAGGTCAATATGACTGATGAACATAGATGCAAAAATCTTTAACAAAATACCAGCAAACCAAGTTTAACAATCCACTATGAAAGTCATTCATTAGGATCAAGTGGAATTTATCTCAGGAATGTAAGGACGGTTTAGTATACACAAATCAATAAATGTAATAAAGGGCATTGATAGAAAGAAAAATAATACAATATGATTATTTCAAAAAATGCAGAAGAAACATTTGACAAAATTTAACCTCACTTCATGTTAAAAACTGCAATAAATTGACTTAATAGGTATGTAACTCAACACAATAAAGGTCATATAAAAAAACACACGGCTGACATAGGAAAAGGAAAAAGTTGAAAGCTTTCCCTCTAAGATCTAGAGCAAGACAAAAATGCCCAGTTTCACCACTTATATTCAACATAGTACTGGAAAACCTTGCCAGAGCAATTCAGCAAGAGAAAGAAATGAAAAACATCCAGATTGGAAAAGAGGAAGTCAAATTGTCCCTGTTTGCAGATGACATGAGCTTATATATAGCAAATTCTAAAAATGATGTCAAATACCTCTTGTAACTCATAAACACAATCAATAATTTTGCAGGATACAAATTAACATTCAAAAATTGGTATATGTTATATATACAGGTAGTAAACTATTTGAAAATAGAAGTCGCAAGAAAAATCAATTTTAAGTAAATACAAAAAAAGGAAAAAATTTAACCAAGGAGATGAAAGATCTCTGCTCTGAAATCTATAAAATACTGATGAAAGAGATTGAAGAGGATAAAAATAAATGAAAAGATATCCCATATTTATGAACTGGAAAAATTAATATGGTTAAAATGGCCATGCACCCACAAAGCTATCTACGGATTCAATATAATCTGTATTACAATACCAATGACATTCTACACAGAAGTAAAAAGTTAAGGCCAGGTACAGTGGCTCATGCCTGTAATTCCAACCCTCTGGGAGGCCGACGCAGGTGCATTACCTGAGGTCAGGAGTTCGAGAGGAGCCTGGCCAACGTGCAGAAACCGTGTCTCTACTAAAAATATAAAAATTAGTTGGGGAAGGTAGTGCGTGCCTGTAATCCCAGCTACCTCAGGGGGTTGAAACAGCAGGAGAATTGCTTGATCCTGGCAGGCAAGGTTGCAGTGAGCTGAGATCAGGTCACTGCACTCTAGCCTGGGCAACAGAGTAAGACTCTGTCTCAAAAAAACAAACAAACAAAAAACAAATAAAATTTTTATGGGACTACAAAAGTCTATAAACAGCCAAAGCAAAAAGACCAAACCTGGAGGAATCACACTACCTGATATTAAAATATCCTGTAATGCTATTGAGAGGTGAAGTCAGCTGGACTTCCTGAGTTGAGTGAGGACTTGGAGAACTTTTCCGTCTTGTTAGAGGATTGTAAATGCACCAATCAGCACTCTGTGTCTAGCTAAAGCATTGTAAATGTACCAATCAGAGCTCTGTAAAATGGACCAATTAGCAGGACGTGGGTGGGGTCAAATAAGGGAATAAAAGCTGGCCACCCACACTAGCAGCAGCAACCCACTTAGGTCCCCTTCCACCTGTGGAAGCTTTGTTCTTTCGCTCTTCACAGTAAATTTGCTGCTGCTCACTCTTTGGGTCTGCAGTACCTTTCTAAGCTGTAACACTCACCGCGAGGGTCTGCGGTTTCATTCTGAAGTTAGGGAAACCACAAATCCACCAGGAGGAACAAACAACTCGGGACACGCCACCTTTAAGAGCTGTAACATTCACTGCAGTCTGCGGCTTCACTCCTGAAGTCAGTGAGACCACTAACCCACTGGAAGGAGGAAACTGCCGAAGGAACAAACTCCAGACGCACCATCTTTAAGAGCTGTATCACTCACCGCAAATGTCCACGGATTCATTCTTGAAGTCAGCGAGACCAAGAACCCAGCAGAAGGAATAAATTCTGGACACACTATAGTAACCAAAAGAACATGAAATTGGCATGAAACTAGACACCATGATCTATGAAAAAGAATAGAGAATTCAAAAATAAATCTACACATCTACAGTCTACTGATTATTTGCAAAGGTGCCTTTTCAAAAACGTGCCGTATTGTGGAAAAAACAGCTTCCTCAATAATTGGTACCTAAAAAATTGGATATGCACATGTAGAAAAATAAAGTTGGAACCCTATCTTTCACCATGTACAAAAATCAGCTCAAAGTGAATTACGAACTTAAATATAAGACTTGCAAATATGAAACTACTAAAGAAAACATAGGGGAAATGTTTCATGTCTTTGGACTACACAAGAATTTTTGGTATAAGATCTCAAAAGCATAAGCAACAAAAGCAAAAGTAGACAAGAATGATTTTAACTAACTAAAAAGCTTCTGTACAGCAATGGAAACAATTACTAAAATGAAGCAACGTGCAGAATGGGACAATATTTGCAAACTATATATCTGAAAAGGGGTAAATATCCAGAATAAATAAGAAACCCAAACATCTCAATAGCAAAAGCACATAATTATTTTAAAAATGGGCAAAAGACCTTAACAGATATTTATCAAAAGAAGACATAAAAATTTCCAATACTTATATGAAAAAATGTTCTTTAATAATTATCAGGGAAATGAAAATCAAAATCACAGTGAGATAGCACCTCACTATGTACATATGTGTGAGAATTTTGAATGTTTCCACCACAAAGAAATGATAAATGTTTGAGGTGAGAGATATGATAATTATACTGATTCTATCCTTGCAAAATGTATGCACGCATCCACACATTACACTCTACCCCATAACTATATACGATGTTATGTGTTAATTAAAAATATGAATAAAATAAATTAATGTACTGCAACATACCGCAGAATTTGTCTGCCAGAAATTGGAGGAAGGTGTGTAGCTAAGAAAGAAGAAATGGAAAAGGGGACACCGGAGCATTTTAGGGTGATAGAAATGTAATATATCTTGTTTCAATGCTTGATAATACAGGTATTTTGAAGCAGGTTCACCATGCACTAAGTATCAATCCATTTATAGGAAACAAAACATCACATGACAAATTAAGTGAAGCAAATTTCTTACTCACAGAGAGGAAGCAAGGGACAAGAGAAGCCTACAATTCCTAGTGAGTCAGTTTTCCAAGGCTCAGGAAAGCCATCCAAAGAAAATAGAATCTCACCTGTGCATGTTCCTCATTGCACTGCTGCTGAAGAATCCCAGACAGCACTCCCTTCTGGGTTATATGCCCTGGGGATAATTGGCATTGTTGGGCTAAAGTTTGGCAGGACATCCTGTTCCAGAAGGAAGGAGAACAGAGTCCAGCCAGCCTGCTCTGGACAGTTCCTATTTGTCTCAGGATGCTTCATTCATAGCAAATGCTACAATTATTCTGAGAACTACAAGCAAGAAAGACGAGGGAGAACTGGGTCAGTTAAGGTAATCTAGGGACCTGTCCTGCAGGTATATATGATTGTCAAAACATTGATATAAACATTCAAGGTATATGCATTTTATTGTAAAATAAATACATGCTATTTATTGCACATCTATTAATATGTTATTTTATATGTATTGCATATTATAGTATATTTTTATCAAATCATGAGCAACTTTACAAAAACTAAGCATTATTTAAATCCAGGTCAAAATCCAGTTGTTCTTCAAAATATTCTCCAAATATTTGGCCTGCACTGGTCTCTTTCCCTTCTATAGACCCCTATCTATGCCATAAATGTAAACATAATATTTTATTTATTTTTTATGTTATCAGCATAACTTTTGGGAGAATATAATACTTCACATTTTGTATAACATTACATTAAGAGCTACATTTAAATTTTGTCATTTTAATTTATAAGATTTATTAAAATATTAAGTGATTAATAAAATTAATTTTCAAAAGTGATCTACATAAATTTTAAAACTTACACCTTCATAAGTTTCTTTTAATTTTTTTTCCCAAATCTTATCAGGTATACTATATCATTTAGAGTTAACAGGTAATCCATCTAAAATTTTACTCTGTGAGTTTTGTTTGTGGTATAATCATTTTCTAGTTTCAAAGTTAATTTTTCACTGTGGGAATTTAGATGTGCTTTGACATTAAATGCAATCAATCTTTTTTTATGTTAAGCTTGGATATTAGTATAATTCTGAAATTAACACCCAGAAATCCATGAGTGATCATACTTGCCAACTATCTCTTGATGCTACAGTCCTTGATTTGTGCAACATGAAAATATTCAGCAGTAATAACTAGTAAAACTAATTTTCTCCCGAAGTTCCCCAGAGCTTATACTAAGTCATTGTTCTTCTATAGTCCAGATCTGTTCCCATGTGTGGATTAATTGACATCATCAATATTTAGGCGCTGAAAATATATCATGTTGCAGAGCAGGTATACAAGAATAATAGATTACCATATTGGAAAGATTTTACGTTGATTAAAATACTACTGCAAATAAAAGGGAAGTGATAAAAACATTTTTAAATGTTTCCATTGAAGAGATATTCAAGAAATGAAATCTGTATCATACTTACAGCCAGGATCTCTTTACCTTTCACATTTTAAATAAACGCACATTAACACATTTACTAATTATTTAAACATTTATTTTCACATACTTCATTTTCCCCAAACCTATCAGTCTTTGTATTTTGATATGACATTGTTGTCACAGTGTTAAAATTCTGGCATCACAGCAGATGGAATCAGTTTAGTGTCACCTGCTTCTAATATTTAATTCAGTGAATATTCAAGGAATAAGGATGCAAGAAGGTAACTTTGACTTTGCTTAGAAGTATAAGCTTAATTTACTTTAATAAAATATGAGAAGTATAATTATAAGAAAATCTAACAAATTAATTGTGAAGATTTTACACTGCTGTCATAACTTTGTGTGGCTAAAATCAAAATCTGTTTGTCCAATTCCAAAGTCAGATTACAGCTTGGAAAGTATGTGCTGATCTGCAAGAAACTGTTGCAGAAATAAGATACTCTTGTTATGATTCTATGCTAAAAATGAACATTATTTAAAAATAAATAGCACAGTTATAAACAGAAATCAGGAAAACAATTTGATACTTAAGCAAAGATTATATTCAATAATTGTTTCACTAAATAAATATTGATTTTAAGAGTTTTGACAAGAACAAGCATAGCACACCAAAACATTCTAAAATTGAATTGAAAAAAGACAGTGAACATAAGCAAAATGAAAATTCAAAGATAAAATATATTTTCCATGTGTTGTTTTATAGAGTAATGTTCATAAACTGTTGTAGAAGAAGAATATAGAGGATATATGAAGGCACAATAAACTAATTTACAGATTATTAATCAACATAATCTCACTCTTTTCAACACACATTTAAATACCTGTTCTGTAACAGATTCTGGGACTGGCTTTGAGAAAAAAGGAGTCCAATAAATGCTCTCAAGGAATTTACCTTCTAGTTGGGGTGAGCAATGCAATACACATATTAAAGAAGACTAAAAAAACCCCTGGTAGACACATCCATAAGGGTATTTTGGACATTTAGCAGAGGAAACTCTACTTTTGCTATGATAAAAGAGCAATCAAGACATGCATGTGGAGGTGATTTCAATGAACAGTAGATGTCTAATGAGAAAAGAACAAATGAGTCCAGGTAGTGAGAAGTGCACCATAAAGCAATGCAGCCATAAAAAGGAATGAGATCGTGTCCTTTCCAGGGACATAGATGGAGCTGGAAGCCATTATGCTCAGCAAACTAACACGGGAACAGAAAACCAAACATGGCATGTTCTCACTTATAAGTAGAAGCTGAACAATGAGAACACATGGACACAAAGTGGGGAACAGCACACTGAGGCCTGCTGGGTCGTGGGAGTAGGGAGACCATCAGAAGGAATAGCTAATGGACGCTGGGCTTAATACCTAGGTGATGGGTTGATCTGTGCAGCAAGCCACCATAGCACATGCTTTTCTATGAGAAAAAAAAGTACATCCTGTGCATGTGCCCCAGAACTTAAGATAAATGTTGAAGAAAATAATTTAGAGGTGGTAGTATTATTATGCATTTGGAAAAATTCAAGGGTTATTACGTGTTCCAGTGAAGGGTATATAAAGCAAGAGTGAAAGATACACTAGAGAGGTAGGCAGGATTGAGATGATTAAATGCCTTATGTACAAAGCCAGTGTATTTGTACTTACTAAGGTAAAATTTATTTTTAAAAGATTGAAGTCAAAAATTGAAATACTGTTTTCTTGTTTTAGAAATATATTTCTGGCAACAATGGAGAAGAATGATAGGAAGAGAATCATACTGGAATCATATAATCCATTGGAAGTTTGTTGTAATGAAGGCAAGAAGAAAAATGACCTTGAAGTAAATCATAATGAAGGAAAGGAGAGATGAGTTTACCAAATATAATATCAGAATTGTTCTATAAATTTCATTTCTGCTTTAGCAGCCATAAGGAGCACGATTTATTACAATAGGAACAGAGGCAACAGTTATGTGGGTGGATGGCAGGGATAGAAAAGATTTTATCTTTGATACATTGAGTTTGACATGCTTTTTGAAAATCTTCAGATGGTGATGTACAGTAAGTTGTTGAATCTTTATTTTCCAAACATCTACACATACACAGCACACATACATACACACAAATACATGTTCATTTAAAGCTCATCACATTTGTAATCTTTAAAAATTTATATTTCTTAATTACTGCTCTGATCAGATCAGGGCTTAAGTGGGAGAAATCAAAACTAAAAGGAGATGATCTACTACAGTACTAAACTTTACATGAGAAGTATTCATATTATGGTGTAAGATGTAGAAGTTCATGACAAGCCAGCATTCTTAATGCAACTGCTACAAAAGACAAATAAATAAACTCTATAACTATATATTTTTAAAACTTTGAAGAACTATTAGATAAATCAGGAAAAGATAAACTTAAAATCTTGCAGCGTTTACCCTTATTTAGTATTGGCAGAAGCCAGGTTTTGCCTAGGCATAGAGCCTTTATGGTCAGAAAACCACAACAAAACAGTAATAATCTGATAGGTGGGCAGGGCTGGTATGAAAGATTGGAACTATTCAGAACCCCAAATTCATAATTGGTTCTCACCACTAAACATTTGCCGATTTCTGAGGACAGATGAGAATGCTAAAATGCTAACAGGCAGAGCTGGCAAAGTGAAGGGAAGTCTCCCACAGTCTCATATTACTTGGAAAACAAAGTTCCATTAAAAAGAAGAAGATGGCTCTCAACAAACTAGTAATAGGAAAATGGTGGATAGGAGGCAGGGCTAACTTGCAACTCCCATTTAGACAGAGAGTAGCTTGTGGAGATTCACATTGTGAACTTTTGCTCCAAGAACTACTGCACGAACATACCAGGAAAGACAAGAGAATCCACAGGCCCTTTCAAGGAAGCAGATTGCTCCTGCAAGGCCTGGGAGACAGCCCAAACACTGTGAGTGCTCAAAGTATGAAAGTGGGAAAAGAGGATCTTCCACCCCCAAATACACCTCCTCACTGGGGAAACTGAAGGTCCAGATCATGGGAGAAAAATTTGACCTTACCTAGAGCTGAGATAATTTAGAGAGCAAAACAAAATACAAGATTAGAGAAAGCAGCAGGAAAAGCCCTGTGGGCTCTTCCTGGTGCCCAAGGAAGGCATTTCTGATGTTGTTTCACAGGGGTCCTTAGGTAGAGGTGCTAGAGGAACTGGAAAAAGGTCACAGGGAGAAGGAATGCTCCAGCTGAACTTGGTAACAATTCCAACTGAACATGAAGTTTCTTAAACAGAATTCTGGGGAGGCAGCGAATCTGGTGTGCAGACATGGGCAGGCAGGGAGACACAGAAGCTCACAGCTGTTCTTGACCACTGCCTGGAAACAAACGCAGTGCAGTTAGGGGTGGCGTACAGTGGGAGTGAGAACAGCCTTTTGGATTGCATGGGAGCTGAGTGAGGCTTGTAACTGCTGGCTTTACCCCACTTTTTTGGTGACCTGCTTGACACAGCAGAGGCAGCCATAATCCTCTTGGGAACATAACTTCATTGACCTGAGACCACAAACCCCATCCTTCACAGCAGATACAGCAAGGCCCACTCAAGGAGAATCTGAGCTCAGACACACCTAACGTTACAGAAATCTGTGCAGACACATACCAGTACCAGCCTGGAACCTGGTAGCCCCACTGGGTAGCTAGATCCAGAAGAGAATTAATGATCACTACAGTTTGGCTCTCAGGAAGCCATGTTCCTAGTACTACATCAAGGAAACACATAATAGGACAAAAGGATCTGAGCATCATCCCTTGAGCCCGAGGTCTTCCCTCTGACACAGCCTACCCAAAAGAAGAAGAACCAGAAAAGTCTAGTAATATGACAAAACAACCTTCTTTATCACTCTCAAAAAATCTTACTAATTTACTAGCAATGGATCCAAACCAAGAATAAATTCCTGATTTGCTAGAAAAATAATTCAGAAGGTCAATGATTAAGCTAATGAAGGAGGCACCAGAGAAAGGTGAAGTCCGACTTAAATAAATCCAAAAAATGGTACAAGTTATGAGGGGAGAAATCTTCAGTGAAATAGGTAGCAAAAATGAAAAAAAGGCCGGGTGCGGTGGCTCAAGCCTGTAATCCCAGCACTTTGGGAGGCCGAGACAGGTGGATCACGAGGTCAGGAGATCAAGACCTTCCTGGCTAACACTGTGAAACCCCGTCTCTACTAAAAAATACAAAAAAAAAGACTAGCCAGGTGAGGTGGCGGGCGCCTGTAGTCCCAGCTACTTGGGAGGCTGAGGCAGGAGAATGGCGGTAAACCCGGGAGGCGGAGCTTGCAGTGAGCTGAGATCCAGCCACTGCACTCCAGCCTGGGTGACAGAGCGAGACTCCGTCTCAAAAAAAAAAAAAAAAAAAAAAAAAATCACAACTTCTGGAAATCAAAGACTCACTTAGAGAAATGCAAAGTGCACTGAGAAGTCCCAGCAATAGAATCAAACAAGCAGAAGAAAGAACTTCAGAGCACAAAGACAAGGTTTTTGTAATAACCCAATACAACAAAGACAAAGAATTTTAAAAAAATTAAAAAAGCCTCCAAGAAGTTTGGGATTATGCTAAATGACCAAACCTGATAATAATTGATGTTCCTGAGGAAGAAGAGAAACCTAAAAGCTTGGAAAACATATTTTGGGGGCATAATCAAGGAAAAGTTTTGCAACCTTGCAAAAAACTTCAAATACAAGAAGANAAAAAAAAAAAAAAAAAAAAAAAAAAAATCACAACTTCTGGAAATCAAAGACTCACTTAGAGAAATGCAAAGTGCACTGAGAAGTCCCAGCAATAGAATCAAACAAGCAGAAGAAAGAACTTCAGAGCACAAAGACAAGGTTTTGTAATAACCCAATACAACAAAGACAAAGAATTTTAAAAAAATTAAAAAAGCCTCCAAGAAGTTTGGGATTATGCTAAATGACCAAACCTGATAATAATTGATGTTCCTGAGGAAGAAGAGAAACCTAAAAGCTTGGAAAACATATTTTGGGGGCATAATCAAGGAAAAGTTTTGCAACCTTGCAAAAAACTTCAAATACAAGAAGACATAGACGTTCAAGTACAAGCAGCTCCAAGGACACCCGGGAAATTCATTGCAGACAGATCATTACCTAGGCACATAGTCATCAAGTTATCTAAAGTCAAGATGAAAAAAAGAACATTAAGAGTTGTGAGGAAAAAGTACAAGGTAACCTATCAAGGAAAACCTGTTAGATTAACAGCAGATTTCTCAACAGAAACCCTACAAGCTAGAAGGAATTGGAGCCTTATCTGCAGCCTCCTGAACAAAACAATTATCAGTCAAGAAGTTTATGTCCAGTGAAACTATGAAGAAATGATACAGTGTTTTTCAGAAAAACAAATGCTGAGAGAATTTGCCACTAACAAGCCAGCACTACAAGAACTGCTAAAAGAAGCTCTAAATATTGAAACAAATCCTCAAAATATGTCAAAACAGAACCTCCTTAAAGCATAAATCTTACAGAACCTATATAGCAACACAATAAAAAAAGAAAGAAAAAATATGGTATTTAGGCAACAAAGAGCATGTTTAATAGAATAGTACCTCACATCTCAATACTAACATTGAATATAAATAGCCTAAATATTCCACTTAAAAGAACAGAATGGCAGAATGAATAATAATTCAACAACCAAGTATCTGCTGCCTTCAAGAGACTCACCTAACAAACAAGGACTCACATAAACTTAAGATAAAGGGGTGGAAAAAGACATTCCATTCAGATGGACACCAAAAATGAGCAGGAGTAGCTACTCTTATGTCATACAAAACAAACTTTAAAATAACAGTGGTTAAAAAAGACAAAGAGGGACATTATATAATGATATCAGGACCCTGTCCAACAGGGAAGTATCACAATCCTAAATATGTATGCACTAATACTGGAGCTTCCAAACTTATAAAACAATTACTACTAGACCTAAGAAATGAGATAGCAACACAGTAATAGTGGGGGACTTTAATGCTCCACTGACAGCACTAGGCAGGTCATCAAGTCAGAAAATCAACAAAGAAACAATGGATTTAAACTATACCATAGAACAAATGAACGTAACAGATATTTACAGAACATACTATCCAATAACCACAGAATACACATTCTGTTCAGCAGAGCATGGAACATCCTACAACACAGACCATATGATAGGCTACAAAACAAGTCTCAATAAATTTAAGAAAATTGCAATTATATCAAGTACTCTTGCTGACCACAGTGGAATAAAATTGGATATCAACTCCAAAAGGAACCTTCAAAACTATGCAAATACATGGAAATTAAATAACCTGCTTCTAATGATCATTGGATTAATACTAAAATCAAGAAGGAAATTAAAAAAAAAATTGAATTGAATGGTAGTAGTGACACAATCCATGAAAACCTCTGGGACACAGCAAAAGCAGTGCTAAGGGGAAAGTTCATAGCCTTAAATGCATACATCAAATGTTTGAAAGAGCACAAATAGGCAATCTAAGGTCACACCTCAAGGAACCTAGAAAAACAAGAACAAACCAAACCCAAACCCAGCAGAAGAAAAGAAATAACAAGATTAAATCAGAACTAAATGAAACTAAATAAAACAAACAAACAAAAGCTACAAAAGATAAATGAAACAAAAAGCTGGTTCTTTGAAAAGATAAATAAAATTGACAGATCATTGGTGAGATTAACCAAGAAAAGAAGAGAGAAGATCCAAATAAACATGATTAGAAATTAAATGGGAGATATTTTAACTGACACCACAGAAATACAAATGATCATTCAAGGCTACTGTGAACACCTTTACACACATAAACTAGCAAACCTCAGGGAGATGTATAAGTTCCTGGAAATATGCAACCCTCCTAGCTTATATCAGGAAGAATTAGAAATTCTGAACAGACCAATAAAAGCAACAAGATTTAAATGATAATAAAAAAAAAATTGCCACCATAAAACAGTTCAGGACCAGAAAGATTCACAACTGAATTATATCAGACATTCAAAAAAGAATTGGTACAAATCCTGATCACACTATTCCACAAGACAGAGAAAGAGAGAATCCTATCTAAATTATTCTATGAGGTTGGTATCACCCTAAACCAGGGAAGGACATAACAAAAAAAGAAAACTACAGACCAATATCCCTGATGAAAGTATATGCAAAAATAGTCAAAAAAAACACTAGCTAACCAAATTCAATAGCATATCAAAAAAGATAATCCACCATGATCAAGTGGGTTTCATACCATGGATGCAGGGACGGTTTAACATCCGCAAGTTAATAAATGTGATACACCCCACAAACAGAATTAAAGCAAAAAATAACATATCATCTCAATAGATGCAGAAAAAACACTTGACAAAATCCAGAATCCTTTATGATTAAAACCCTCAGCAAAATCAGCACAGAAGAGATATTACATAATACAAGCCATTTATGACAAACCCACAGCCAACATACTACTGAATGGAGAAAAATTGAAAGCATTCCCTCTGAGAATTGGAACAAGACAAGGATTCCCACTCTTACCACTTCTATTCAACACAATATTGGAAGTCCTAGCCAGAAGAAGCAGACAAGAGAAAGAAATACAGGGCATCCAAATTAGTAAAGAGGAAGTCAAAATGTCACTTGACATGTTCATATGATCTTATACCTAGAAAACATTAAATACTCTTCCAAAAAGCTCCTAGAACTAATAAATGGATTCAGCAAAGTTTCAGATTAAAAAATTAATGCACACAAATCAGTAGCTCTGCTATACACCAATGGTGACCAAGCTGATAATCAAATCAAGAACTCAAACCTTTTTATAATAGTGGCCAAAAAAAAAAAAAAACATATTAGAAATATACCTAACCAAGAAGGTGAAAGACTTTTAGAAGGAAAACTACAAAACACTGCTGAAAGATATCACAGACAACACAAACAAATAGAAATACATCCTATGCTCATTGACAGGTAGAATCAGTATTGTGAAAATGACCATACTGCCAGAAGCAATCTATAAATTCAATGCAATTCTCATCAAAATACCACCATCATTCTTCACAGAATTAGAAATGACAATCTGAAAATTTACATGCAACCAAAAAAGAGCCCGCATAGCCAAAGCAAAGCTAAGCAAAAAGAACATTTCTGGACGCAGCACATTACCTGACTTCAAACTGTACTATAAGGCCATAGTCACCAAAACAGCATGGTACTGGTATAAAAACAGGCACATAAACCAATGGAACAAAATAGAGAACCCAGAAATAAAGCCAAATACAGCCAACTGATCCTCAACAAAACAAGCAAAAACATTAAGTGGGGAAAGGACATCCTATTCAATACATGGTGCTGGGATAATTGGCAAGCCACACTTAAAAGAATAAAAGTGGATCCTCATCTCTCACCTTATACAAAATTCAACCCCAGGTGGCTCAAGGACTTAAATCTAAGACTTGAAACCCTACAAATTATCTCACCTTATACAAAATTCAGCCCCAGATGGCTCAAGGACTTAAATCTAAGACCTGAAATCATACAAATTCTAGAAGACAAATTCTGGCAAAACCCTTCTGACATTAGCTCAGACACAGACTTCATGACCAAGAACCCAAAAACAAATGCAGCAAAAACAATGATAAATAGGTGGGACTTAATTAAACTAAAACGTTTCTGCATAGCAAAAGAAACAATCAGCAGAGTAAACAGACAACACACAGTGTTGTAGAAAATCTTCACAATCTACACATCTGACAAAGGACTAATATCCAGAATCTACAAGGAACTCAAATAAATTAGCAAGAAAAGCCCAAACAATCTCATCAAAAAATGGACTAAGGACATGAACAGACAATTTTCAAAATAAGATATATAAATTGCTATGAAACATATCAAAATGCTCAGCATCACCAATCATTAGAAAATCAAAACCACAATGTGATGCCAACTTACTCCTGCAAGAATGACCATAATTTAAAAAAAATAGATGTTGGCAGGGATTCAGTGAAAAGAGAGAACTGTGACAGCACTGATGGAAATGTAAATTAGTACAACAACTGTGGAAAACAGTGTGTATATTCCTTAAAGAACTAAGAACTGCAAGCAGAACTACCTTTTGATCCAACAATTCCACTACTGGGTATCTACCCAAAGGAAAAGAAGTCATTATACAAAAAAGATACTTGCACATGCATGTTTATAGCACACAATAACCAATTGCAAAAATGTGTAACCAACTCAAATGTCCATCAATCAATGAGAAATTGTGATGTGTATATATATATCACTATATATATTTTTATAGTGTGTATATATATAGTGTGTGTGCATATATGTATATATCACTATATATTTATATTGTGTGTATATATATATACATATCCATGGATTCACATGTATACATGTATGTGTGTATACACACACACACACACACCATGAACTACTCTTCAGCCACAAAAAGGAATGGAATAATGGCATATCAGCAACCTGGATGGAATTCGAGACCATTATTCTAAGTGAAGTAACTCAGGAATGGAAAACCAAACATTGTATATTCTCACTCATAATGAGAGGTAAGCTATAGGATGCAAAAGCATAAGAATGATACAATGGACTTTGAGGACTTAGGGGAAAGGGTGGGAGGTGGATGAGGGATAAAAAAAACTATGAATTGGGTACAGTGTATACTGCTCAGGGGATGGGTGCACCAAAATCTCACATATCACTACTAAAGAGATTACTCATGTAAACAAACTCCACCTGTTCCTCAAAACCCTATGGAAAAAAATAAATAATTAACAAACAAACAAAAAAAACCCCTAACAACAGAAGGAAATTGCTTCCACATAATAGCAGCCATATATGAAAAGTCTAAAGCTAATGTCATACCTAACAGTAAAAACCTGAAAGCTTCCCCTAAGGTCAGGAACAGGAAAGAATGTCCACTCTAACTTCTATGCAGCATAATGCAAGCCCTAGGCAAAGCAATTAAAAATAAATAAATAAATAAATAGAATCTAAATCAGAAAAGTAGAAGTTAAATGACATGTTTGTAGATTCCATAATATTATATGTAGAAAACTAAGCACCCAATTAAAAAAAAAAAAACTGTAAGAACTAATAAATAAATTTGCAAATTTGCAAGACATAAAATCAAAATTTAAATCATTTTATACATTAAAACAAACTATCCAAGAGGGAAATTGGAAAACTGTATTTATAGTAGTATCAAAATAGCCTTCCATTCCACTAGAAGAAATGGAATATTTAGCAACAAACTTAACCAAGTAGGTGAAAGACATACACTGAAATTTGAAGCACATTGTTGAAAGAAATTAAAGAAGACACAAATGGAAAGGCATCCTGCATCCAGTATTCATGGATTGGAAGACTAAATACTATCAAATATCGTCATACTATTGAAAATTATCTAAAGATTCAATGCAATTTTTAACAAAGTCCCAAATACAGTTTTTACAGAATTTGAAAATAAAATCCCATTAAGGGAGGAGACCACCACTCATATCATCTTATGCCCAATTTCTGCCTCCAAAGAAAGAAGAAGTAAAAGCTAAAAGGCAGAAATGAAATCCACAGGCAGACAGCCCGGTGCCACACCCTGAGCCTGGTAGTTAAAGATCGACCCCTGACCTAATTGGTTATGTTATCTACAGATTACAGACATTGTATAGAAATGCACTGTGAAAATCCCTATCTTGTTTTGTTCCAATCTAATAATCGGTGCATTCAGGCCCCAGTCATGTATCCCCTGCTCGCTCAATCAATCACGACCCTCTCACATGCACCCCCTTAGAGCTGTGAGCCCTTAAAAGGGACAGGAATTGCTCACTCAGAGAGCTCGGCTCTTGAGACAGGAGTCTTGCCAATGCCCCTGGTTGAATAAACCCCTTCCTTCTTTAACTTGGTGTCTGAGGAGTTTTGTCTGCCGCTCGTCTTGCCACACCACAATTTATACAAAACTGCAAAAAAGTCTCAAATAGACCAAAAAAAAAAGTAAGAAGAACAAACCTGGAGGCATCACATTTCCTGATTTCAAAATATATTACAAAACCACATTAATTAAAACTGTTTGGTACTGGCATAGAGGCAAACCTATAGACCAATGGAAAACATTAGAGAACCCTGAGATAAAACCATATATAAATGTAGTAAACCAACATTTAATAGATGTGCTAGGAATACACAATTGGTAAACGATAGTTTTTTTTCCCAACAAATGATGTTGGGAAAACTGGCTCTCTCTTTCTCACACACACACTCACACACAGAAATTGGATTCTTATTCCATACACACACACACACACACAAAACTCAAAATGGTTTAAAACATTAAATATAACACCCAAAACTGTAAAATTTCTTGAAGAAAACATAGGAAAGGCCGGGCGCGGTGGCTCAAGCCTGTAATCCCAGCACTTTGGGAGGCCGAGGCGGGCGGATCACGAGGTCAGGAGATCGAGACCATCCTGGCTAACACGGTGAAACCCCGTCTCTACTAAAAAAATACAAAAAACTAGCCGGGCGAGGTTGCGGGCGCCTGTAGTCCCAGCTACTCGGGAGGCTGAGGCAGGAGAATGGCGTAAACCCGGGAGGCGGAGTTTGCAGTGAGCTGATATCTGGCCCCTGCGCTCCAGCCTGGGTGACAGCGCGAGACTCCTTCTCAAAAAAAAAAAAAAAAAGGAAAATGTTTTACATTAATGTTGGCAGTAATTTCATGGCTATGACACCAAGAGCACAGGCAACAGAAGCAAAAATGGGCAACGGAACTAAGGGAACTACATCAAACTGTAAAGCCTCTGCACAGCAAAGGAAACAATAAACAAAAGGCTACCTATGGAATAAGAGAACATATTTGAAAACCATATATCTTATAGATGATTAATATATAAAACATATAAAAATCTCGTACAACCCAACAGCAATAAAAAACCAAATAACTAAATTTTAAAAGGGACCCATATCTAAAAAATAGCTATGTCTTTAAGAAAGAAAAGCGAATGGCCAAAAAATTTTTAAAAATATATTCAATATCACTAATTACCAGGGAAATACAAATCAAGACAACATTTGTAACTATCATGCATATGTTAGGATGGCTGTATGTTAAAAAAACGAAAACCAAAAAGCAAACCAAAATAACAACAAAAAACAGATAACTAGTGTTAGGGAAGATGTGAAGAAATTAGAACCCTGGTACACTGTTTCTGGGAAGGTAAAATGGTGCCACTGCTATGAAAAACAGTATGGAGGTTTATTAAAAAATTAAAAATAGAATTACTATATGAACTGGCAATTTTACTTCTGGAAATTTGTCTAAAATAACTGAAATCAGGATCTTGAAGAGATATTTACACTCCCATGTTAACTTACAGCATTGTTTACAATTGCCAATGTATGCAAACAACCTAAATGACCATGGATGACTCAGTCTTAAAAAGAAAAAGAAAATCCAGACAGATTCCACAACATGGGTGAACCTGGAAAATGTTATCCTAAGGGAAATAAACTAGTCACAGAAAGACAAACAATGTATGATCTCACTGATAAGTATAATCTAAATCAGTCAAACTTACAGAAGCAAAGAGTAAAATGGTGGCTGCCAGGGGCTGGAGGAGGGGAAAATTGGGAATTATTCAATGCGTAAAGTTTCAGCATGAAAGATGAGTAAGTTCCAGAGATCTTCTGCATAACATTGTTCCTGTGGTTAGCAGTACTGTACTGTGCACATAAAAATGTGTCATGAGGGTAAATCTCATATTGTGTTCTTACCACAATAAAAAATAAAAGAAGCATGGGGTTTGTCATAAAAGTAAATTTCTCCTTAATAATTTCTATCACATTTTGAATCTGTATGGAGAAGGAAGGTAAAAAGTTAAACATGCAATCTCTACGTGCAGAACTTAAACACCTGCCCTTTCTCAGATCAGAAGTATAAGGCACCTACTGGTGCCTCAGCTGAAAATTTCAGGAGAGCCACCCTGAGGAGCAAGGTGAACTAACTCTTACTCTGATTAACTTGAAAGAAGCAGATCCTTAGCCTATTTGCCAAACAAGTCAAAGGAGAAGTCTCTCTGGCAGAGGATAACATTTGCAATCTCTATAGTTCTTTGTCTGGTCATGTAATTAAAAAAAAATCTTGATATATGTGAAGCGTTAGAAAATATAACCAAAATCAAATAAAAGTTTAAGAGAAAGAAAATTTATATGTAATCCAAAAATTGGAGTTAGCGGAAAGGGATTTTTAAAACTATCTGTGATTGAAAAGCTAAATAAAACAGAGGATGAGAGAGGAGAAAAAACTGATGAATACAGAGAAATTCAAGAGAGAATTAAAATGGCTGAAAATAACTAAATGGATATTTTAAAAGTATAAAATTTAATTAAGTACTCACTGGATGAATTTAACTGCAGGATTAATAAACATAAAGGCAATTCATCACAAAAATGCATAAACAGAAGGACTGAGAGGAAGAAAATGGGGCAAAAAGAACAACTAATTCTAATCCATGGAGAAAGAAGATGGAATAATGCTTAACCCTGGAGGCATACTGATAAGATTGACAAAAGGGGCCTCGTGTGTTGGAAATGTTCTATATTTCAGTCTTGGTGGTTATTCCATGTGTGTAAACATATGTAAGATTAATGAATAATATATGTAAATATTTTGCACTTTATGTATGTTATAGATGTGTTTAGTTGTGAACATTCATTGTTTTTACACTTCTATGTTTACTTTTCACTATATTATATATATACATATTACAATTGTATAAAGTGCTCAAAAAAAATTTGTTTTGAGACAGTCTCACTCTGTCGCTCAGGCTGGAATGCAGTGGCACGGTCTCTGCACTCAGCTCAGTTCAGCTTCCAGCTCCCAGGTTCAAGCGATTCTCCTGCCTCAGGCTCCCGAATAGCTGGGATTACAAGCATGAGCCACTACCCTGGTTAATTTTTCTATTTTTAGTAGAGAGGGGCTTTCATCATGTTGGCCAAGGTGGTCTCAAACTCTTGATGTCAGATGATCCACCTGCCTCAGTATCCCACAGTGCTGGAATTACAGGCATGAGCCACTGCACCCGGCCCAAAATATATTTTGAGTAAATTGTATTGATTTATAATACCAGTATTGGTAGGTAAGATTGATTCAATCAAGAAACACTTGAGTATCTCTAGTGTTATAATTTTACTCAGGTAAATCCATTAACAGATTTAAAATCTAATGTGGGAAAGATATATGATGGAATCAAATACAATAATATAATAATTTGTTTAACTATTGTAGATGCAGTGATGTGGAGGCAAAAAAGAGAAGATTATTGATTAAAGGAAGATGAATTTACTTTGCCTGCAAGGTTTCAGAAGTTATTCTCAATCAGAATTGACTCAGACACACAGTCTTTTTTCTAAGGCTTTGTGGTTGTATTTTAATAAATTATTACATGTAATATATACTCCACGGTATTTCCTTCCAAGAATTTAACAGCTGCTTTGTAACAACACTTTGAATCATTCATTTAAAATACATAGAAAAATGTTAGTACATAAACATTTTTCACTGTCACTCTGGATCTTTCAGCATACTCTACCAGCCTGCAGATCTACAGGGAATGAGGTGACAGGTTCAGTCTGTCAGCACTATCTGTGATATTCAGGGAGGAAGACAGCTTCTGAGAATGACAAAATGAAGGTTTTGAAGTGTGATAGGCCACTTTATAACATGGCTTCATGACTGACTGTGACTGGTACTTTTATGTCACTTTCTGACATACTTTAAAAGAATAGTTGTTGGAAATGCTAATGATTCAGTTCAATTGAGAGTGTTTCTTTTCAATGAAGTACTACAAAGACTATATTCAGGCACAAAAAAATGTACACCCTGAAGGAGATACCTGGCAGGATAATCAAATTTTCTTTAAATGACTGCTTCATATATTACTTATGAGGAGGAGAGGTAAAATATTAACTCAGTACATAAAATAACACAAAAATAAGTAAATTTAAAATATTCAAGGGTAGAATAGACAAATGTTTGTGTTTTTTTTTTACCCAGAATTTTTCTATAATCCTTTCAACAAACTACTTTTGTATTTAGATATAGAGTAGATAATTGGCCATATATTGGTGATTTATGTTTTTTAAGAAATGTATATTTGCAAATGTATGTACTAGACATACTGCCAATTAATCATTCTATGTTAAGTTCTAATATTTGCGTTGTAGTCTTTGAGGTGGGAACACAACTTTATTTTGCACTCAATAGTCTGTATCTCCTTAATTCCCACTTCTTTTTTTTTTAACAATTTTTCTTCTTTTTTTTTTTTTTTTAAAGTCATTTTTCTTTTTATTTATTTATTTATTTTTTATTATAACTTTAAGTTTCTACGGCTACATGTGCATAACGTGCAGCGTTTGTACTATATATTTGTGCCATGTGGTGTGCTGCACCCATCAAAACTCGTCAGCACATCAATTCGTTTCATTGTATATCATGTATACTCCCCAATGAAATCCTCCCCCTCCCCCCTCCCCATGATAGTCCCCAGCTGTGTGAGTTCCCCCTTCCCGAGTCCAAGTGATTCTCATTGTTCAGTTCCCAACCTATGAGTGAGAAATTGCGTGTTTTTTTTGGTTTTTTTCTTTTTTTCTCTTGTGATAGTTCCTAAGAATGATGCGTTCCAGCTTGCTTCCATGCTCCCTACAGGATGCAAAACTCATCCTTTTTTATGGTCGCATAGTATTCCTGGTGTATATGTGGCCACATTTTTGTAATCCGAGTCTGTCACAGCATGGACATTTGGGTTTGATTCCAAGTCTTTGCTATTGTGAAAGTGGCCGCAATAAACATACGTGTGCAATGTTGTCTTGTAGTAGATAATTTATACTTTGGCGTATATACCCAGTAGTTGGGATGGCTGGGTATTATGGTACCAATCTAGCTTCTAGATCCTTGAGGAATTGCCATACTTTTTCCATAATGGTTGAAAACTAGTTTACAATCCACCAACAGTGTAAAAGTGTTTCCTTTTCTCCACATCCTTTCTCCACACACCTGGGTGGGGTGTCGCTGGAGGTCGGTTGAGCGGGATTGGTCCGTTGTCGTAAGGCTGCGGTGTGGGGCATGGGGTTTCTTCTCATTGTGGTGAAATCGATGCAAAATCCTCAATAAATACTGGCAAACCGGATTCAGCAGCACATGAAAAAGCGTTTCCCCGATGATCAAGTGGGGCTTCATCCCTGGGATGCAAGGCTGCGTTCAACATTCGCCAAATTCAATAAACGTAATCCAGCATATAACAGAAACCAAAGACAATGAACCACATGATTATTCTCATAGATGCAGAAAAGGCTTTTGACAAAAATTCACAGCTCCTTCATGCTAAAAACGCTTCAATTAGTTCGGTATTGATGGAATGTACTCAAAATAATTAAAAAGCTATTTATGACAAACCCACGTTATATCGTAGTGAATGCGGCACAAAAAACTGGAAAAATTCCCTTTGAAACTGGCACAAGACAGGATGCCCTCTCTCACCATCCTATTCAAACATAGTGTTTGCGAAGTTCTGGCTAGGGCAACAGGCAAGAGAGATAAAGTATTCAGTAGGAAAAGCAGAAGTCCAAATTGCCCCTGTTGCGATGACATGATTGTATACTTTAGAAAACCCCATCGTCTCAGCCCAAAATCTCCTTAAGCTTGATAAAGCAAACTTCAGCAAAGCTCTCCGGATACAAAATTAATGTGCAAAAAATCACAAAGATTTATACACCAGTAACGACAAAGCAGAGCAGCCAAATCAGGAAATTTGGAAATTCCAGTCACAATTGCTTCAAAGGAGAATAAAAAATAACCCTAGGAATCCAAGCGGACAAGGCGATTTAAAGGACCTCTTCAAGGAGAACTTACAAACCACGGCTCAGTGAAATCAAAAGGAGGGACCAAACAAATGAAAGACATACCATGCTCATATAGGAAGAATCAATCTCAGTGAAATTGCCTACTGCCCAAGGTTATTTATAGATTCAAATGCCATCCCCATCAAGCTACCAATGAGTTTCTTCACAGAATTGGAAAAAACTGCCTTTAAAGTTCATATGCGCAACCAAAAAAAGAGCCCACACTTGCCAGACAAATCCTAAGTCAAAAAAAGGACAAAGCTGGAGGCGTCTCTCTACCTTGACTTCAACTATACTACAAGGGCTACCAAAGTAACCAAAAACAGCATTGGTACTGCCTACCAAAACAGAGATATAGACCAATGCGAAACAGAACAGCAGTCCTCAGAAATAATACCACACATCTACAGCCATCTGTTCTTTGACAAACCTGGAAACAAGAATGGGGAAGGATTCCCTATTTACATAAATTGGTGCGGGAAATTGGCAGCCATAAGTGAAAGGCTGAAAACTGGATCCTTTCTTACTCCTTTACAAAGATTAATTCAAGATGGATTAGAGACTTAAATGTTAGACCTAATACCATAAAAACCCTAGAAGAAAATCTAGGTAGTACCATTCAGGACCTAGGCCATGGGCCAAGCGACTTCATGTCTTAAAACACAAAGCAACGGCCCCAGCAAAAAGCCAAAATTGACAATGGGATCTCATTAAACTAAAGAGCTTCTGCACAGCAAAAGAAACTACCATCAGAGTAAACAGAGCAACCTACCAGAATTGGGAGAACAGTTTTTGCAATCTACTCATCTGACAAAGGGCATAATATCCAGAATCTACAAAGAAACTCAAACCAAATATACGAGGAAAAAAACAAACAACCCCATCAAAAAGTGGGCAAAGGATATGACAGACATTTCTCAAAGAAAGACATTCATACAGCCAACAGACACATGAAAAAATGCTCATCATCACTCGCCATCAGAGAAATGCAAATCTTTCTTCTTTAAGATGAATGTTCTGAGTCACCTTTTCACACTGGAAGCTTATCTGAAAGCTGAACAAGGTCAGGAAACACAGGACAAATATCTAGTTAGGGGGTAACAAAGACTTTGTGCTTGTTTTGTGATTGATTTTGTTGTGGGACTTTTTCTTAGTTCAGCTAAAGTTGGGGTCCTTGTCACATGGACACAAACATTTAGGCTCACAGAACATTTGAAGGGTGACTAAGGCAGGGTTTTGTTGGGTGAAAAGGGGAAAGAAAGTGAAACAGTGACCCTCCACAGAAACAGAGCATGTACAGGGAAACTACTGTTTTTAAAACTGTAAGATCACATGAGACTTATTTACTATCACAAGAAGAGCATGGGAAAGACTTGCTCCCATTATTCAATTACCTCCTATCAGCTCCCTCCCACAACTCCTTACATTTCAAAACCAATCATGCCTTCCCAACATTCCCCCTAAGTCTTCACTCATTTCTGTGTTAACTCAAAAGTCTACAGTCCAAAGTCTCATCCGAGAAGAGGCAAGTCCCTTCCGCCTATGAGCCTATAAAATCAAGAGCATGTTAGTTACTTTCTAGTTACAATGGGGGTACAGGCATTGGGTAAATACAGCAATTCCAAATGGGAGAAATTGGCCAAAAAAAAAGGGGCTACAGGCCCAACACAAGTCTGAAATCCAGCAGGGCAGTCAAATCTTAAAGCTCCAAAATGATCTCCTTTGATTCCATGTCTCACATCCAGGTCACACTGATGCAAGAGGTGGGTTCCCATTTTCTTGGGCAGCTCTGCTCCTGTGGCTTTGCAGGGCACAACCTCCCTCCTGGTTGCCTTCATGGGCTGGTGTTGAGTATCTGTGGCTTTTCCAGGTGCACAATGAAAGCTGTCAGTGGATCTACCATTTTGAAGTCTGGAGAATGGTGACATTCTTCTCACAGCTCCACCAGCCAGTACCCCAGTAGGGACTCTGTGTGGGGACTCCAAGCCCACATTTCCCTTCTGCACAGCCCTAGCAGAGGTTTTCCATGAGGGCCCCACCCCTGCAGCAAACTTCTTGTTGAGCATCTAGATGTTTCCGTACGTCCTCTGAAATCTAGGTGGAGGTTCCCAAACACCAATTCTTGACTTCTGCGCGCTTACAGGCTTAACACCACATGGAAGTTGCCAAGGCTTGGGGCTTGCACCCTTAAAAGCATGGCCTGAGATCTGTGTTTGCCCTTTTTAGCCATGACTGGAGTGGCTGGGATGCAGAGCATCAAGTCCCTAGGCTGCACACCTCACCAGGACCCTTGACCTGTTCCAGGAAAACATTTTTTTTTTTTTCTCCAAGGCCTTCAGGCCTCTGATGAGAGGGGCTACCTTGAAGACCTCTGATATGCCCTGGAAACATTTTCCCCATTGTCTTGGGGATTAACCTTTGGACCCTCATTACTTACTTAAATTTCTACAGCCAGCTTGAATTTCTCCTCAGAAAATGGGATTCTCTTTTCTATCACATTGGCAGGCTAGAAATTTTTCAAAATTTTATGCTTTGTTTCCCTTTTAAAACTGAATGCCTTTAATAGCACCCAAGTCACCTTTTGAATGCTTTGCTGGTTAGAAATTTGTTTGACCACATACACTAAATCATCTCTCTCAAGTTTAAAGTTTCACAAATCTCTAGGGCAGGGGCAAAATTCCGCCAGTCTCTCTGCTTAAACATAACAAGATCACATTTGCTGAATTTCCCAACAAATTCCTCATCTCTATCTGATACCACGTTAGGCTAGATTTCACTGTCCATTATCACTATTAGCATTGTGGGCAAAGCCATTCAACAAGTCTCTGGGAAGTTTCAAACTTTCCCATTTTCCTGTCTTCTTCTGAACCCCTCCAAACTGTTCCAACCTTTGCCTGCTACCCAGTTCCAAAGTCACTACCACATTTTCAGGTATCTACAGCAGCACCCTACTGTACTGGTAAAAATTTACTGTATTAGTCCATTTTCATGCTGCTGATAATGACATACCCAAGACTGGGAGACTGGGCAATTTATAAAAGAAAGAGAGGTTTAATGGACTTATAGTTCCATTTGCGTGAGGAGGCCTCAAAATCATGGCAGAAGGCAAGGAGGAGCAAGTCACATCTTACATAGATAGCGGCAGGCAAAACGAGAGCTTGTGCAGGGAAGCTTGTTTTTAAAACCATCAGATCTCATGAGACGTATTTACTATCACAAGAACAGCATGGGAAAGACCTGCCATGATGATTCAGTTACCTCCCACTCAGTCCCTCCTACAACACATGGAAATTCGAGATGAGATTTGGGTGGGAACACAGCCAAACCATATTAGCTATCAAGTAGAAAAGCAAAAATGGCATCATTTGCCATAGGTTATCAATATGCAATTGATTGATCTATCTTTTTAGCGAATTTAAATATATGTGTAAATAAATAGATAATGCATTGGAAGGAGTAGATAAGAAGTGTTAAAAGTAGAAACAGCCACAGACAAGGGAAGAAAAAGTCATTAGTGGGGGTTACTAGATCAAAATATAATAAACATCTAATTCAAAGGCAATGGCAAAATTACTAGTATACCGTGTCTATTGTCTGGGTCATTAAAGTTGCTTATGGGTCACTAGAGATACTTTTATGTTCTGAATGGTGATAAATGATTTTCCAGTGCTCTTTGATATCTTGCCCTTTTTATAGAGGGTTGATTTTCTCTTTTCCTGACTTCTCTGTGTTCTCTAAAAATAAACACTACCACCTGAGCAACATGAGAATACCTGTGCCCCTTGAAATCTAAAAGCACAAATATAGATGCATGATATGATTTATGATTACAATTATTACACAAATTATTCATTCAATGAATATGTATTGACTTCTCATTAGATGCCTAATATTATATTTGTCTCTGGTGATAAGGGGTAAATTACAAAGCCTTTGAATCCAAAGAAGTTAATGCAACTATAGGAGAAAGACAATATGCAGGAATACATATAAATAAATAAAATACTCTTCTGGTAGTGTCAGAGGCATTTGAACCACAGCAACTCCATTTTGAGTGAAGAAAAGGAAAAGGAGGCTGAGATTTGCTGGGCTGCATTCCCAGAAAATTAGGCATTCCTAGCTTCTAGATGTTTATGGTTAAGGGAACAAATGAATAATGTGTACTAAGACCCAGACTGAGAGTGTTCAGATATCCTGATATCTAGAGAACAAAGTCATTCCAATTTTGCTTTAAAGAAAATAATAATATTGATTTTTGCAAAACATAGTCATTAAGAAAATGAATTCTTTATCACACAACCTTATAGCAGAACACATGTCCTATATATACAAACGTTGTACCTAGGGTGAATATGTTGCTTCTCTTACTTTCAGGAACATACTACTCTGTCTATGGAGTAGCTGTCCTTTTACCACTTTACTTTCTTAATAAGCTTGCTTTTTCTTTGCACTGTGGACACTAAATTCTTTCTTGCATAAGATCAAAGAGCCCTTTCTTGGGGTCCAGACTGGAAACACTTTCCAGTAACAGTAGGAGTGATGTTGGTGATGGCAATGATAATGCACATTATCATGTAGTGAGAAAGTTCTTAAGCACTTTTATGTTATCAATACATTAATCTCCATTTTATCATAGGCGCAATGTGTTCAATGTACCGATGAGAAAATGAGACACTGATAAAACTTTAAAAAAAATAAATAAACATGGTAAGGGAATTTTCAGTGACTGCTGGAATATCCACTGATATACAATTGTGTGAAAGAGAAAAAAGCAATAAAAATAAAATAAAAAAAGACCAGTGAATAAAAAGAAGAAGGTAAGAGGATAGGTCCCACAGTTATGCAGTGATAGATTATGTAAAACTTTTTAGGCCATGATAAGAGGTTTAATTTTATACTAAAGTCAGTGGGAAGTTATAAATGCATTTAGAACTAGGACTACTGTGATTAAACTTTAAAAAAAAATCAATCTGCACTGCTTTGTGGAAAATAGAGCTTAAAGGTATCAAATTGGAAGCAAGAAAATCAGTTAAATATTATGGTAGTTAAATCAGTTAAATCCATGGTGTGGGTAGGTGGCAAAAATAAATAAATAAATAAATGGAAGTAATCAAATTCAGAATGTATTTTGAAGACAGTCTTAAAGGTACTGAAAGTTGACCAACCTGAGCCTTTTATATAAGGGGCTACAGTTCAGACATGCACAATTGGCTGTAATTACACCATCCAGAGCTAAAAAGACTAAAGAGACTTCTGAAAAGGCATGGCAATCCTTAGAAAATATCATGCCCCTTTTATAACTGCATCTGCTAAGGGATTAGAATGTAGGCTGAAGCTGCTGTAAGCTAAATATACAATATAAAGAAAGAACCTGCCTGAGAATGGAGCACGAAGGAAATTAGCATCAAGACAGAGAGAGACACTGTGGTGCAATTTTTTTTTTTTTTTTTTTTTTTTTTTTTTT
>NW_016811527.1:894284-936797 GCF_001698545.2 Rhinopithecus bieti | reverse complement strand
TTTTTTTTTTTTTTTTTTTTTTTTTTGACTAACTGAATCCAACTGTATGTGAAATCAATTCTGCTTTTCAGATGTTTTAAATGGGTTAGAACAGGGATTTTTGTCACTTGCAAGTGAAATCTTCCACACTATTTTGTAGCAGGTTAGAAAATGCTGATAATTTATGATCTAGCTTCTATTATTAAACAAATGAAGTAAGTGGTATAAACTTGCTATGCCAAAGTTTCCTTCTGTGTAAAATGGGAATGATGATACTATCAACATCCTATGGTTGGTTTAAGAACTAAAGGGTATAATATGCCCTTCAATCCATAACTGGCACAAAGACAGGAGAGTAAAAAATGACAATGAGTCTTATTTCTCCTTTCATGTTTTAATCATTAGCCTACATAGAACAACAACTCAATTTTGGGGAGTTACTTTGTATATTCCTGACTCTATGCCTTTATTATGCTCTACCTAACAGCATTATTTCATGCAAGAAACATTTAATATGCTTATGTGTATTGAGTATTGTATATTGTTAACCATACAAAAATGAAAATATGTAATTCTTGCTCTTGACATATCCAAATTAAGTTGAAATGCATTATGAAATTTATTGAATAGTATTTGTATAAGTGTGTGTGTGTGTACGTGTGTATGTGTAAATTATAAATGTCAATAAAAAGGAAGAACGAACAAATATAACATGAAAGCAAAGCAGAGGAAAATGAGGGACTGGGCAATGAAAGGGAGGGAAGTGGATGGAGAGTGAAGTTGAGGTACCCAGATTTCTTTGGATTTGCCCTGATTATCTCTATTCCTCTTGTGCAACTATTAAAATACTTTTGGCAAACAATTATGCCATAAACCATTTGTTAAAATTTATCCTAATAATTATGAAGACAAAAATATACTTACGTGTTACAAAGAAGGAAGAAGGCAACTGTGAGGAATTTGGGAGGCCGAGGCGGGTGGATCACGAGGTCAGGAGATCGAGACCATCCTGGCTAACACAGTGAAACCCTGTCTCTCCTAAAAAACATACAAGAAATTAGCCGGGTGTGGTGGTGGGCGCCTGTAGTCCCAGCTACTCAGGAGGCTGAGGCAAGAGAATGGCGTGAACCCAGGAGGCGGAGCTTACAGTGAGCCAAGATGGTGCCACTGCACTTCAGCCTGGGCGACAGAGCAAGACTTCCGTCTCAAACAACAACAACAACAACAACAACAACAACAACAACAGCAAAATATACATATATATAAATCTCCCATTTGCTATTTTATTGGTCAACATCCATCATCCTGTGATTGTGCATAATGATTTACATATTATGAAATAGTAAATAGTTCTTCTTTTTCTGTGCATATTTTTGTAATTTTTTAGATTGACCCTTAATTTGGATGTCCAAAAGCCATAGATGTAATAGAAGAATAGAACAAATTTGTACATTTTGTCAATAAATCTTTATCTTCACCCCCAGACTTTAGACACCTATATGAAGCTTCCAGGGATTGCTTTTGCCAGTTTCTCTTCCTGAAATACTCTCCCTTGAATATCTGAAATGGTCACTCACTCTCCTAAAATATTTCTCCTCATAGATAATTTCATCATCATAATCTTATCAAAAATGGCACCATCTGGTAATATCTGATCCTTTATCTCACTTTATTTTCTTGTAGAGCTGTTATCAAAACCTCTTCACTGACTTGTTTTCTCTCTCCTAATATGTAAGATACTTGAAAAAAGACATTTTGATTTTTTTCCACAATTTTAACACCAAAGTTCAAACACCATATTCTCATTAGATACTTGAGCCATCTGTGGGCAACATAGCTGCCAGGAAAAAAAATGATGAATAAAATAAAGTAAAATAATCCTTAAAATATTTTATTTTGAGACAGTTGTGGATTCACATGCAGTTTTAAGAAATAATTGAAAAAAAAATTTTAAGCTAAACACCAGATAACCCAAATGTTTTCCCATTTTATAAGGTAGTCAGTTTTCATAGTCAGCTAGTCTCTTCACCCTTTAAAACTACTGGAAAAAGAGCATTACCATTCAATCAAGCTGAATCTACTGTTTATTTATTCTTATGTCACATTCCCCACCCTTCATGTGTTTGCTCAATCAAATCAACTTAACACAATTATAGAAAAAATAAATCACACTCCAGATCATAAATAGAAAAATGAACAATATCTTCTATTCTTGCACATTGACATGGACATATTTTGCAAAGATACAAAGAAAATGGTTCAGGTGAGGTGGTTCATGCTTGTAATCCCAGCACTTTGGGATGCCAAGGCGGGCGGATCACTTGAGGTCAGGAGTTTGAGACCAACCTGTTCACCATAGTGAAACCTCATCTCTACTAAAAATACAAAAATTAGCCTGATGTGGTGGCATGCACATGTAATCCCAGCTACTCAGGAGGCCCAGGCAGGATAATTGCTTGAACTCTGGAGGTGGAGGTTGCCATGAGCAGAGATCGCGCCATTGCATGCCAGTCAGGGGGACAGAGCAAGACTCCATCTCAAATTAATTAATTAATTAATTAATTAAGCCACGAATGTTACATGATGTCAGTTCATTTTCAGATTTCTTTCTCAGTAGATGACTTTCATAGACATTTTATTATAGTGAAAAGAACAGAAAAGAAATGACTTATAGAAATAGAAGATACATAGTATTTTCACCAAAACTCTCAAAATATACATTATAAGGATATAATTTGTTTAAAACAAAACTTTATTGCCTAATGATTCAATTAGATTATTTTTGGAATCATTCATTTATTGATTCATTAAATATTCATGCAACATGTTTATATTGAACACTTAGAGTGTGCCAAGCACTATATAGGGGTTGTATGCTTCAGAGAACAAAATATCTTGTTTTCATGAATTCTAAGCTCTAACTGGAGAATACACACACACACACACACACGTGTGTGTGTATACTCACAGAGACAAAGCAATAAAATATGCAGTCTAGTGGTGATACATCTATGCAGGAAAATAAAGCAGTGAAGAGAGTAGAGAAGCATAGGGCACTGGGGAGTGAGCAGCTGTAATTTTAAATAGTAAAGTAGAATGGCTAGAGAAAGCCTCCTTTGAAGTGATTTTTGTTTAAAGACCTGAAGAAAGTAATCAGAGAATCACATTCTGTCCTTGGGAAAAAAACTGGCCAAGCAGTTGGAACAGAAAGAACAATGAACATGAGGCAGTTATGTGCCTACTATGAAAGAGCAGAGTGGGTAGAGAAGCAGGAGGCTTGGTCAGAGAGGAAATAGGAGCTACATAATTTAGGGCTTTGAAAGCCAGTGTGACACCTTTGGCTTTTGCCCTGAATGTGATGAAAGGGACCTGTATATTTTGAGCAGGGAGTATCATCCTTTTACTTTTGCTTCTTTGGATCACTCTAGCTGCCAATAGAGAGGCAAGGGCAAAAGCAAGACCATTAGAAGTTTTAAATTGCAAAGTATTCTTAATCCATTACCAATCTGTAAGAGTTGAGAAATGAAAATATAAAAGCTTCCCACTCATATATATAGAGAGAAAGAACAGTTAATATCTCCGAAGGCTTTCAATAAGTATTAAGTAGCTGAAAAAATTTCCCTGGAAGAAAGCTCCAGGCTGCCCCTTTCATCATTGCCCTAACTCATTCACTATACAAAACTTCACACACACTCTCCTTATCTATGTGTAAAACACTGATATTTCTTTCTCTCCATTGTGTTCACCTTTTTGGTTTAAGGAAATGTAAGTGTTAAGCTTCAGTTATCCTTTTTTCATCTTTTAAGGCTTTGTGCATTAAGCATAACCCATACTTTGAATCATACATCAAAACAATTAATGTACAGCACTGAATTACAGAGTTGAATATAAAAAGGAACTTCATCTCCACTTGATGTACAATATATGTGAAATTTCCATTTGAATTAATGGAATTCACACACAGGCTCTGTGAAGAAATGGTTTTTAGGAGCTTTTAGAAGATTTATCAGAATATGTGTATACCTCAATTTTTTTCCATGTATCTATTGACTTTTTTGCTTAATTGGTTAATAAGAGTGCTTAAAAATTGACCTGACCACAAAACTCTTAATATTTTAATATAAAACAGAGTATCTTCAAAATCGTATCTGTAAGACTAATTACTAAATGGCTGACTTATGCATACACGAATTCTGTTCCTGTGAAATTATTTTTCTAATCTTCCACTTAGTGATCACCATCCTCAAATGCTTACTTTTTCTAATGCTGTTTAATTTCAATGCCCTCTTTCTAATGCCAGCCAATTTTAGATGGTTGTCTGCATATAAGGAAACTTACTAGCTATTATGGAGCCATAAAAAGTGATAGAGAATCCCTACCCTGAAGGAATTTGTAAGTGGTTATTTTAATGCAAATTTGAGTATAATAACTGTTATACTCAAGGTGTGAGTTTAGAATTTTTTCTATACCAGATAACAACTGAACTAGACCAGAAGAAAGAATAAGAGTTCAATAATCAGAGATGAGATATACTAATTACCTGCACCTTAAAGATAACCTATCACTTTTGTGGCTTTGTTTGAAATAGTTTTAAACAATCACTAGCATTTTATATTTGTAATTCTGAAAACACCTCAGCATAAACCAATATTATGTATTTAACATATATTTTTGGAATGCTAAGTATATACCAGGTGCTACTTAAGAATATAACATATATCCACTCATTAAATACTTATAACGATTTTCTGAAGTAGGTACTATCTTTATCCAACTTTACAAATTAGTATCTTGTACACTTATTCCCCTACAGTCCTTTATTTCACACAGCAGCAAGCCACTCAGAGCACACACCTCCCTGCTCTAAACTCTCCAATAGATGCCCAAACTACCTAAAGAAAGATCAGAATTTCTCATTGAAGTCTATAAAATATTACATAATCTGGCCCCTGTCTAATTCTCTGTCTGTTAGTTTCTTCTACAATTCTCTCTATCACTGTTCCCCAGCCACACAGGCCTTCTTCTGGTTCCTGCATACAGTTAACCGATCTCATTCCCCTCTTAGGTTTTGTGTTTATTCTTTCTTCTGCTTGCAATGTTGTGCCCATAAATCATCCTATAGCTTGTTCTTCTTTCTCATAACCAAGATCTTAATAAAATATCAAATTACCAGAGAGACACAGCTCACATATTCTAAGTATTTGTCATTCTATTTTACTATTTTTCTATTTTACTCTCGTACATCAAATTCTTTATGCTCTTAACAAAATAAGTGTTTTCCATTTCAATTTTTGTTTCTAAGATCCTAGTCTGCGTCCCCCACTTTTGAGATTTAAGCTTATCGAAGGCAGAGAGACCTTGTTTATTTTACAACACAGAATTCTTATGGCTATAAAAGCACTATGGCCAAAAGTACTCTTGGTAAATAGCTGCTGAATGAATAAATGGTTACATAAAGTAACTTCACATCTATTTTTAAAACTTTAGGCTTCTATACAACTTTTCATACTTCCCAATCCATGCTCTTAATTGGAAAATGTTCAGATTAGCAGACAACGCATCTGCCAGTGACTTAATCTTAAATTTCCAAGCTTTCAGAACTGTGAGAGATATAAAATTCGGTTGTTTGTAAGCCATCCAGCCTATAGTACTTAGTTATAGATGCCTGAACAAACTGAGACAAAGAGCTAAAGTATTCTCTAATAGAACATAGTCAAATAAACTGAACTGATGGTATTTTAGCACATTCCATCTGGTTTTTGAGCTAATAATCTAGATGACCCTGATATACCTTTTTTATGTGTAAATATTTACTATTGAGGTTTCCCATAATTACTTGCTTTTATATTTGGCATTCGTATTGTAGGGAAAGAGCCTTAAATATAAAACATGTCATTGGGTGGAGGTGATATATATCGCCACACCGAGGGCATTACCAGGAGGGTTTTCCCATCATATCTCCCTTATTTTCCTATTAGGGCCTACGAGGTCATGTGTTTCAGATGGAATAGCTTCCAGAGGGAGGACAGCTATAAAGCTACATCTGGCTTTATACTAGGAAGAAAAATAAGCCTAAATTTTGTGTCTGTAATCTGTAAGTTAATTTTTTTTTTTTTTTTTTTTGAGACGGAGTCTCGCTCTGTCACCCAGGCTGGAGTGCAGTGGCCAGATCTCAGCTCACTGCAAGCTCCGCCTCCCGGGTTCACGCCATTCTCCTGCCTCAGCCTCCCGAGTAGCTGGGACTACAGGCGCCGCCACCTCGCCCGGCTAGTTTTTTGTAGTTTTTAGTAGAGACGGGGTTTCACCGTGTTAGCCAGGATGGTCTCGATCTCCTGACCTCGTGATCCACCCGTCTCAGCCTCCCAAAGTGCTGGGATTACAGGCTTGAGCCACCGCGCCCGGCCTGTAAGTTAATTTTTCACAAAAACGCAGCATAGTCTAGTTTATCTTAATAACATGAGCAAATTATAGTTTTGAAAACTATGCAAGTATTTTCTAAAATTTGTAATGTCTGTCTAATAAAACTGCATGACAATATAAAGACTATAGTTTTTGAAAATATGTTATTATTTTCTGAAACCTATGTAATGCCTGCCTAATAGAGTCACATATAAGTGGTCAAATTAATTAGCAAGCAATGTGATACATTTCCATTCCTTCCACTCACAGTCTCTTGGCCAAAATTGGTGACAAGGGAACAACCTACTTGCAAGTGAAATATGAAGGAGCACACTGAATATGTGATGGTGAGCTCTCACTGTCTAAACCAGCGTGTTATATTGTCAGAGGAGATACTACGACACAAACATTGACCCTAATCATATTTAAGTAGTATCATCTACTTAAATCTACAAGTATAAATCTACAAGTATAAATTCTAAAATATTTTTTAAATTAGCTGCTACAAAAAGGATTTCAGGTAATAATCCACTTTGATTTTTTTCTAGCTAGAAATTATCCTTAGACCAACAGATATTTTAACTCTCAGAAATAAAAATACACAAGACCTGGATAATGAATGAAATGTTAATATATATACTTAAGTTATACCTTTGCTGCTAGAACTCACTGGAAATTTGCAGTGTACTGGTATTTATAATTACACAGTAGCCATTATAAAGTCAACTTGCCATGGAATCTACACATCTAAAAATGTAATTCTCTGAATGTAATTATTACTAAATGAAGGGATTCTAAATTGTCATGCCTTGTTGAAATGACATTTATACCAATGTAAATCAGTTTATCTAAATTTTGGTATTTTTGTGGCTATTTAATATATATTATGTGGCTACAATGTGCAGGTCTTAAAAACTGAACATTCTAAACTTCTTTGATGGTATTGCAGATTCCTTTTGTTAAAATTAAGAAATTGTTCAAGGGAGTTAGACAATTTAGAAGACATTTAAAAAGAATATACATGATTCAGCACTATGGCATTTATTCTTCCATTTTCAAAATAATTATTTTCGAGAACAATTTTTAAAAATAGTTATCAGTGAGTCAGAGATAAGACAATACTCCTTTCTTGTTCTGACTCTAGTCAGGCTCCTCTAAGACCTCTAGACTTGGACCTTTGTGTCAGTCATTGTAATGTCTACATTTCTTAATTTTGGTAAGGAATTTACTAAGTTAGTTTAGGGAGAATCTCTCATCCTTCATATATGATCCTCTAAATATCTGATCAAGTTCCACAACCTCACATTTCCCCACGTGATATCTGATCACCCTGATTTAAGTTCAGCAAGAATCCTGTTAGGTCTTTATAACCAGAATCTCCCCCAATGCCTGATATTTCTTCTTAGTAATTTTTCCATCCGCTGATCCACACCCTGATTCTTGGCTATAAATCCTCACTTGCCCATCCTATATTGGGAATTCAGCCCAACTCTATACTGAGATCTCTTTCCCTCCACTGCAATAGTTCCTGAATAAAATCTGTTTTTTTTTTTGTTTGTTTGTTTAATTTGTTTGTTTCTTTGTTTGTTTTTTAACTGTCCAACTGTGGTTTCCTTCAACAGTTAGCAACCATAAATACAGAAATCCTTTCACCAATAAAAAATGATAATTAAAATGCCAAGTGGGTAACATAAAAATAAGTGCTAATTTGGTGAATTAGAGCTAATTTATTTAGATACAAGAAGCTAAATATGAAATTGTAGCAGTGGAGAAAATAATTGTTTTTCAGGACACAGAGAGTACAACATCAATATAAATGTGGAGATAAAACAGAAATGATATATTCAGGTGAACATTAAAGGACTGATTTAGCTGATACTGCAGTTTTCATAATAGGCACAATCCTATTAGTTTTAATACAAGTTACAACGTATTGAGCGTACTGTTCTCAGTGCTTTGCAGGTGCTTTGTCTTTTAATACTTATAAGCACTTTATAAGGTAGGGACTATTGTTATCCCCATTTTAGATATAATTTTAAAAAGTAAAACTCACACCAAAATGGAAAATAAAACATGAATGCTTATAAACCAAGTACCTTGTGAAAGTCAGGATTGGGAGGAGGCCTGGAGAGAAAAAGAAACCATGGTTTTAGGAGGCAAGCGTGTGCAGAGGCGATGCATGCCAATAGAGTTATAACTTCTGTGATCAAATCCCTTTCAAAACCTCTCATTATTAGCTTGTCTAGCTTGCTTAAGTCAGTTCTTTTTAAATAATCAGTGTTCACCTGTTGTTTTACATCTCATTATTTAGTCTTATTTCCTGTAACCACACTTCCCTGTGGTCCTAGTGGTGGTAACAGCCTCTTTGTTACTACCAGCAGGATAGTCATATCCTTCAGTATTTCAAAGAATGTTTCAATAGTTTTCCTGCACCCTAAAAATAGTTTTATAAATAGCCCCTCTGTAGTCTGGTAGGGAGACCACGTTAAGGTTAGGAAGAGGGACATCCCATTTCCTGAGACTTTGGACAATATTCTACAGTGTGCCAGGAAAGTTCCAAATTTTACCTCATTCAACCATAGGCCATATTGAGTCTAGGCCTTAATTAACTAACACAGCACATGAATTACTCCTCTCCCAGGTGTTCAATTCAATTCACTAAATTTTAAATACTGTTGCAAGAAATGTGTCCCATTAAGCCGTCTACTTTGTCCAACTTGCTCAATCATTCTTCTGCTCTCCACATATGCACCACATGCTCCTGCAGAAATAGCTTTGTGAGACTTTATCTTTTCTCAATGGTTGTCTCCTCTTATAGGCCTTTACATCTTATGAGAGATGGTGCTGGGGTGAACCTCTTTAATGACTTGCAGCAATAAGAATGTCAATGGTAGTTCTGAGGTAACTAAGCTTCAACTTTTTAGGCCATTTCTCCAGATGAAGTTACAGAAAGACTTCCATGCAGAGGAGGAACTGGCTTCTTCAAAAAGGGGAAGAAAGTCTGCCTCCAGTGGCAAGTGAGGTTTAGGGAAACTTAGAAATTTGAAATTCTTGGCCTTATCTATACCTGCCAAAATGTCCTTGTGTTCTAAGATCCTATTTATTCCTTACCAGTGTGCTTACTTTAACATAAGAGTTGTAGAGTGCGAAATATTTGACAATCTATGTATCTCTTAATCTTAGATTCAGTCTGAAACTCCCAATTATTACAGGAGACAAGGGACATTTAAAAATTTCCATGGAAGTGCTTAATTGTATGTCAATCACTTTTAATTTCTCTTTTCTTCATATACACGCTTCAACACCTTTCTAAGAAGCTAGATGACTCTATAAATGTAATAAATACTATTTCTAACACAATAGTGGCATAGTCACTTGTACTCTCAGTATATTGATCTGAACCTATACCATATTCCATACAACCAGTTGATTGATTAGTCATGATCATATTGCTTACCATGGATATCTCATGTTCCATTTTCCCCCAGCTTGGTGGTTATCTCTGAGCTCCTTTAATAGGTGAACCGCCCAATCCAAGAATTCTATTGGGAGGGTTTGTTTCCTAGAGACAATTTCAGTACCAAGTACTGTATTAAATGAGTTAAATCACAGATCAGATGCATTCTGTCAAATTAGGATAATTTGAGGGTTTAATGAAGTATGAGCAGAAAATAGAGAAAACATAGAAAATTATGCAGCATACTGAGATTAAAAACTATAGAATTACAAACACTCAAGACCCAAAATGTTTAGGAAAGGAAGCACTATCCAAAACTTGAAAAACAATAATAATATAAAAGCGTTGTACTGGGAGGCAGAGATTACAATGAGCCAAGATCACACCAGTGCACTCCAGCCTGGGAGAGAGAGCGAGACCCCATCTCAAAAAAAAAAAAAAAAAAAACACACAGAAAAGAAAAAGAAAAAAAGGAAAAGGTTATCCTGAGAACAGGAGACACCTTCATTTAATGAGCACCTACAGCTAGATATGACCCTAGTGGGAGTAGAAATAATAAGTACCCATAATTATTCTACTTGTTCCCTCTCTTTTCCCTCTGGGTCTTCCAACTGGCTAAACCAAAAGAAAAACAGAATTCCATTGTATATGTACACTACATTTTAAAAAATCCATTTGGCCACAAAAGAAGAATGAAATCATACCATTTACAGCAACGTGGATGGAACTGGAGGTCATTATTTTAAATTAAATGGGCCAGGAACAGAATGACAAGAATCATATGTTCTCACTCATATGTGGGAGCTAAAAAATTTGTTCACATGGATGTAGAGTGGAAAAATAGAGAACAGAGACTAGGAAGAGTGAGTAAGGAGAAGTGGGAGGATGAAGAGAAGTTTCTTAATGAGTACAAACACACAGTTCAATAGAAGGAATAAATCCTCTGTTTGACAGCAGAGTAGGGTGACTGTAGTTGAAAAAATTGTATTGTACTTGAGTGATGGACACCTTAAGTACTCTGACTTGATCACTATCCATTATTTACATGTAGCAAGATTCCACATGTGCCATGTATTTGTACAAATATACAGTGGAAAAGAGAAAGAAAAAAAAAGGAAGATTGGGCACAGAACAAATTGGAAAAGCATGGAAAGCCAATCTGGAGGGGCAAGTGAGTGATATCTCACAAATAATACATATGATGACCTTTCTCTCCTTAATATCTCTGCTCAGGTATCTAACGGGTTTTTCAAGCTTATCAGGCCGAAGCCTAAAATCTGCCCCTCCTGGGTTCTTCCTAAATCAGAAAAAATATCCTCACTGAATCATGTGTTTAGACAAGCAAACTCAGTGTCATCTTTGACTCTTCAAACTCTAGCAAATATTGTATCAGCAAAATATACTCAATCTACCATCTGAATGCAGAAATACAGGCTGACTCTGACTAGTTCGTGCTTTCTCTGCTGTGACTACTCTAGTCAAAATGACCACTGAAATAACCTTCTTGATATTCTTTCTGCTTTCAACCTTAAACATTTGTAGAATATTTTATAATTACTGTGATCCTATAAAAATAGGTCATTTCATCTTTCCCATGTTTAAAACATTAAGAAGACTTCCCATTGTGTTTAAAATAAAATCCAAAGTCCATATTATGGCTGATAAGGCTGTAAAATCTATAAAATTTAGATATCTTTATATCCATATTTTCTATATCTTTTTGTCTCAGGCGTTCTACTTTAGTCACCCTGACCTGCTTCAATTTCCTTGACCACAACCAAGCAAATTCTTGCTACAGGGCCCTTGCCAATCCTCTACCTGGAATTCTTTCATTCCACGTATTCAAAGGCTTTCTAAATTCATATGTATCTCTGCCGAAATATCACTTTCTCAGAGAGCTCATCCTGAATTACCCTATATAAAAGTATATGTATGTATATGTGTATGTGTATATATGTCAATAGATACTAAGATAGTATGATGTGGCCAAATGATCTCAATAGTGATTCTCAAATGTTTATTTGTTTATTACAATGTAATTAAGTTATAAAATATAGATTTATAAAAATACGTTAATTGAAACATGTAAATATAAAGCACATCCTTCTCTTACAGCAAATTTTAAAACTATTAACATAAATGAAGGTGTGTATAGACTATAAGGTACTGACAGATTGAAAAGAATTTTATAAAACATATTTTACTTATATCCTAAAGACTTTTTCTTTAATACTAACTCACCCCTAATTTTGAGGTGGAATTTCAGCCATTTCTGTTTCTTTAAAACTTTATCAGTAGCTAAAATTTACACTGGAGTGGAGGTGGAAGGACTTGTTCAATGGCATTAAATTATGTCCAGTATTTTTCTTTGGCTAAATGCTTCCTATGACATCTTAAAGTTATGTGAGAACATTAAAGAGAAAACCTTGCTTTATGCTCTCAACTTTCCTGTTTTAGGGTTTACAGCTTGTTTGTTTTGACATGCAGAAAATAAACAAAAGGAAATACAATAATAATTCTGCATATCATTATTTACAGGAGTACATATTGTGACTTAACTTTCTAGATGTTTTAAAAATATGTATACTCTCAATTACTATGAACTTTGATTCTGCATATAAATTCTATCATAAAATATGTAATACCTAGAGAAGGTTTTCTGAGACATATACTTTTACAATTGGTCAGGAGCGGTGGCTCACGCCTGTAATCCCAGCACTTTGTGGGGTCAAGGAGGGCGGATCCCCTGAGGTCAGGAGTTTGAGACCAGCCTGGCCAACATGTTGAAACCCTGTCTCTACTAAAAATACAAAAATTATCTGGGCTTGGTGGCAGGCACCTGTAGTCCCAGCTACTCAGGAGGCCGAGGCGGGAAAAATCACTTGAACACAGGAGGTGGAGGTTGCAGTGAGCCGAGATTGTGCCACTGCACCCCAGCCTGGGTGACAGAGCGATACTCCATCTCAAAAAAAATAATAATAATACAATTTAGGAATCTGTCAGTTCAAGACTGCTTTAGAAATAAAATATGTTTTAAAAAATCTCTTTTTTTGTGAGCATGCATTGTTTTAAAATAAAGGTGGGATGGTAAATTATATATAATCGAGATTTCTTAAAACAGAAGCTTTAATTTGTTTCATCATAGTTGCAAACTTACTTTTCCTATGTAGTGATCATTAGAGAAAATAATGGCATTTTCTCAGTGGAAAATTAATTTCCGAATTTAGAAACTAGGTGTAATTTGACATTTTACTAACATCGTTGCTATTTACATGACGGTGATATAGATATTGAATTATATTTTACCCTGAAGGCAGCAAATGGAAACTAATAGTTTCAGGTAAAAAGTTAGCGGAAGCTCGCAGTTTCACAGATGCCCATGTCTTCTTTCTCTTGCTCTCATTATGGGACAACAAATATCAAGTAGAACTGAGATTTTGCCTGAGTGGTCGTGGTGCCTCAGCCTTGACTTGTGAATGTGAAAGAGGCTTCAGTTCAGAGACTTTTCTACATTACATTGTGTGCTATTTGGTGCTCTGACTCACAATTTCTTTTTGTAAGAGTGAAAAAAAGGCAGTTGTACTTACAGTTCCCATCATCTCTAATTTCACAAGCCTTCATAGTATTTGCTTTGTTCCTTACTAGATGAAATATCAGGACTCCATACTATTTACAAAGACAAAAATAGAAATGTAGACAGGTGAATTCAGAAAGAGGTTGATTTAGCAAAAATTTGCAATGGGAGATAATTCAAATAGAAAACAATATTCTTACCTCTGTTCCTTTAGTGATTTGCAAACAAGCTGGGAGACTTGAAAGACCTGTTACCTATGTAAAAAGCAATTTTCACATGACTATTTTATTCATTAACTGCCTCACTTCTGGTTGTTTCCTCTTGTAGATGAAACAGAAAATATTCTCTTAGATTGATAGGTTTATAGGTTTCTTTTTGTTTTCAAACCTGAAATGTATTTAAAAGAAAACTTTCAAATTATACATTTTAATGCTTAGAATGTATTTAATGTAGTATATAAGAATCTCTTATGTATAATGTTCATAATATTCTTCAAATTTAAACTTTTTAACATTGCACTCATTGCCTCATTGCATTCATTGCACTCGTCAAAAACGATTTTGCCTAAAATCTTAATGGATTTTAATTTTTAAGTTAATATTTGATAGAGTTTGGATATTTGTCCCTGCTCACATCTCATGTTGAATTGTAATTCCCAATGCTGGAGGTGGGGCCTGGTTGTGAAGCAGGATTTTTCCCTGACCCCTACGTGGGACTCCAATAGGGTGCCTTTGTTTCTCAGCCCACTGCTCTTAATTTCTTGTGGGAGGCAGCATATAAGCAAGAACTGGAGTGCTGGAGTGCTGGAATCAGCTGGCTGCTTCAGTGCCAGCGTGATCAAGCTCCACTCATTCAGATCTGCTGCATTCCACCCTTCTCAGGAGGGAGCACACAGGTGAGTGGATGCAGTAGCCACAGCAAGTGCTTTTGAGTGCTGGTGGGAGTGAACTCCACACAGGCCCTGAGGCAGTGTCCAGGCGGGGTGCCTGAGACTCACAAAGCCCCAGGGTGCATGTTACAGTGCTCTCTCAGCTCTGCCACTCACGGATGGCTTAAGTGTTTACAGCTCAGTGGGCCCTCCACCATTTCCATGACGCAGCTGTCCTTCACCAGTAAGGGCAAAGAGACAGTATAACAGCCTTTTGTATTTGTACTCATGGCTCCTGAGCTCTTGTGCGGTGTCCAGGAAAAATGAGGTCATAAGCACGAATTAAAGAATGATAAACGCAGAATATTTTGTTGCCTCTGAAAGTGGCTCTCAGTGGGTAGAAGAGCTAAAACAGGGATGAGATAGGTAAATAATCTTCACTTGGAGTCTGGCCATCTCAGGCCAGATTTGTCTCTGAAGTTACGCCGTCAAGCTGTTCCTCTGAAGTCAAGCTGCTCCTCTAAAGTCAGCTGCTTCTCTGAGACATCCAGCCATAGTCTCTGACATCCACCTGCTTCTCTCCTCTCTGTCGGCTGACTCTGGGGTCTTTATAGGCACAGAATGGGGGTGGGAATGGCCATGAGTAGTTTAGAGAAAGGCAACATTCTAGCTGGAAAACAGGGATAGAATTTCTCACTTTGGGCCACGGTTTCAGGCCTTTCTGCTTGACAATGGGGTTGTGTCAGGGACTTGCCCTTTTCTGCCTAAAATTTCTCTGCCCTCTGTCCCCATCATTTCCCCACTCTGAAGAGGCACATCCAACTGCCATTAGAATATGGATAATGAATGATCTTAGCTACTTTCTGCTGATAGGGAGGCATTGTTTTGGGGAGAATGACATTCAGATTTCTTCCAGACGTCTACCTAAGAGTCCCTGGCAAAAGAGAGCCATCATTTGAGGCTCCAGTTGTCTGACTCTTTGGAGTTTGATGGCTTCTAGGCAAGAAGAAACAAGCTTTACGAGTTTCAGTATGCATGGATTAAATATGTGTATTGCACAATAAGGGGTTAAAAAGAGAGACTCTAGTATGAAAGATTTTAGAAAGAAGAAATGAAATATGATAATTGTTCTGAAAATGACATAGAACAGAACAAAGGTAAGAACAGCAAGCATAGACAAGACTATAAAGAGGAAACTCATGGGAGGTTAATTATTAATACTTCCTTTTGTGATTTTTAGCTTGAGGTCCCTGATCTCTTCACATTGGTACTTTGGGTGTTCTTCTGGGTTGACAGAGGTAACTCTGTCAGCTTCCCAGGCCTTTATTCAGTTACGATAAATCCAACAATCTATTATAGTGACTTTCACTGCCATAAGAGTAGAAGGAAGTAGAGTATAAGGTTCCTCCCAATCTGGACTTATAGAGGGAGAAAGGGAAGAAAGTACCTTTACCATTACTAGGTCTCCTGGGTTAAACGGAGGTGGCCCTAGTTCAAGGGATTGGGCCTTTGGCAGTTGTTTCAGTTCCTGTTGGAGATGGGCCAAATAAGTTATATATTTAATCAAATCAGAGGTTTCTTGATCTAACAATAAGTCATTTTGGAGAAGAGGCCATCCATACATTATTTCAAAGGGACTCAAACCTATCTTTAAGGGTTGTTTCTAATATGTAGTCAGGCTATGGAGAGAAGGGTTGTCCAGGGGAGATGAGACTCCTGAGACAGTTTTCTGATGTGCTTTTTGATAATATCATCTGTGTTTTCTACCCTTCCTGAGGATTGTGGTCTCCAAGCTCAATGACAATGATACTGTATCCTTAGTGCCTTTGAGACCCCCCCTGGGTGACAGCCACCTTGAAAGAGAGACCATTAATGCTCTGGAGGTACTTAGGGGGTGCAAAGCAAGGGCTCATCTCAATAATTAGTACCTTTATCACCTCAGAGGATTTCTCTGTCAGACATGGAAATGCTTCTACCCTGTTAGTGAAGGTATTCATCCATACTTAGAGGTACTGGATGTCCCTTGCCTTTGGCATATGGGTAAAATCCTCTTGCCAGTCTTTCACTGAGTAGCCTCCTGTCCTTTCAGTTCTGGGGAAAGAAGCTGTCACTTAAGAGGATTATTTTTAAGGCAAATCTTATAAGCATTAACTACCTGTTTAACCATTTGTATCAGGTTTTTTACCTGCGAACAATCTCTGGGCCACTTGATAGGTTTTATTTTTACCTGGGTAGAAGACCTGATGAAGGCTTTTAAGAACTTTCTATTGCTTGGCAGTCAGTAGATGAAGCTTGCTGTCTTCCGATTATAGCCATCCTAAGGACTGAAAGATGTATCCTCAAGAGGTGGCTCATTCTGTTTCTTCAGGAGAATTTTGAGGTTTTATTTCTTTTATGGGGCCCTCCCAGGTCAGCGGGGCTTCGAGTGGATCAGAAATCTGGGATCTTCTCATTGCTGATTTAGCTACTTGGTTCACCAATCTATTTCCCTCAGCTACTTCATCCATCCTTTTTTGATGGCCTTTACAATGTATTACTGCCATTTCCTGTGGAAAGAAAACCAAGGATAATAATCTATTAATTTCCTGATGGTATTTAATGAGAGATCCATTAGCTGTAAGGAAGTTTCTTTCTTTCCGAAGAGTGGCATGGACATAGAGGACTAGGAAAGCGTACTCAGAATCAATTTAAATGTTAACTGCTTTCCCTTTGCTTAATTCAAGCACCCTTGTGAGGGCAATTTGCTCGGCTAGTTAAGCATTTGTACCTGAGGAGAGAGATATGCTCTCAACAATATCATTTACAGTAACTATCACATACCCTGCTTTGTGGATCCCTTGTTCTACGAAAGACTTTCTGTGTGTAAAGAGAATCCAGTCTGGGTTCTCTAGGGGGGTTTCCTGGAGGCCCTCTCTGACCCCATAGGTTTGTACTACTACTGGTTCACTGTAACGTTCAAGCTCCCCACCTTCCTCTGGGAGGAAGGTGGCTGGATTAAAGAAGAGACAGGTTCTTAATTGGACTGAAGATCCCTCTAATAGCAGAGCTTGATACCTGAGGAGGTAGTTGTCCATTAGCCAGAGACCACCCCCTAAGAAGATAGCAGTCCTGCCACATTATGTGTGGTTCAGGTGGGTTCCTCATGATGCTTGGGCAACCCTTCCTAAAATGCTCTGGCTTACCGCATCTGTAGCAGTGAATAGGTGCACCTTGGGAATTGTGAAGTTTGTGGGCTTGCATGATGGCCATTAAAGCCTTTGCCTCTTTCCTGTATTGCCTTTTTCTCTTCTGGGCCTCCTTATTTCTATTATAAAAGACCAAGGTGACCACTTTCAGTAGGTACTCTAAAATACTGTCTGGTCCCAGGGCCTATTTCTGCAGGTTCTTCCTGATATCAGGGGCTACCTGCATAATAAATTCATCCTTTAGGATAAGTTGTCCCTCTACTGAATCAGGAGATAGAAAGGTGTGTTTTACTAAGGTCCCTCTCAGCCTTTCCAGGAAGGCAGTGGGGTTCTCATCCAATCCCTGGTCTATTATGGACAGCTTGGTATATTTGAGAGGGTTAGTTCTAATCCTACATAATCCCTCCATTATGCACTCCTGAAAGTGTCTCCTCTTCCATTCTCTCATCTCATCACTGGGATCTCATTTAAGGTCATCCAGGTGTACTGTTTCTCTTCCAGTTGGATAAAATTCAGGCCCTTTCTTGACACTATATGTAATACAAATCTCATCCCCAAATCTCTCTGCCACCTGCAGGGTGGCCTGCTTCTCGGTGTTAGTCAGGATTTGATTCAAAAGTAACGTAACATCTTTCCAGGAGATTTCAATACTTGGGTTAAATTCTGGAATGCCTCTATATATCTGTCAAGATCATCTGAAAACTTGTCAAGATCCCCCTTAATTTGCCTTAAGTCCTGTAGAGAGAATGGGACCTGGACCTTACTGGAGCCAAGTTCACCAGGCACCTGTTGGAGGGGTAAGAGTAAGACTGGGGCTTGTCTTCAGTGAGGATTTCTAGAAGTGGGCAAGTAAGAGAGAGAAACTGGATAGGGAGGACAGGGTGGACCTGGAGGGGCAGGACCAGAGGGAGTTGGCTCCCCTGTTGGAGGTGCCACTCAGTTTCATTTCTTTAGTTTCTTGGAATTGTCCCTTGTAGCCTCTCCTGAGGTGGCAAACAGGCGGGCTGGATCAATCCTACACTGTGAGCAAAGGTCTGGACTACCCTTCAAGGTAAAGAAATGCTGCACATATGGGGCCTCAGACCATTTGCCCTCAGGTTTACAGAAAACGTCTAACTGCAGGATGCTATCAAATTTAATGGTTCCTTCCTGAGGCCAAGACACTCCTTCCTGCAGATCATTATTTGGCCAAATCTTTTTACAAAGGGCTAAAGGCATTTTTTTTTCTTGAGAGTCTGAGGGCCAAAGGAGTCCCAGTGATCCAGGATACACTCCAGATGAATATAGACTGAAGATGATGAAGACAGTCGATTGCCCATTCTGAAAGAAAGGGAATCATGTCCCTTCCCTCTTTCAGCAAAAACTTGGGATGTGAGGAGAAAGAAAATGGGCTTTCCCATTTATCTCTTTTGTCTTTTTTTTCCCCGAGCCCTGGTACTCTTAGATGGATGCCAACCAAGGCATGGCAACCAAGGGATGGCACCCATTGTGGCCTGCACCTGTGAAGCAGGGAGGGCCCAGAGAACAGGAATTATCCACACTCACCTATACCTCCATGTTCCCTACTGTTGGCAAAGTTTGGGTTCCCTGGCCATTATCTATGCCATGAAGCATGGCCTCCTTCCATGGAGTGAGACCTTCATTGCCAGGAATTAGTCCCGCCCATTTACATTGTGCCTGTTGCCTGGATCCCTCAGATCTGGCTTTCCTTTTTAGGGCTTCAACCCAAAGTTTAGAATTGAATTTGGACCAAAATTGTTTCTCAGGGAGTACATAGATTGATTGAGATTAAGTCCCAGTGGGGCCTTGCCAAATTGCAGCTCTTAACCAGTGGGGCCATTCCTCCACTGCTTCCCTATTATAAGCAGAATGCTGAAGTAGGGAAAAAAGCCCCTTTGCATAAAAAACATAAAATTAAAAACAAACAAACAAAAAAACAGTTTAAGTGGGGGGGAAAAATCACTTGCTCTATGAAAATGGGTTCCTTTAATTACTGTATCATTCCTCTGGCTCAAACCAAGCTGGATCCCTTGGTCAGGGGAGAAAATACTTTATGAGCCCATAGCAGGAGGGGACAGTGTGCAAGAAACACTGGCCAACTGCATGGAGCCCCTGGCCCCCAGTATTTCCCTGAGGCCCTGGTGGCAGCCGCAGTTCTCTCCTGCCCCATGTAGCTGTTAGGTACTTGCAGGCTGCAGAACCTTCCAAACAACCCAGCTGGGATGGGAGGGGGTGAGCAGGAAAGCTGCTGTGCACCACACATGCTTGCAGCTGTCGGGGTTGGGGTGGTGGTCCTACATCTAAGGACAAGTGGAAATCTTATTGTTCTGAATTGCATATCTGGTGGCTGGGCCAAACACTCATTCTAATTAGTATATTTTTTCAGTCTGTAGCAAAATGCTTATCATTATAGGAGAAGAAATAGAAGCCATTTCAACCTGTGAAAGAAGAAAGAGAAGGATATCATAGAAAAGTCTGGGGGTCGTGACTGACACTCTAATGGGCAGTCAGGGACAGGGCCAGTCTAGGGGCCTTCTGGCAGCACCAAGGAGTGGCCTCATCCAGATGCTTTTAGTTGCCCCAGGACTTTATTCTGGTCCCACACAATGGCTAGACATCTGTGTAGGGAAACAGAGCCAAAATTCCTTCTACCCAAAGAAAGAGATAGGTGGCAGGGTTGTAACTTGTCCTCTGTAAATGGCACAGCCCAGGGAAGTCTGAGGACAAGAAGTCTTGAAAAAAATGTGAAGAGTCTGATCCAGCCGATCCACATTTACTCACCCTTCTTACAAATTCCAGATGAGCTCCCTTATGAAGCAGGATATTTCCCTGACGCCTTCATGGGACTTACAACAAGGGTGCCTCAGTTAGTCAGTCTGCCACTCTCAATGCCTCATGGGAGTGAGTACATGAGTGAATGAGCTGGAAAGTGGAGTGCATGAGCTTGAGAATCACCCAGACACTTCAGCGCTGGTGGGATCAAACTCCGTTCACTCAGACCTGGTGCATTACACTGCTCACAGGAGGCAGCACACAGGTGAGTGGGTGCAGTAGCTGGAGAGAGTGGTTTTTGGTACTGGCAGGAGTAAACTCCATGCAGTCCCCAAGGTAGCATCCAGGCAGGGTGCTGGAGACTTCTGAAGCCCCAGGGCACATGTTACAGTGTTCTTTTAGCTCTGTTGTCTGTGGAAGGCTTAAGTGATAACAGCTCAGTGAGTCCTCCACCCTCTCACATGAGGCAGCTGCCCTTGGCCAGTCAGAGCAAAAGGTCAGTGTGACAGCCTTTTGCATCCACACTTGTGGTTCCTGAGCTCTTGTCCAGTATCCAGGAATAATGAGATTACGTGAACAAATTGAAGGATGCTAAATGCAGAGGATTTTATTGACGATGAAAGTGGCTCTCAGCCAGAAGAGGATCTAAAAAGGGGATTGGGTAGGTAGGTAATTTTCCCCTGGAGTTTAACCCTCTCCAGCCAGATTCTTCTCCACAGTTACACTGTCAAACTGTCCCTCTAAAGTCAAGCCACAAGTACATTTTATGCTTCTCTCAACATCCAGCCATAGTCTCTGACATTCTGCTGATTCTCTCCTTTCTTCTGGCTGAGGGTAGGGTCTTTATAAGCACAGGAAGGGGGAAGGTGTGGGCCATGGATAGTTTAGGAAAAGGCAACATTTGTGCAGAAAAACAGGGACAAAATTTCTCACTTTGGGCCACAGTATCAGGTCTTTTGTCTTGAGGGTAGGGTTTTGTCCTTTTTTGCCCAGAATTTCTTTGCTTCCAAGCTTAGCACTTCGAGGTGATTGGATCATGGGTGTGAATCTCTCAGGAATGGCTTGGGCCATCCCCTTGGTGATAAGTGAGCTCTTACTCTGAGTTCACAGAAGATTTGGTGGTTTAAAAATGTGTGGCACCTCCTCACTCACTCTCTCTCTTTTGCTGTCTCTCTTTTGCTTGCTCATGCTTTGTCTATGTGAACTGCCTGCTCCTGCTTTGTCTTCCAACTTGATTGTAAGCTTCCTGAGGCCTCCCTGCAACCTGATGCCAGAACCATGAGCCAATTAAATCTCTATTTTTTAAAAATAAATTACTCACTGTCAGGTATTTCTTTATAGCAATGAAAGAAAGGCCTAATAAAATAATGTTAATAATCTGAGTCACCCATATTTTTTGGTAAATTGGTTAAAAGACTGTATAGTTTTAGAAAGTAATAATTCAGTGTTTTTTATACTATAATCTCATAGTGTCTGTTTAAACATTAGACCACCCTTTAAACTAGTCTTCTGAAAGTCCTTTTTTGCAGCTATTTCAGTAGTTGTTCATATTTATTACTTGTATATGAAATAATAGAATGATATTTAAATGATACTCTGGGCCATGAATGCATTTCTCAGAAAGTTTTTTTGTTGAAATTTAACGTAGTCAAATTACATTGATTAAATTATTTATGGTAAAAATTCCATCTACCACTAGGAAAAACTTAACTCTGCATTTTTCAAAGTGTAGTTATTTCCCAAATAAATACAATATGGCAAAAAACTGTGCATTTTGTGGGTCAACATATATGCTATGTCTTCTACAGCTGTTGTCTTCTGAATTACTTTAGGATGAACTATCCTGTTTCATACATAAATATCTAAAATATGTATATTTTTTCTTTGAATGCGTGATTAGTTTCTTTCTAGTCAAAGGAGATTTCCCCCATGATCAAATTCAATCATCTTTCTATATTTTGGAATTCTGCTTGAAATATGCTTATTTTATTTATGAAAATGTGCCAGAATATCTGCAAGTGCAATTTTGTAACACTTATTGTAGCATATTTTCCAATTTAAAATCGAGTTTACAGCTAGAAATAGCAGAACACATGAAAGAAATATCATTATGAATTTTTAAATGCTGTGAATTCAATAGCATGGCTAAGAAAACTAATAACAGTGCTTTGGCAATATTTTTATTTTAAGATCATAGTAAGAGTGGACAGAACATGTTTAATAAATGAAACTGATATAAATCTAGAATATATCATTTTAAAGGTTTTTCACTCAGCACACAATAGTTCATATTTAAAAAAACATTTAAAACTGAATTTGGATAAACTGCACATATTGATATGGTCCCATAGTCTTTCATTTTTAGATGTTTTCAGTGCTGTGCCAGTTATTGATTTATTGTCTCTAATGTATAAATTTCCCATTTTTTACCTGCTCTGTGAAAATAAATCAACCCTTCTAAACATTTTTCTGTTAACATTTTACACTGAAGCTTTGTCAATAAGCAGTGGTGAAGAAACATTGAAGAATATGAAGTTTTGTTTTCTGCTCTTCTTGCGTTCATTTGGTATGTCCCTGCACTGTACCTGGCTTTTCCGGGCACTAGGCTCCTGTAGTGCCCACAGCTTCACCACTGCCTGCCTCCTGCTATGCATGGAGGCCAGCAGCATTTAGCAACCAGTTGCTCTCTTCTGGTACCACTTTTGGCTGGTTTTGTAGAAAACTGCCCCTGGTGAGACACACCCCCATGAATTACTTTCACCACACCTTGGAGAATATTTTTCTGGCAAGTCCACTATAGCCATTTCTCTGCTCTTCAGTGAGTCACAGCTGTGTACCCTCCAAGGATATCTTGTAAGACACATATGTGTCTTTGGAGAAGGGGGTGTTATTTCTTGTATGTCCTATCTCAGCCAGGGAGTAATAATTCTTATTTTGAACTTTTTTTCTATAGTCAGTTAATTTACTAGAGATTCTAGGGTATGTTAACTTATGCAGGTAGATGTATCTCCATTCACAAATTGTTTGGTTGACTGAAACTTGGACTCAGCCGTAGACTCAAGTTAATGAGACTGAATTGCTAGATCATCTGTGGCATAATTCAGAGCAGGAGATGTAAAGGATTAGGGAGGTAGAGCAAATGAACTGAATTTATTACCCAATTTTCTTTTGCAGTTTTGATATTTTTATTGGAACAAATCACCATAACCACTGTTTTAAGTTTCTTGTGCTTTAAATTTACCAAAAACTTTGTGACTGAAAACTTCATACATGTATCATCTTACAGTTCTGGCAATCAGAAATCCAAAATAAACCTTAGTAAGCTAACATCGAGGTATTTGAAGTGCTCAGGTCTTCCTACAAATTTTAGTGGAGAATTTGTTTTGTTAGTTTTTCAGCTTTTAGTGGTCACTTATACTTCTTGGTTTGTGGTCTTCCATGTTCAAAACCAGTAGTATTGAAGCTCCTCTCCTAATTGAATTCTACATCTGACAGCACATCTTTTCTTTATGATTCTGACCCTTCTTCCTCTCTCATACAAATACCTTTGTGTTTATATTGGGAGTCCCTGGATAATTCAGGATAATCTTCCATTGTGAAGATCCTTAATTTAATGAATGTACAATGTCTCTTTTGCCATGTAAGGTAACATGCTCATAGGTTCTGACATTAAGACATGGGCATCTTAGGGAGACTGTATTTAGTTTATCACACTCTCTGTTACTGGTATGAAGCTGTTGATCTAATTCCTTATTCTCCATACTAATCTGCAAGTGGTTTGCTTTTACCTGGCAGGCCCAACAGTGTAGTTCTAGAATGTTGTTTCAGGGCTTTTCCAATTCTTTTCCCTGTCACAATATAGTCAATAGGGAGATTGATCATCTTGACAATTCGAAAAACATCTAAGTGGTCTACTAAGCTAATGACATTCTACTGATTAAACCTGATAAGGAGGAAGTCACAAGTACATTTTATGGAAAATTAGGTGGAAAATGTACCCAACACAGTTTCATAAACCTGCCTTCCCAGTGTAGATTTTGTTATTTCAGTGGTCTGGAACATGTCAAGATAGCTTCTCCAAAGAGAAATGCAAGTTGTCATACCTCTCATTATCTACTATGAGCAAAGTATGTAATACTTAGCAGTCTATTTTGGAATTTTCAAGTATTGTTTACTACATTTTAGTGTGCTACTTTGGCTCATTTACAGAATTGTACACAAGATGGCCATTTATAAGTGAGTACGAGAGCAAAAGAAGATGACTCCACAGCAAATTCAGATTCAGTCTGTAGTATAAGGCATCATAATACTGGGGCCTTGTAATTCAACAGATTTATTAATATTTATAATGTATGCAGCATATAGGAATGCTATATGAGTCTCTAGTGAGCAGAAATAGAAAAATTGCAGAGAAAATCTCCAGGATTTTGAATAAAATCTGTGCCATGTTTAGCATATGATACTATTCTCTTTCTGAGAAACAGAATCTGACTTGCTACTGGGTCTTGGTAGAGAATGAAAGCCGAACCATGGTGGAACCTCAGATGATCAATGTACCTTAGCTTTGTGTCACTTGTCACAACATTAGGCATGATCAGGAATTCATTTCAGAGCAAATAAAGTGCTGAAATAAACTTGTATTCGTGTAATGAATTTGTTTTATCACATATTTCATCACCCGAAGAAGCTGGTCTATTTGAAAGATACACTGGCATATTGAAGACTCATTCTGACACTGGTTGAGAGAGAGATGCCTAAAAGGATAAAATGTATTCAGAATACAATATGTTTTAAATAAAAATTCCTTATATAGTATGGTTTTCCACACAGCCAGAATGCTTGAGTCTGAAAAAAATAAATGTGAAAATGGGAATACCTCCTACCATAATATACCTAAAAACCTACCCAATTGCAGAATACTTGTTTCCTACATGGTAAGCTTGAGCTCAGTTTTTTTGGAGATATTAATTCTCAAAGTGGAATGAATCTAGAAAGAAAACTGAATTAATGGTTTCACTAAATTGAAAGAGGAGACTACCTCCTGGACTTTTGGGGCTCCCTATGCCATTAAACTAATGGGAAAAAAGGAGGATTAATCTACTGGATGGAGTAATTCCCTCTAAGTTTTAAGTGAAAATGTATTCCTTCTACATAATGAAGTCAAAGTAGACTATATGTACATCCCAAGAGATTCTCTGGTGCACTTTCCAAGTATATTCACGCCCAACTGTAAACATTGATAGAAAATCACAGCAATCAGAAAAAACAAACAAACAAACAAAAAACATCCTGAGGGTTTCAGACTTTCTGAGAATGAAGATTTAGGTCAGTACAGAAAATAATCTTGACCAGAGGAGGTGAACTCAAGGGCAGGGAAATGCTGAAATGGTAGTTAAAGAATGAAGCCGTAGATGTCACTTAAGGCCTTGAGAACAATTACAGAAATCAAGATTGGTAACTTTGGATGTTTTCTATTTTTTTCATTACATATGTGTATTTATTTGTATATATTAATCATCGTTTCCTTTATTCTTTACATTTTCATTTTTTATACAGCAGCAGAATGTCTGCATTAGAAACCTCCACATGAAGGGCTTTCCTCAACACCATGTGGCAAATTCTAGAGGAATGATTTTTAGGAAATTTCAGCAGTGCATCTCTACAGTGACTATTCTGTCATTCAGCAAGCAGTAGTCTTGACATCTCCAAGATGAATCTTCAGTCTTACATCTTTGAACTGCAGGCAAAGGCTCTCCTGTAGCTCAATCCTATGGGAAATGACTGTGACTGTTACTTCAATAATTTTTCGAAGTATGCTTACTTCTTACTAACCAACTTATTATAACTTCGACTCCTGTTGTAGTTAACAGTTTTTTTTTACAGTAAACTGTTCAAATACTGCGTGGTTACTATCTCTGGATTGGTCATATATTGATATATATAATAAATTACATTGGTTCTATAATATTAAACTGATCTTAAATGTCTGGTGTTAACCTCACTTGATTATTTTGCATGTATTTATTATACTATTCAATTTTCTAAATTTATGTTACCTATTTTTGCATCTACATTTATTTTGGATATTGGTTGGGGTTTTTAATCAATCAATGTTAGTTAACACACGTTATGTCTACCACATTGGCTTACAAATAAAAGAGCACTCATAAATTAAGTAAAAAAAGTCCAAGAATTATCACGTTCACATGACTTAAGCAAACCTTTAATAAGTAAGCTGGCTTTAAAATTATTGATAAAATAAAAATGAAATATCCTCAGAATTATCAGCATACATTTTTGTCTGGGTATTATATTTGTCTTTGCTAGATATTTTGAGATATCAGTGTTTGTCACAGAAAGTTCTGGAATCATAAATCTAGTCACAACAAAATAATTTTTGAGTGAATTTTTTGATAAGTAAAACTGATTTAATATTGTTGGTTTAATGAAAACTGCTGAATATTCTGGTGAAATAATTTCACTGGTGAAAATGTCCATGTAGTAAACCTTAATTTTCACAGAAAATAAACTGGATAACAAGAAAACATGTAAATATTCTAGATAAACTCTTAAAAATATGAATGTATAAGCACTGTAGGTGAAGCTTTTGTGCTTTTCAAAATATTCTTATTAAAAGGTTAAGTCATTTCTAATTCAGAAAACATTGGAAACGTGTTCTAAAAACTGTGGAATTCTTCTCATTCATAAAATGCTAATACCTGGTAGGCAGCTTAGAATTCCTTGCTTCCTCAGTTTTCACTAAAACTTACTTCCTTGGTTTTCACTAAAATTTAAGGTTACTAAGATAAGAATTATAGTTTATATATATATGTGTGTGTGTGTGCTGTGTGTTGGGTGCTGTGTGTTATGGGTTTCTCAGCGATTAGTCTGTGGGCTTATATATTTTTTTTTTAGTGTAACTAGGTATAATTAAATATACCTAAAATTGTATTAGCTTGAGACAAAGAAGTATCTTTTTTCTGAATTTCAGGAGTTATATTAAATAATTTTAAATTAGTAGACTTTTAAAGGCTATTTATGAAACATAGTAGTAAGAAACTTGTAAGTAGGGGAGAGATATGTGACAAAAGTAATGTATATGAAAATGTATTTTTAGTAAGAAAAGTTATAAAAAAAGATAATTTTGTATGAGAAAAGATGTCATATGGTTAATTTTTTGACCTAGGATAAAATGACTTGTTATTTAAAGAAGAAGGAGAAAATCTGGGATTGAATGGAAAGTCGAGACATGTTGTAGATAGTCTGTGTAAGTCATATGTAGTTTTTCCTGTTTCTCTGTGTATCTATCTTCAAGCACATATGGAGAAAACAGAAAGTTGAAAAAGTTTAGATAACAAAACATTATTTAAAATCTGATAGACTGATAGACAACTGGAGAAATTTTGTTGAACTTTTCATAGTTAAAGCTCTTAGTCTTGATTAAGTTAAAATAAGAAATACTGTAAAGAAATGTACTTGCAGTTTAGCAATTCTTTTTTAATATAGTTAAGCATGAAGCCAGATTTAGTGTGGAGCCAAATCTCACATACATGCTTGCACTACTTCATATTATGTTTGCTGTTTTGCATGGATAGTTCTAGCACTGTAGTAATTACTGGTCACGTGCCTAGAGGGAACTTCTTGATTGCATGGGATGTGTGGTAATATTGGTGCACTTAAGAACACTGAATTGTGTATTAGGAATAAAATACTAATCATGTGACTTTTAGGCTCTAAGAAACATTCCAGCCTCCAAGGTAAACTGATTTGGAAACATTTAGAGTTAGTTTCTTGTTTATTTGTTTTTGCTTCTGATTTTCATTTCTTTGCTCTTTTTTCTTCTTTGGGTTTATGACTTGTGTAAGCATAAATTATGACCATTGATGATTTTTATTTTCTAGTGGAAGAATTTTATTTGGTTCTGTGAAGAGTTACATTGCTTCCTGTGGATTTCTAGCAAGTCATCATTTGCTTTATTTATTTATTTATTTTTTGAGGCAAAGTCTCACTCTCTCACCAAGGCTGGAATACAATAGCACGATCTTGGCTGACTGCAACCTCTGCCTCCTGGGTACAAGTGATTTGCCTGCTAGAGTCTCCCAAGTAGCTGGGGTTACAGGCACCTGCCACAACATCCAGCTAATTTTTGTATTTTTAGTACAGATGGGGTTTGTAACGTTGTCCACGCTGGTCTCTTACTCCTGACCTCAGGTGATCCACCTGCCTCAGCCTACCAAAGTACTGGGATTACAGGCATGAGCCACCAAGCCCAGCCCATTTGTTCTATTCATCTAAAATTCCTAGGCTACCTTTGTTGGGCCTGCAGGAATTGATGGAACACATCAACCACTTGGAATTTGGCTGGTTTTGTTTGCTTCTGATTATCTAGAGAGCTATGAGAGCTCTAAGCTTACTGGGCAACAACAACAACAACAACAAATACATAAAAGACTTTTAAATAAGTTCTGAACAGAAATAGTACATTACTTTTATTTGAAAAGTAGATGAGAACAAAAATGTTTAAATGATGTTTATTTTGTAGGCAATTCAATTCAATTAATAACAGATCTTTTCCTGTAGGTAATGAAAAAAATCTGTGATATGGGTGCAAAGTTTTAATGTTCAGGAGATTGGCCTTGTCATTTAGAAAATATATTGATTGGAGTTTTTCTCAAACTTATTAAGTTGTGTTGACCATTATTAAAAAAAGTGACATTCACTTGAATGAAGTAGTAATAAAAATGTGAGACTTTCCAGTGAATTTTGATCCCAACCATTTTATTACTTATGGGACTTCATGTGTGTACTCAAAAACAAAATATGTGCAAGTATTGCACTGGTTTGAAGATTTTGGTGGTAAAAGTTAGCAAATCAGTTGTCAGTACTGTATCTAGAAACCAATCTTGGAAGTATGCAATGATGCTCTTTTTAAATAGTTGAAAATAAATTATTTTGGTTTTTTCTTACTTTTTCCTTGTTTTGTTGTGTAGTATTTAAGTGAAAGAAGATAATTTATTCTTATTTCACTTACCAGGTTTTAATGATGGAGAGAAAAAAGTGAGTTGTCTTACTTTGATATGCTTGACATGGGATCTATGACATTTTTTATGCTTTTGATCACAATTCTGTCACTAGAATGCTAGTAATTAGATGCATGCAGTGAATAACCTAACTACTTTTATACAGTAGTTTGAAATTCTGCAGGTGCTAACTCCTAAACACCAAATAACAGTGTTTTAATTTGTAACACATCAGAGGAAATGACAGGACTTTCAGTAGTTAAAATATCTTTTTAACTAGTTTTGTGCTGTTAAGTTACAGGACTTTGACTCCTGGGTCTGAAAAAGGCACTGACTCCTGCTAAATTTTGAGCATTGACATCAGTTGAAGCATCATCGTTGGATTTGAGAGAAAGGAACACTCAAAATCAACTGCTTTTGCGAGACACAGGGCCATAAATTAAAACTATTCAATTCCTCTAGGACCAGGAACTGTTGGGGAAGAGGTGGGTGAGTGATATTGTAAGGGCTGATTTTGAGAGATAAGATTAGTTCAGAGTTTTTTTTATAAATTAATGTCAAAAATACACTGATTCAAGGCCAACCTCTGGGCCCAGGTGTTGGGATAACAAGTCTTTCTTGGAGCATTAATCCACTTTTAGTTAAAATTGGAAAAGGTTCTAAAATGTTATGAAAATCTTACTTTGCAGCCAAACTGATTAAAATTAGATAGATTTGTTTATAAGGTTATATTGAAATTGCTTTAATATTAGCAACACATCATACAAAGGTAAGCTTTAGTTTTCTCTTTTTAGAAAAGTGTAATACTAACAGGCAAAATAATTTGTTTATCTTTGAGAAAACTGCAGGGAGAAAATGGAGGGGGAACAGACAGATTTAGTTTGCCTCATGCTGTCTTAAGTGTTAAGTCTTATTGTTTGGGAAACTGAGTTTGCTCTGTATAAAGAGTAAACATTTTTGTTTTATCATTTTGGCTAATGAATGACTATTTTATAATGCCTTGTGATCCTGCTTTGTGCCATCAAGTATCTTAAAACTTGACAGATTTTCCAACAGCAAACTTTTAAGTTCTAACTTCAGTCTTTTTGTCCTCAAAATAACTTTTTTTGATATTAGTTTCTTTGAAGTCAGAGAGAGAGACATAGTAGTAGGTTTATTAGGATTATTTGTTATGTTAGTATTAGGCAGGATGCATTGTCAAACATGAGGCGGTGCTTAGCTTCCTTTGGGTTATATTTATATAGATGTGTTGTTAATATGTGTTCCAGGATTGTATGAGATTAGTAAAATTTTAATATGTTTTGATATTTATGTTGTCGGTAATAATTATGATTATGTCAAATTGTTATATGTTGCAAAAAACCCCACATTTTCTTGTCAACTGTGTCTTTAACTATGGTTGTTTAAAGACTTTTGTCATCTACAATTGATGGTTTGCTTTGATCTTTCTAAAAAAAAAAAGTGACTTATAATCAGCTACAGTCCAAGCCTGCTTCCTTGGAAGAGTTCATGAAAAGTACTCTTGAATGCAAGTTTCTGATAACTTTGGAGATTTTTCCATTGGATTAGAGAGAAAACTTTCAAGGCACTAATTGAAAGGCTGATGTGTTTGTGAAGATTGCTAACCCAATATGAAGCAGAGCAAGAGTTGATTGCATGGGCTAAACTAATGGAGGACAGAAATAATTTTATGGTTTTGTTGTTTGAAATATTGCTGATTCTTTTCTTTTGTTTTCAAAATCTGGAGAATCTTTTTCTTTTGGGCTATTTATAGCCTTGGAATATACTTTAAGTGTATTGTGTATACTTTTGTAAGCATAATTTGAGTCATATTTCTCTTTCTTTGACCAATTTCTCCAGAATTTGTAAACTATTTGTGAAACTTCCTAATTCATGGCATTGTGTTTGTTTGCATACAGTTAATAACCACAAGTTTTCTTTTGTAATTGGACACATTTGAAGGAACTGACTATTTTCTCAGAGCTCTGACCAAAATGGCCTTGTGAGATGTTTCAGTTAAGCCAGTTAGGGAGAGTCTATATGGACAATGATTCCTGTCACATTTTTTGTGCGTAATCAAGCCAAGTACATGGGGCTAAAGCTAATTTTTCAAGTAGATTGGTCCCTCATTGATTTGCCTTTGGTGGAAGTGGTGGACTGAAGAGAGAACTATTGTATGTCAGAAGAAAACTCTATATTAGATTCACCTTTGATTCCTGGGTGGCTACATGGTCAACCATGGTGTGGAGCTGCTGACAGCACCCCTCCTCAACATGAAGTGGCCAGAACGATTGACAACTGGATTCCTCATGATTGAGGAATTGATAAATAGAAAGGGAGGACTGAAACCAGCCCAAGAGTCCCATAAACAGTTGTTGTTGGATAAACATAGAAATTGATCTCTGGTGTTTCTGTAACAACCCCAAAGAGTGAAAAAAGAAAATGTGGTACATATATACCATGGAATATTATACAGCCATAAAAAGGAATGAGTTCATATCTTTTACAGGGACATGAATAGAGCTGGAAGTCATTATCCTCAGCAAACTAATGCAGGAACAGAAAACCAAGCACTGAATGTTCTCACTTTTAAGTGTAAGCTGAATGATTAAAACATATGAATACATGGTGGGGAGGCTGTTAGAGGAGGCTGGAAGAGGGAAGGAGACCATCAGGAAGAATAGCTAATGGATGCTGGGCTTAATACATAGGGAATGAGTTGATCTGTGCAGAAAACCACCGTGGCAGATGTTTACCTACATAACAAACCTGCACATCCTGCACATGTACCCTGGAAGTTAAAATAAAATTTAGACAAAAAAGATAAAGGAACATTTAATATTGCTTTCAAGTTACACATATAATTTTTTCTTTTCTTTTTTTTTTTTTTTTGAGACCGAGATCTCCCTCTGTCACCCAGGCTGGAATGTAGTGGTATGGTCTCGGCTCACTGAAACCTCTGCCTCCTGGGTTCAAGTGATTCTTCTGCCTCAGCCTCCCAAGTAGCTGGGATTACAGGCACATGCCACCATGTCTGGCTAATTTTGTTGTATTTTTAGTAGAAACGTAGAAACGTGTTTTCACCATGTTGGTTAGGTTGGTCTTGAACCCTTGACCTCAAGCAATCCATCAGTCTTGGCCTTTCAAAGTGCTGGAATTACAGGCACATAATTTATTACTATAATTATGATTCACAAATTATTATTGGCTTTTAGAAATTGAAAATAAAACATCAAAAGATAAAGCAATAAGGGCCTAAAATATACATATGTGGTGTATAAAAAAAATGAAAAGTAATTAAGTAGACCTTCAATACATATTAATTACATGCAATTTAAAGTAGTTTGTAGTTAATAATAAGCATAAAATATGTAACAGAAGAGATTAACTATTAAAATACAATCAATGATTAATCTTGTATTTATTTTATATTGCCATACCTTTTATTATAATACAACTTTACTTAGATTATAATTGTAATGAAAGTATGCTATTACATTCAACACATATCATTACCTCTCATGGCTAATAACTTATTCTATAATCAGAAACATTTTAGGGTATTGTTCAGATTTCCATGTCTATGCATATTGACATTGTTAAAATAAAAACAACTTCTCAGATTAATAGTTTACCTTTAGTAGTGACAGATATATTTGAGGTTGACTTTAAGTTTCACTGTTCAACTCAAATTGTCTATCAGAAATTTGCTAATTTAATTCTGAATAAATAAAATAATTATTAGTATTTTTGTGAATAATCATAAAATAAAGTATTTTAGCTAAATTAAACTTAAGTCAAAATGTAAGCTTCTTTATATCAACAAATATACAGGTTTCAAAAATGGTATAGATTGGGATGTACCTCATATAATAAAATGTTAATATTCAATTTAAGAAATATTAGTTTTATAAATAAAATTTTATTTTAACACAGTCTCACTCATATCGATCGTATGTCTACAGCTGATTTCACACTACAACAACAGTTACCATATTGCTTGCAAAGCTTAAAGTATTTTCTGTTTGGCCCTTTAAAGAAATTTTTCTTAGGTTCTGGCCTAGAGCAATGCTTGGCCAAATAATTTACTTGGCAGCTCCCAAGTTGTTAATATTTATTTCATTTTCTTTCATTTGCTCAACCAATTCTCACTGTGCCTCTAATATCTGGGTTTCATAGTTTGTAATTGGGTAGCCCAGTGTCTGACTTTGGATTTACTTATATCTGTGAACATCAGCAGGGTTATGGGCCTTACTAGGTCTCATTAAAGCTGATTAATGGTAAGCCTACTAAATAAGCAGACACAGATAAAATCCTTGGTGTGTGCTTTGTAGTTTGTCTGGGAATGTAGTTCATGAAAACTGAAGAAAATTCAATAACACAGAGGTGAAATATTTCAATAGTAATGGCAATATACATAAGAAAGGCAGATTGTTTTCTTTACCATAGCTGCCTTCTCTTATCATTAGTTTTGCAGAGAATATAATAAAAAATGAAAGCATTTTATGTGAGTTTTTATTTGACCTTTCAAAAGAAGTATGAGAAAGCTGTATTTTTTAAAGGTATGTTGATCAGAATAAGCTAAATTTTGCTTTGATCACAAATGGCTCCCAATTCTCATCAGCTTGTAAGAACTAATGTGTGTCACTTAAATTAAATGTTCATTGAGGGTCAGCTTTTGCTCTATACCACATTGCCTTAATTCCATATCTGTAATAGGAAGAGCAGCTCATATCTAGAATATTGTTGGTGTTGTGGAAAAAGAAACATGGCAAACAAATGAGTTCTTAAAACATCAGCTCTGAGGTGACCCGAAAAAGTTATCTGGCCACTCCTAGGTTCAAGAGCATAAGGAAGTAAAATCCTCCTGCAGGTAGAGACACTAACAAGTCTGCAATAATTTCTTTTTCAGGGACAGAAAGCAAATGCTGAAATGTTTTGATCAGTAATTTTAAAACACTTTGTTTGGCATATAATCTTGGATTCTTAGTAGATACATGTGTTTATAGGATTCTGTAAATATGTGCATAACAATATGATAGCAAATCTAATTGGGGGTGGGAGAGGGGTATAAGAAACAATGAACAAATCACCTAGGTCAGAATATGGTTGCTTCTAATAACAGGTTTTTGAGAAAAGTCAGAATAACTTGCAAATAGTTATATAGAATAACTTGCAAATGTTATGGTAAACAAAAGAGAGAGATTCAAAGAAAATTCTGAGCTCAAAAGTTAACATTTTAAATGTATGATATGCTATCACTGTCTTTCAACTCTAATGTCTCAAATTATTTGGATTTTTGATAATACTATATCAAATATTAAAAATGATCAGATTCTTTAAATTTTATGGATGAACAAAAAATATGGCCTTGGTGTATAATTTAAACTCTTTTCTCCAACTTTCTCCTTGGAGAAATTAAATTTCAGCATATTGAGGGAATCACAATTGCAATTCTGAAACAGCAAGTTTTCGAAGATATTTTTGTCAGAGAGTGGGTGCCCTTGTATCTCTTAGCAGCAGGCTAAAATAAATGGCCATACAAAATATATAACCTGTCTTTCTTTTCTTGAAACTGAATCCAGGAAGATATCATTGGATCTCTTCAAAAGAAACTCAAATAGAACATTTGCTGAATGTGATCATTAGAGGAGAGGCAAATTCTCTTGAGTTTCAAATATATATATAAAAAAGATTCCGTGAGTTGAACTTTAGTGTAGCTGCTAAACTCCAGGGATAATGAATATATGCTACAAAGTTTCAGAGGGGAAATTTGAAGATTTTTAAAAGAAAAAAAAAGAATCATACAATCATTGAATCTATCACTAATGACACAATGTAAAAAACTGTAAAAGACAATCTATAGATACTTGAGGGGAAGAAAACAAAACTGTAATGTCAGAATCTTGCACTCATCAGAAATAACATACATCTGTTGAAAGGAGCAAAGAAAGACATTTCAATGAGCTTTATGTCAGGATGGGATGAGTTTATCATCAGATCTTCCCTAAAAGCAATGATCAAACTAGATATATTTAAATATATATGTGTGTGTATATATATATATATATATATATATATATAGAGAGAGAGAGAGAGAGAGAGAGAGAGAGAGAGAGAGAGAGAGAGAGAGAGGGAGATCAGAGCTCTGGTAAAGATATACAAAGACATACAACAAATTTAAAAATATTTATACATGAAAACTACTAAATCTTGGTCCAAAATAATGTGAGAGTATGGCATTCTTATCTGAGTCTTCCTTCATTCCCTTAAGTCAGCCTCAGTTACTCAGTTATTCTACCAAAGAGCAGTCATGAAAAACAAAACACCTCATCACTAAAGAGAGCCCATAGTGACCCTGGATCTCCAGATTCAGAGACGAATATATTGTGAGATTTACAGTAACATAAACAAGTTTAGAGAGAGTGAATGACAAAGACCAGCAGATCCATTAGCCAGAGGTTGTGATTATGTATGAGAAACAATGGACCAGATTTAAAGTTTGGCAGATTAGCCAACAATTTAAAAGAAAGATCCAAGAAATGAATAACCCTAAGGGGTTATAATAAACACACCATATATTCCTATGGTTGACTGTAAGGCTGTGCATTTGTAGGAGAAACTAAAGTGGGCCTCATCTATCCATACATTCCTGGCTAACTGTGGGAATGTGCCCAACTTCAGAAAAGATACAAGATGGTCAGCCAAAGTGAGAGTGAAACATACTTGTGAAACACCTTGAATCCATTATTTCAACACACACATGAGGGTGGTAGCCTTTAGACTCAAGATGTATAAGTACAACTTTTGCCTAATGATGACATGAACACTAAGCTATATAAACACAGAAGCAATCCCTAGGGACTCAGGCTTAACAATTTAGATTTAAATTCCAAAAATTGATTAGAAATATCTGTGAACTAATGTCATGAGATTGCTCAGATTTAATCCAGGCAAGGTGCTAACCAATAACAACAACAAAAAAGAGCAACAAAACAACCCTTGGAAGAAAACTTAGAATTCACTAAAAATATAGTATTGAAAATGACAATTTTTCAATGAAAAGTTAAGAGACAACAGTACACATGACACACACACCAGTATGTTGCAGGAAGTCAGGGACCCCGAACAGAGGGACCAGCTGAAGCCATGGCAGAAGAACATAAATTGTGCAGATTTCATGGACATTTACTGGTTCCCCCAATTAATACTTTTATAATTTCTTATGCCTGTCTTTACTGCAATCTCTGAACATAAATTGTGAAGATTTTGTGGACATTTATCACTTCCCTAATCAATACCCTTGTAATTTCCCATGTCTGTCTTTACTTTAATCTCTTAATCCCATCATCTTCGTAAGCTAAGGGTGTATGTCTCCTCAGGACCCTGTGATGATTGCGTTAACTGCACAAATTGTTCATAAAGCATGTGTGTTTAAACAATATGAAATCTGGGAACCTTAAAAAAAGAACAGAATAACAGCGATGTTCAGGGAACAAGGGAGATAACTATTAGGTCTGACTGCCTGAGAACTGGGCGGAACAGAGTCATATTTCTCTTCTTTCAAAAGTGAATAGGAGAAATATCACTGAATTCTTTTTCTCAGCAAGAAACAGACCTGTAAAAGAGAATGCATTCCCAGGGGCAGGTCTCTAAAATAGCCGCTCTGGGAATGTCTGTCTTATATGCTTGCAGATAAGGGATGAAATAAGCCCCAGTCTCCTGTAGTGCTCCCAGGCCTATTAGGACAAGGAAATTCCTGTCTAGTAAATTTTAGACCGGTTGTCTGCTCTCAAACCCTGTCTCTTGATAAGATGTTATCAATGACAATGCATGCCCGAAACTTCATTAGCAATTTTAATTTCCCCCTGGTCCGGTCCTGTGATCTTTCTCTGCCCCCATTTGACTTGTGATATTTTATTGCCTTGTGAAGCATGTGATCTCTGTGACCCACACCCCATTCATACACTCCCTCCTCTTTGAAAATCACTAATAAAAACTTGCTGGTTTTGCTGCTTGGGGGGCATGACAGAACCTGCTGACATGTGATGTCTCCCCCAGACACCCAGCTTTAAAATTTCTCTCTTTTGTACTCTTTCCCTTTATTTCTCAGACTGGTTGACACTTAGGGAAATAGAAAAGAACCTATGTTGAATTATCGGGGATGGTTCCCCTGATGCCATTAAAATGCTACCAATAGAAAGTGTTTGATATTAAAACTAGCAGACAAAGCTTTTAAAGCAGCTATTATAAATACGTTAAAAAAGTGAAAACCATCTTCAAAGAATTAAAAAAAAAAAAATGATGACAGTGATTCATCATAGACAGAATGCCCGTAGAGAAACTAAACACTAAGAGAAACAAATGGAAATTCTGGAGTTGAAAAGTAAAATACTAAAATAGAAGATTTTCTAGAGGTTTTCAGTAGGTGATTTGAAATGACAGAAGAAAGCATCCATATACTTTAAGATACAGAGATAGAAATCTGAAGAACATAAAGAATATAATACATATTATCTTTTTTCAGTAAATCAATGCCTCTGTTTGGAATCCTCAGTACCATTTTTTTATATTTCTCAGACAGGTCAGCCTTCACACATCTCCCCTGAAACCAAAGGGCTTTTTTCAAACAATGGTCAACGATTGCCATTACATCTTCTATTGTCTCCATCTCAATAAAAGCCTGAATTTTCATCATCATCAATATGTAATTCTTTATTTTCCAATAAGGCTCAGCAAGCTTGAGGATAGCACTATTAGAATAGCCAGAATAGGCCAAATTGCTGAGATGTATCACATGTCCAAGATATTGCTTTTGAGATCTGGCTCTCCTTCAGGTTTCTTTATTCTTTTATACTTCTGGGATAAATGAACTGTCAATGGCTTGCCAAATACTAATGCTGGTGTGGTTGTATAATAATCCACTGTAACCTGAGCATCCTCTGTGGTTGTCATTTCAATAAACGCCTCATTAATTTTATTTAGAATCATATGATTTGAAATGACTCCAAATAGTTCTACTAGGAATCTCAAGTTTTCCCTTATTGAAAATCCATGATGTGAACAACTCTGCTAGTTTCCACTCTGACTTTTGCATGTGTCGAGGTCCTTGCAGGTTTCCATTTCCAGCACCCAGATTTCCTCTTGCTCCAACTGTTGGTCCCCAAGATGAAATGAGGGAGGTGGAGGGTCCTAGAATTCCTGGCGCTGGATTTGTAGACTACTGCAACATGAATGGATCACCCATTGTGTGTCTTGTATCATTGTTAGGATTCCATTCTGGGTAGATTTCAAGAAGAAGCTGGCATTGACGACTGTGACTTGCTCCATTGATATGCTGACTCCACTCCGTATTAGAATGACCTAGCAAATCACATATAGAGCACAGATGGAGATAACCTTTTGGTAAGAGTCCATGGAAGTCTTCAATATTGCTACTTGGAGGAGCACCCCTCTTTTCTCAAAGAGAGATCTCTCTTGTAAGGGGCCAGGACCACATCCCATTCTTTCATACTTACTGTCAAATTTCTGATAATTATGTGAGATCTCACCAGAAAAGAATCATCCCTACACCTTTCTCCATCTCTTAATCTGTCATCTTCATAATTCATTCTCTCATAATAACCAGATTCTTGAGAATGACTTCTATGTTCATAATCAATCACTGGATTAAGACTAGGAACACGATCATCAAAACTCTTCTAAAGTGCCTTTTTTTTTTTCCCAATCATCCTTCGGTACTGTGTATGGAGGCTCCCGTGTAGTAGACCTGCCATCTCTACCATAACTCAAGGTAAGGCCTTCTTCATTTCTCCTCTTTTCAAGCTGTAGAAGGATTTGGGGCAAATTGTCAGGAGTAATCTTGTCCTCTGGATAATGACCTGTTCATCTAAATCTCTAGCAAACAGACCAAAGCTGGCTAAAATGTTACTGGCCTGGTCTGCATCTCCACAGTGTTGAGAAGATAAAGGGAGTGGACCTCTACTTCCAATGTTAAATATGGACTGCAAATGATGGGAAGAAGTACTAGCAGAAGACAGTGCNTAAAAAAAAAAAATGATGACAGTGATTCATCATAGACAGAATGCCCGTAGAGAAACTAAACACTAAGAGAAACAAATGGAAATTCTGGAGTTGAAAAGTAAAAATACTAAAATAGAAGATTTTCTAGAGGTTTTCAGTAGGTGATTTGAAATGACAGAAGAAAGCATCCATATACTTTAAGATACAGAGATAGAAATCTGAAGAACATAAAGAATATAATACATATTATCTTTTTTCAGTAAATCAATGCCTCTGTTTGGAATCCTCAGTACCATTTTTTTATATTTCTCAGACAGGTCAGCCTTCACACATCTCCCCTGAAACCAAAGGGCTTTTTTCAAACAATGGTCAACGATTGCCATTACATCTTCTATTGTCTCCATCTCAATAAAAGCCTGAATTTTCATCATCATCAATATGTAATTCTTTATTTTCCAATAAGGCTCAGCAAGCTTGAGGATAGCACTATTAGAATAGCCAGAATAGGCCAAATTGCTGAGATGTATCACATGTCCAAGATATTGCTTTTGAGATCTGGCTCTCCTTCAGGTTTCTTTATTCTTTTATACTTCTGGGATAAATGAACTGTCAATGGCTTGCCAAATACTAATGCTGGTGTGGTTGTATAATAATCCACTGTAACCTGAGCATCCTCTGTGGTTGTCATTTCAATAAACGCCTCATTAATTTTATTTAGAATCATATGATTTGAAATGACTCCAAATAGTTCTACTAGGAATCTCAAGTTTTTCCCTTATTGAAAATCCATGATGTGAACAACTCTGCTAGTTTCCACTCTGACTTTTTGCATGTGTCGAGGTCCTTGCAGGTTTCCATTTCCAGCACCCAGATTTCCTCTTGCTCCAACTGTTGGTCCCCCAAGATGAAATGAGGGAGGTGGAGGGTCCTAGAATTCCTGGCGCTGGATTTGTAGACTACTGCAACATGAATGGATCACCCATTGTGTGTCTTGTATCATTGTTAGGATTCCATTCTGGGTAGATTTCAAGAAGAAGCTGGCATTGACGACTGTGACTTGCTCCATTGATATGCTGACTCCACTCCGTATTAGAATGACCTAGCAAATCACATATAGAGCACAGATGGGGATAACCTTTTGGTAAGAGTCCATGGAAGTCTTCAATATTGCTACTTGGAGGAGCACCCCTCTTTTTCTCAAAGAGAGATCTCTCTTGTAAGGGGCCAGGACCACATCCCATTCTTTCATACTTACTGTCAAATTTCTGATAATTATGTGAGATCTCACCAGAAAAAGAATCATCCCTACACCTTTCTCCATCTCTTAATCTGTCATCTTCATAATTCATTCTCTCATAATAACCAGATTCTTGAGAATGACTTCTATGTTCATAATCAATCACTGGATTAAGACTAGGAACACGATCATCAAAACTCTTCTAAAGTGCCTTTTTTTTTTCCCAATCATCCTTCGGTACTGTGTATGGAGGCTCCCGTGTAGTAGACCTGCCATCTCTACCATAACTCAAGGTAAGGCCTTCTTCATTTCTCCTCTTTTCAAGCTGTAGAAGGATTTGGGGCAAATTGTCAGGAGTAATCTTGTCCTCTGGATAATGACCTGTTCATCTAAATCTCTAGCAAACAGACCAAAGCTGGCTAAAATGTTACTGGCCTGGTCTGCATCTCCACAGTGTTGAGAAGATAAAGGGAGTGGACCTCTACTTCCAATGTTAAATATAGACTGCAAATGATGGGAAGAAGTACTAGCAGAAGACAGTGCACTATGAGCTCCTTGTTGATTCAATGAAGAACCCATTCCAAGATTCATTAAACTAGCAAGGCATGCAGTACCCTGGTCCATCCTTTCAAGAGATGCTGGCATACTTAAAATACTGGGTAGCAGCAGCAGGAAGGCCTATTTCTGCTGCAGACAGGTCATGCCCATGACCCTGTGAGTCCCTACTGAGAGATGACTGCTGGAATGACTTGGACATTGTAGAACTAGCTCTTGTCTATTTTATACATTAAAAAACATTTTTTTTTAGACGGCCAAAAAGAAATCTCAAACTAGAAAGCTAGGTTAACTTTGCTTCAAAAAATGGTAACGCCAAGAAAAAGGATCAATAAGGACTGCAGAATCTCCTTCAAGTGGAGCACCAGCAGACAACTTTCGTAGCGATCGGATCGCGGAGGCTCCTACAATCTGCTGCAGCAACGGGTGCTGGCGAGAGGTGGTAGCAGCGGCTGCAGCCCTAGAACTCTCCAGATGGCAAAGAATCTCCAAGTGACAAGAAATCCAAGATAGTTCCCAGAAGACTGAAAGTTCAACCGAAGGTAAAGAACAAGAAGAGAAGTCCGGTGAAGACGGTGAGAAAGACACAAAGAGTGACCAGACAGAGCAGGAACCTAATATGCTTCTTGAATCTGAAGATGAGCTACTTGTAGATGAAGAAGCAGCAGCTGCACTGCTAGAAAGTGGCAGTTCAGTTGGAGACGAGACCGATCTTGCTAATTTAGGTGATGTGGCTTCTGATGGGGAAAAGGAACCTTCAGATGCTGTGAAAAAAGATGCAAGTGCTTCAGCAGCAGCAAAGAAAAAAACTTAAAAAGTGTCGTTTCCCAGGGAGTATGGAAGGATTTGTCACTCTGGATGAGGCTGGTGATGAGAAAGATTCGAAACTTCAGAAACTTCGTAAATAGGTCATGGCATTTAAATCTGGTGACAGAAGTGATGATGGGTTGGTTGAAATTAAGGTGGACAAGATAGAGGCACTTGATCAAGAAAATGAAGCAGCATTGGAAAATGGAATTAAAAATGAGGAAAACACAGAACCAGGTGCTGAATCTTCTGAGAACGCTGATGATCCCAACAAAGATACAAGTGAAAACGCAGATAGTCAGAGTGGTGAGAACAAAGAGGACTATACAATCCTAGATAAGTATAGAATTAGACTGTATTAGCACAATGTTCCTGTTGGTATAGACTATGTGATACCTAAAACAGGGTTATACTGTAAGCTGTGTTCACTCTTTTATACAAATGAAGAAGTTGCAAAGAATACTCATTGCAGCAGCCTTCCTCATTATAAGAAATCAAAGAAATTTCTGAATAAATTGGCAGACAAACGCAGACAGAAGAAGGAAATTTAAGATGTGCAAGAAGATTTGATGTTTTCAAAGAAAATAATGGTTCTTTGTTTTTAATGTTAACTTTTTTTTTTTTTTTTTTTTTTTTT
>NW_016811527.1:882130-892378 GCF_001698545.2 Rhinopithecus bieti | reverse complement strand
AAAGAAAAATATAATATATATTAAGAAAAATTAACAATATTTCAGAAACCTGTGAGACAAAGAATCTGATTTTAAAAATGGGCAAAGGATATGAACACTTCACTGGAGAAGATATCTCAGTTTTAATAAGTACATGAGAAGATGCTCAAAATAATTAATCATTAAGAAAATGCAAATTTGAACTATAATGAGCTAGCATTAAATACCTATGAGAATGAGACACAAGATATCTCTTCTCATATGCTTAATAGAAAAGACAAATATAATAAGTGTGAATAATGTGGAGAAACTACAACCTTCACTCATTGCTTTTGGGAATATTCAGTGATTCAGTAATCTTAAAAAGAGTTTCACATTTGTCCAAAAAATTAAACATAAATTTACCATATATCCCTTAGTAAATGCCCCTTTATTCAATTTTTGGGATTTCCACAAAAGAAATAAAAATATATGTCCATAGAACAACCTTGTATGTCACTGTTTGTATTAGGGTCCTCTAGAGGGACAGAACTAATAAGATATGTATGTATATGATAGGGAGTTTATTAAGGAAGATTGACTTACACAACCGCAGGTAAAGTCCCACGATAGTCTGCTTGCAAGTTGAGGAGCAAGGAAGCCTGTAGTGTCTCAGTCTGAATCCCAAAACCTCGTAAGTACTGAAGCCAACATTGGAGCCTTCAGTCTGTAGGCAAAGGACCAAGAGCCCCTGTTGGTGTAAGTACAAGAGCCCAAACGCTGAAGGACTTGGAGTCTGATGTTTGAGGGCAGGAAGCATTTGACAGGGGAGAAATAGGGAGGCCAGAAGACTCAGCAAGTCTGCTATTCCATCTTCTCCTGCTTGCTTTATTCTAGCCATGCTGGCAGCTGATTAGATGGTGCCCATCCAAATTGAGGTTGTGTCTGCCTCTCTCAGTCCACTGACTCAAATGTTAATCTCTTTGGAAATATCTCACAGACACACCCAGGAACAGTACTTTGCATCTTTCAATCCAATCAAGTTGATACTCAGTATTAACCATCACAGTATCCAAAATAGTATTGTTTCTTACAGCTCCAAAAAAGGCATTATCCAAATTATCAATATTCATTTCACATATTTCATTCATGAAATACTCATCTACTTAACTCAATTAAACTCAAAAATATACAATTGTTTATAAGGAGATCTGTTTTCACTATGATGAAAAGCATTTGACATGAAAAAATAGTCCAAACAACTTCAGTAAAGTAAAATATTTTTAAATTAGGTACTTATATTTTTTATACTTACTATAATCCTTAAATTGCTAGAACTTTTAATTAAAGTGGGAGTGGTGACTTACACCTTAATTCCAGCACTTTGGAAGGTAAGTGGATGAACTGGTAAGTGGATGAACAAAACATGGCATAACTAAATGATGGTGTATTATTAAGCAATAACAAGAATAAATTATGCATACATTGTGTTATATGAATGAATCTCAGAAACATTAAGTGAAAGGGGCCAGGTGCAAAGGACTCTTATATGATAACTTTTTAATAAAATGTCCAGAAAGGCAGATTTATATAAACAAAAAGCAGAGAGAAGAATCAAATAGACATAATAAAAAATGATAAAGGGGATATCACCACCGATCCCACAGAAATACAAACTACTATCAGATAATACTATAAACACCTCTACTCAAATAGACTAGAAAATATGGAAGAAATGGATAAATTCCTGGACACATACACCTTCCCAAGACTAAACCAGGAAGAAGTTGAACACGTATGTTTATTGCTGCACTATTCACAATAGCAAAGATTTGGAATCAACCCAAATGTCCCTCAATGATAGACTGAAGTCAGAAAATGTGGCAGATATACACCATAGAGTACTATGCAGCCATAAAAAAGGATGAGTTCACATCCTTTGTAGGGATATGGATGAAGCTGGAAACCATCATTCTCAGCAAATTATTGCAAGAACAGAAAACCAGACACCGCATGTTCTCTCTCATAGGTGGGAATTGAACAATGAGATCACTTGGACACAGGATGGGGAACATCACACACCGGGGCCTGTTGTGGGATGGGGGAAGAGGGGAGGGATAACATTAGGAGATATACCTAATGTAAATGACAAGTTAATGGGTGCAGCACACCAACATGGCACATGTATACATATGTAACAAACCTGCACGTTGTGCACATGTACCCTAGAACTTGAAGTATAATTCCAAAAAAAAAAAAAAAAAAAGCAGATTGGGGTTGCCTCTGGTTGACGATAGAACAGGAACTGACTAAAAAGGCACAGAAATGAACTTTTTTGTGTGATGTAAATCTTCTAAAACTGGACTGTGGAGATCATTTTTTCAATCTATAAATTCTCTAAATGTCACTGATTTTCAATGAGTGAATTTTATGGTATGTAAATTATACCTCAATCAAGATATATAAAAATGAAAACATCCAAATAAAAGGAAAACAATTTGAACATGCCATGACTCAGAATATAGCTATTTACATACTTTCTCTGAGAAAAATCATTAAATATGTATATACATGAAATGAAAATTCAGTCAGAAGAGAAATCCTGTGGGAAGAAAGAATAAATGATACAGGAGATTATGTAAAATACTCCCCTCTGTTTTTTATATCTTTTCATTTATCTGTCTCTAGCCTTCTGTCCACTCATCCATCCACCTTTCCATCTATATCACTATATTGAACTCTGTAGAGTACTTTCAATAATACTGCATTTTTCTCCTATGACTACCTTCAAAAATGCAATTTCATATCTTTCCTTACTCATTAGAGAAAACTTCAGCAGATCCTCTAGCTGTTGAATTACTTTCAACTACATAAGTAGTCTAATAGGTATTAAAAGTATAAAATCTCAATAAAACCTAAGTCTCAAATCCACTTATAAATTCTTTATTTTATTTACTTCTTTTGAGTTGGGGTCTTGCTCTGTAACTCAGTCTGGAGTGGAGTGGCAAGATTAGGGCTCACTGCAGCCTCCAACTCCTAAGCACGTGACAATCTTCCCACCTAAATTTGTGGAGTTTTGGTGGAGATGTGATTTGGCCATATAACTCAAACTGATCTCAATCAGATTGAGGTTGAGCCAGATCTGATCTTAGCCAGATTGAGACTCCTGGGCTCAAACAATCCACCTGCCTTGGCCTCCCAAAGTGCTGGAATTAAGGTGTAAGTCACCACTCCCACTTTACTTAAAAGTTCTAGCAATTTAAGGATTATGGTAAGTATAAAAAATATAAGTACCTAATTTAAAAATATTTTACTTTACTGAAGTTGTTTGGACTATTTTTTCATGTCAAATGCTTTTAATCATAGTGAGAACAGATCTCCTTATAAGCAATTGTATATTTTTGCATTTAATTGAGTTAAGTAGATGAGAATTTCATGATCAAATTCAGATTTTCTAGAAGGGATAGCCTTAATATTAGAAATTCAAACACATAATTCATTCCATCAAATTATTATTTTTAAAATAGAACAATTAGAGCTGTCTGTATTCCATATATAGTAAAGAGTTAATGGTTTTTTAGAAATAACCTGTTTGTTTTAACCAGAGAGCAAATGAATCATCATGGTATGGAAAAAGCTAATAGCCTCTTTAGAATTTAGGGAAAACATGTACTGAATGAATCTCTTTGACATTCACTAACTCTGTATCTAAGACCACTAGACACTGGTAATAACATAACCTAATTTTGTTCAAAGCTTCAGCCTAAGAAAAAAGTCATACTGAATTATAGCAAAAGAGAAGAATGTGATCTACTGAAATATTTTCCTCCAGACTAAACTCTTAGTCTCAGCCTCAGACCTACAATTTTATTATAGATTTTACTGGATTTAATGGAGAAAACAAAGTTAAAGGAGCATTGTTTTTGTTTTCTACTTTTGCATAACAAATGTACCCAAGACATAGAGGCTTAAAAAATCACATATATTATCTCCCAATTTCTATGATCAGGAATCCAGACATGATTTAGTTGGATACTCTGTTGTAGGGTTTCTCACAAGGATACAAATATAACGTTGGCTGGGCTATGAACTCATTAAAAGGCACAGTAAGTTCGCTCATATGGTTGTTATTCCTCAAGGATTATTGTAATTAAGGACACAAATTCCTTGCTGGCTGTTGGCCGGAGACCACCTTAAGTTCCTTGTGACATGGATCTCTCCATACAACACAGTGTGATATAGAAAGTGTGAGCAAACAGAGGCACAGCTTTTATAGACGTGTTTCAGAAGTGAAATGACAAATTTGTCACATCTTATTTTTAAAAGCAAGTTACAAGGTCTGGGCCTCACATGAGTGGAGTGGATTGTATGAATGCACTGGATACCAAAAAGCAAGTAAGAATTATTGGGAGTCATTTTTAAGCTGATTAGCATAAACCCCTGTGATAATAAAATTTAGTACCTATTTCCTAGGCATTCTTGGTACCCTGTATCTAGATAGAGTGTCTTCATCCATGTAGACTGCTATAGTAAAATTACCATAGACTGGGTGGCTTATAAACAGAAACTTATATCTCATAGTTCTGGAGAACAGGGAGTCTAAGAACAAGGTTTCAGCAGGTTTGATGTTTGGTGAGGGTGTGCTTCCTGGTTCACACATGAGTACCTTCTCACTATGTCCTCACTTTACAGAAGGGGCAAGCCAGATTTTAACTCAACTTGTAGAAGTTAATTTTCATATTTATTAAAATATTAATTTCATTATATGTATTTATACTCATATCCAATTAATAGTTTAAAATTTTATCATGAATTGATTTTTTGAAATTATTTCAAATACTATATTTCTATCATGATTTTCCCAAATTGTTTTCTTCTCTTTGATTTGATCTATCTAAAAGACTCATTATTATTTTTTGAAATCTATAATTTTCAATCTCCTATTAATTCATTTTTATGATATAGGACTTGTATTTACAAATGATTGTGTTTGATCAGAAAAGTTATACTTCTGTGTACTATAATGTACCCAGTGGGCTGGCAAGGTGGGTGAATACGAACAGCTCCAGTCTGCAGCTTCCAGCAAGATCAATGCGAAAGGCAGATGATTTCTACATTTATAACTGAGGTACCTGGATCATCTCATTGGGACAGTGGGTGTAGCCCATGGAGGGGGAGTTGAAGCAGGGTGGGGCATTGCCTCACCCAGGAAGCACAAGGGGTTGGAGAATTTTCCTTCCCTAGACAAGGGAAGCCATAAGAGACTGTACTGGGAGGAATGGTGCACTCTGACACAGATGCTGCACTCTTCCCACAGTTTTCACAACCAGAAATCCAGGAGATTCCCTCCAGTGCCTACATCACCAGGGCCCTGGGTTTCAAGCACAAAACTGGACAGTCATTTGGACAGACACCGAGCTAGCTGCAGGAGATTTTTTTTTTTTTTTTCCATACCACAGTGGCACCTGGAATGCCAGCAAAACAGAACCATCCACTCCCCTGGAAAGGGGGTTGAAGTCAGGGAGCCAAGTGTTCTGGCTCGGTGGGTCCCACCCCCATGGAGCTCAGCAAGCTAAGATCCACTGGCTTGAAATTCTTGCTGCCAGCACAGCAGTCTGAGGTTGACCTGGGACACTCAAGCTTGGTAGAGGGGGTGGGGGTTCACCATTGCTGAGGCTTGAGTAGGCAGTTTTAACCTCACAGTATAAATAAAGTTGCCAGGAAGTTCAAACTGGGTGTAGCCCACTGCAGCTCAACAAGGTTGCTGTGGCCAGACAGCCTCTCCAGATTCCTCCTCTTTGGGCAGGGCATCTCTGAAAAAAAAAGGCAACAGCCTCAGTCAGGGACATGCAGATAAAACCCCATCTCCCTGGGACAGAGCACTTGGGGGAAGGGGTGGTTGTGAGCACAGCTTCAGCAAACTTAAACATCCCTGCCTGAGAACTCTAAAGACAGCAGCAGATCTATTAGCACAGCTCTGATAAGGGACAGACTGCCTCCTCACGTGGGTCCCTGAACCCCATGGATTCTAAGAGACACCTCCCAGTAGGGGCCCACAGACATCTCATACAGGAGAGCTCTGGCTGGTACCTGGTGGGTGGCCTGCTGTAAAGAAGCTTCCAGAGCAAGAAACAGGCAACAATCTTTGCTGTTCTGTAGCCTCTGCTGGTGATACCCAGGCAAATAGGGTCTGGAATGGACCTCCAGCAAAATCCAGCAGACCTACAGCAGAGGGCCCTGAGCGTTAGAAGGAAAACTAACAAACAGAAATGAATAGTATCAACATCAACAAAAAGGACGTCCACTCAGAGACCCCATCCAAAGGTAACCAACATTAAAGACCAAAGGTAGATAAAACCATGAAGATGAGGTGAAATCAGTGCAAAATGGCTGAAAATTCTAAAAAAAAAATAAAATGCCTCTTCCTCTCCAAAGGATCAAAACTCCTCACCAGCAAGTACGCAAAACTGGACAGAGAATGAGTTTGTCAAATTGACAGAAGTAGGCTTCAAAAGATGGGTAATAACAAAGTCCTCTGAGCTAAAGAAGCATGTCTCAACCCAATGCAAGGAAGCTAAGAGCCTTGAGAAAAGGTTAGCTGAATTGCAAACTAGAATCACCAATTTAAAGAATAACATAAATGACATGATGGAGCTGAGAAACACAGCACGAGAGCTTCATGAAGCATACACAAGTATCAAAGTATCAATAGCTGAATTGATTAAGTGGAAGAAAGGATATGAGACATTGAAGATCAACTCAATGAAATAAAATGAGAAAACAAGATTAGAGGAAAAAGAGTGAAAAGAAATGAACAAAGCCTCCAAGAAATATGGAACTGTATGAAAAGACCAAATCTACGTTGGGTGTAGCTGAGAGTAACAGGGAGAATGGAACCAAGTTGGAAAACACTCTTCAGGATATTATCCAGACAACTTCCCAAACCTAGCAAGGCAGGCCAACATTCAAATTCAGGAAATACAGAGAACACCACAAAGATACTCCTCAAGAAGAGCAACCCCAATACACCTAATCTTCAGATTCGCCAAGGTTGAAATGAAGGAAAAAATGTTAAGGGCAGCCAGAGACAAAGGTTGGGTTACCCACAAAGGGAAGCTCATCAGACTAACAGCGGATCTCCCTGCAAAAACCCTACAAGCCAGAAGAGAGTGGGGGCCAATATTTAACATTCTTAAAGAAAAGAATTTTCAACCCAAAATTTCATATCCATCCAAACTAAGCTTCATAAGCAAAGGAGAAATCAAATTCTTCATAGAAAAGCAAATGCTGAGAGAATTGTCCACACCAAGCCTGCCTTACAAGAGCTTCTGAAGGAAACACTGAACATGGAAAGGAATAACCAGTACCAGCCACTGCAAAAACATACCAAATTGTAAAGACCATCGACACTATGAAAAAACTTCATCAATTAACAGGCAAAATAACCAGCTAGCATCATAATGACAGGATCCAATTCACACATAACAATATTAACCTTAAATGTAAACTGGCTTAATGCCCCAGTTGAAAGACACAGACTGGTAAATTGGATAGANAAAAAAGAAGGATTACAATCCTAGTATCTGATAAAACAAACTTTAAACCAACAAAGACCAAAAGAGACAAAGAAGGCCATTACATAACAGTAAAGGAAACAATGCAACAAGAAGAGCTAACTATCCTAAATATATATGCACCCAAGACAGGAGCACCCATATTCATAAAACAAGTTCTTAGAGACCTACAAAGACAGTGAGACTCACACACAATAATAACAGGAGACTTTAACACCCCACTGTCAATATTAGACACACCAATGAGACAGAAAATTAACATGAATATCCAGGACTTGAACTTAGCTCTGGACCAAGCAGACCTCATAGACATCTACAGAACTCTCCACCCCAAATCGACAGAATATACATTCTTCTCACCATCAGATTGTACTTATTCTAAACTTGACCACATAATTGGAAGTAAAACACTCTTCAGCAAATGTAAAAGAAAGGAAATCATAAAAAAATCATCTCTCAGACCACAGCACAATCAAATTAGAACTCAGATTAAGAAACTCACTCAAAAACACACAACTATATGAAAATGGAACAACGTGCTCCTGAATGACTACTGGGTAAATAATGAAATTAAGACAGAAATAAAGATGCTCTTTGAAACCAATGAGAACAAAGACACAACATACCAGAATCTCTGGGACACATTTCAAGCAGTGTGTAGAGGGAAATTATAGCACTAAATGCCCACAAGAGAAAGTAGGAAAGATCTAAAACTGACACCCTAATATCACATTTAAAAGAACAAGAGAAAGAGGGCAAACAAATTCAAAAGTTAGCAGAGGCAAGAAATAACTAATGTTAGAGCAGAACTTAAGGCCACAGAGATAAAAAAAAAAAAAAAAAAAAAAAAAAAGCACTTCAAAAAATCAATGAATCCAGAGCTGGTTTTTTGAAAAGACCATCAAAATAGATACACCACCAGTCAAACAAATAAAAAAGAAAAGAGAAAAAATCAAATAGATGCAATAAAAATGATAAAGGGGATATCACCACTGATCCCACAGAAATACAACCTATCATCAGAGAATACTATAAACACCTCTATGCAAATAAACTAAAAAATCTAGAAGAAATGGATAAGATCCTGGACACATACACCCTCCCAAGACTAAACCAAGAAGAAGTTGAATACCTTAATAGACCAATAACAAGCTCTGAAACTGAGGCAACAATTAATAGCCTGCCAACCAAAAATGTCCAGAACCTGAGGAAACATCTAATAGCCTACCAACCAAAAAAAAGTCCAGAACCAGGTGGATTCATAGCCAAATTCTACCAGAGATACAAAGAGGGGCTGGTACCATTCCTTCTGAAACTATTCCAAGCAATAGAAAAAGAAGAAATCCTCCCTAACTCATTTTATGAGACCAGCATCATCCTAGTACCAAAACCTGACAGAGACACAACAAAAAGATAAAATTTCAGGCCAATATCTCTGATGAACATTGATGTTAAAATCCTCAATAAAATACTGGTAAACTGAATCCAGTAGCACATCAAAAATCTTGCTCACCATGATCAAGTCGGCTTCATCCCAGCAGTGAAAGACTTGTTCAACATATGCAAATCAATAAAATAATCCATCACATAAACAGAACCAATGACAAAAACCACACAATCATCTCAACAGATGCAGAAAAGGCCTTCCACAAAATTCAACAGCCCTTCATGCTAAAAACTCTCAATAAACTACGTATTGATGGAACTTATATCAAAATAATAAGAGCTATCTATGACAAATCCACAGCCAATATCATACTGAAAGGGTAAAAACAGGAAGCATTCCCTTTGAAAACCAGCACAAGACAAGGATGTCCTCTCACCACTCCTATTCAACATAGTATTGGAAGTTCTGGCCAGTGCAATCAGGCAAGAGAAAGAAATAAAAGGTAATAAACTAGGAAAAGTGGAAGTCAAATTGTCTCTGTTTGCAGATGACATGATTGCATATTTAGAAAACCCCATCATCTCAGCCCAAAATCTCCTTAAGCTGATAGGTAACTTCAGCCATCTCAGGATTCAAAATCAATGTGCCAAAATCACAAGCATTCCTATAGACCAATAACAGACAAAGAGCCAAATCATGAGTGAACTCCCGTTTATAACTGCTGCAAAGAGAATAAAATACCTAGAAATACAACTTACAAGAGGTGTGAAGGATCTCTCAAAGGAGAACTACAAACCACTGCTCAATGAAATAAGAGAGGACACAAACAAATGGAAAATCATTCCTTACTCATGGATAGGAGGAGTCAATATCGTGAAAATGGCCATACTGCCCAAAATAATTTATAGATTAATTGCTATCCCCATCAAGCTACCACTGACTTTCTTCACAGAATTGGAAAAAAATGACTTTAAATTTCATATGGAATCAAAAAAGAGCCCATGTAGCCAAGATAATCCTAAGCACAAAGAACAAAGCTGGAGGCATCATGCTACTTGACTTCAAGCTATACTACAAGGCTATAGTAATAGACCAATGGAACAGAACAGAGCCCTCAGAAATAACACCACACATCTACAACCATCTGACCTTTGACAAACCTGACAAAAACAAGCAATGAGGAAAGGATTCCCTATTTAATAATATGCAGAAAACTGAAACTAGACCCCTCCCTTACACTTTATACAAAAATTTACTCAAGATGAATTAATGACTAACACAAGAACAGTAAGACTTAAAACCATAAAAACTCTAGAGGAAAACTTAGGC
>NW_016811527.1:876010-880598 GCF_001698545.2 Rhinopithecus bieti | reverse complement strand
CCTATACCCCAGAACTTAGAGTATAATAAAATAATAATAATAATAATAATAATAATAATAATAATAATAATGTACCCAATGACTGTATGCTGTATACTTTTACAAAACAATTAGGGATTTGAAAATTCAAAATGGAAAAAACAATGTTGCACATGTGGAGTTCTTTAGATTTCAGGAAATTAGGTGGACTATAAGTATAATTTAAAGACACTGGCTATATGCATTGATGCTTTATTTCTTAATATTTTTTTAAAAATTACACATTTTTAAAAAACACATACACATTTAACAGATCATCTCCTAAACACATATAGTTGTGTTATTCCCATAAGATCACCCAATAATACATTCTCAGTTTCCTATCATATCCAAGGGACACTGTAATTTCCACTTTTAGTACTCTAGTAAAAACGACTTATTGTAAAATCTTATTAAGCATTTGTGGAGTATATTATGTTCTGCAATGAATGATTTTACCAAGTAATAATGGAGAGAAACCTTTTAAAAAGAAAAGGTAGATTAATAATATGCATTTAACTCCTGACAAACCAATGATCATAAAGTATCCTTTTTAACTTTTCAAATAAGTTCAAAAGAATCCTTTACATATCTTCCAAGAAAACAAGTACTTAGTCAACAGATATATGCAGTGATAAACAAGAAATCTATAGCCCTATGTATGTAATAGGATTTTTTAAATGCTTGTATATGTACTTCCTTTCAAATACAAAATGAAGAAAGTTCAAATTACAAATCAGAAGGAAGTCTTTGAGATTTTTTCAGGAGTCTTAGGGTTTATACTTTGGCAATGTTGTCTTACCTGCTTGGTAAAGATTTTTTAAACAATATTTCATTTATTTGAATATATATTTTGAAATTAGAAAAGATGCATTTTAGTAATACACTAAATAGGAGAAAACAAGGTTTGGAATTGTGTTCTTATATTTAAATTATAGCTTTAACATATTTTTCATTTTAATTTGAAAAAATTAAAATAAAAACATTAATTTATTATTTAATTTAATGAAATCCATGCTCTAATTTTAAAATGTATTTCCGTACTTTAAAAAAATGTTATTTTAATTTTATGGGTATATAGTAGATGTAAATATGTGGCATGTGAGCTACTTTGATACAAGCAATCATTCAAATTAAATTGTATGTTAATACCTTTTGTTTTCTTCAGTGGATATTTAGATGCTTCTCATCTGTAAAATTACATCAATAGACATCTGCATATATCATCAATATAACTATGTAAACATTATTAAATTTTAGTTTTCTTGCTTACAAATGGAAACAATATCTAACTGAATAATAAAAATATTTGATTATAATCTACGAAGTTTATGTCCAAATCCACTTACAAAAATATGTCTAGATTACCAATTTCAAAGGCATTGCTTATTATGGTCCTAGATCTAGATTAAATTTGGTCTTTAAATTGATAACTGAGTTATCATTAATATATGTAATATTGATAACATAATATACAAAGATTACCAGGTAGAAGAGAGACAAAAATTAGGCCAAGACACAGAACAAGTGGTATTTGAGGAGGCAAATGATAAATGTGTAAGAAAGTTTATTTTGCTCAAAATTTAGAAAAATATAAGATAAAATTATTTAGCAATCAGAAAAGACAAAGAGATAAATTTTAAAAAGAAACAAGAGGTAAATATCTGATATGAATAAAATCAAAATGGGGAAAATATTCAAAATTTGATCCTTTGAATGATTGGATCAACAGGCTTAAAGACAGAGAGGACCAAAATATAATGAAAATATAAAGAAAATTAATTATAATAAGAAAGACATCAAATATTGTGGTAATAAATTTGTAAAACTAAAGGAAATTGATGCCTTAGTAAAATATATGTAACCAAATTTGACCCAAGACAAACCAGTATCCTTAAATTGGTAATTAGATTTGGAAATGTAAATAGTCAAACTCAATATTTTAAAATAGGCATTCTGGATAGATATTTACAAAGCTGAGTTCATATGGTCTGGTAAAGAATAGGTAATGCAACATGATTTCAATGATCCAGAACAGCAAAATATGCATAACTCTCCATTCAATATTTTCCATTTATATTTCCAAAACTAATATATAAAGTTGGTAGCATGACTGATAACAATGCTAAATGAGAGAAATGGCTATATTTTGCTTATGTCTACAAATACAAATATTTTAGTTAAATATTATCAAGTAATTTATAATCATAATATTCTATTGTTTCACTAAGACGATTCGCTTCTTCATAGGACATCCCAAATATAGCAGCTCAACAACAATAAATGTGTACTTTTGTTAAATCGTGCAGCTCAAGTAGGTCCTTTAGTGAAACAGACAAGCAGGACAGCTATGCCCTCCGTAACACACAGCTTGTAGAGCTTACCAGATATTGTTATTTCTAGCCAGTGGGACAGGGAAAGAGAAAACTGAGGACAAGAAGCTTGTTTTTTAATGAAATCAACTAAAAATAGAATATGCCATTCTACTCATTGTCCATTAGCCTGTATTCTGTCCTAAAAACACAGTTAGCTGAAGGAAAGATTAAATAAATGTAGTGTTCGGCCAGATGGCCAATTTCACAGTTTTAACTCTATGGATTCCATTACCAAAAATAAAGAAGTGGAGACTTGATAACAATGAAAATTATTTTTTTGTCACAAAAACTGAATGGATTTTATTCTAGGAATGCAAAGGTGGTTCAAATTTCATTTAAATATTTAATTAGACCCTCAAAGAGTAACTAGTAAAAATAACGTATCATATTGACTAATTTAATGTTGAATTCATAACTGTGTACCTTATTAAACCCTTAGTGTCAGAAGAGATCTTACTATATTTTACTAACCATTTACTCTCTACTCTCATATATAACTATTTTTTAGCTTGTACTGTCTTCCAAAACTTTCAAGAGTTCACCCCATTTCAAATATCAATAACTTTGCTATGCATTTCATGCAGAAAATACATTAACAGAAAACTTTCTCGTCCTTTTCCAGCAACCTTTCAATTATGTGTAACTATACAACATGTACTTCCCTGGTTTCCCATTACAGTACATGATTCTCAATGTAAAGTAGTTTTCTTTTTAGTTCCAGGTATTGCTATCTTTTTCTACCTGTATTCACTCCTTGAATTATTTCATTTAAGCTCATGGCTTTAAAAATTATCTCTACGGGCTGGGCGCAGTGGCTCATGCCTGTAATCCCAGGTACGAGGCCTGGGACTTTGGGAGGCCGAGACAGGCGGATCATGAGGTCAGGAGATCGAGACCATCCTGGCTAACACGGTGAAACCCCGTCTCTACTAAAAAAAAAAAAAAAAAAAAAAAAACCAGCCGGGCGAGGTGACGGACGCCTGTAGTCCCAGCTACTCTGCAGGCTGAGGCAGGAGAATGGCATAAACCCGGGAGGTGGAGCTTGCAGTGAGCTGAGATCCGACCACTGAACTCCAGACTGGGCGACAGAGCGAGACTCCGTCTCAAAAAAAAAAAAAAAAAAAATTATCTCTACGGGGAAAACCAATGCACCTGTGTAAACAACTAGAAAAAATGCAGGCAAAATACAAAAGAAAAAACCCACAAACGTGATTGAGGAGCATCAAAATATCTGGAAGTAAGGAAGGGTACACAATCTAAAATTCCAGAGAGGGGAAATTCCGTCAATAAGTTACATCCACCTACTCGAGGGAAACATTTTTGTGCCCTGGGCATGAGCAAACTGTTTAAGATGAGGGCCATTTCTGGGAAACAGAGATACAAGCAGAAATTTAGGATGTAATGTGAAAACGAAGAGATAAATTTAGAGATCCAATGAGATGCAGATATAAACAGATAATAGAAGATATTCAAACTAAAGAATATAGAGAAAATACAGGAAAGTATATGAGAGACAATTATGTCACATTGAAAAAAATGTAAATCATATTCATAGTTTTTCTCCTTCTGACACAATAATATTTTGCTTTTCTTAAAAATTGCCAGGTCCCTCACCATAATTTAAAACTTTTCTATGATATTTACTTTTTTTTCTTTGAAATCAAGAAAATTACCAGAATATTATTTTATTATCTCTGTTTAGGATGTACAACTAAATGCAGTAAGTCAAAAACAGCAAATTTGAACACATATTGGCACATACCAAAAAAAATGTCCATTTAGTGATCATACGCTTGCACACCTAGAAAATCTTACAACAGACAAAAAAAAAAAAAGTCTATGATTATTAAGAGAATTAGTCAAGGGACTAGGTATAAAATAAATCTCAAAAAAGTCAATAGATAGGCCGGGCGCGGTGGCTCACGCCTGTAATCCCAGCAATTTGGGAGGCCAAGGCTGGGGGATCACGAGGTCAGGAGATCGAGACCATCCTGGCTAACATGGTGAAACCCTGTCTCTACTAAAAATACAAAAAATTACCCGGGTGTGGTGGCGGGCGCCTGTAGTCCCAGGTACTCGGAAGGCTGAGGCAGAATAATAGCGTGAACCTGGGAGGCGGAGCTTGCAGACAGTGCCATTGCACTCTAGCCTGCGCGACAGAGAAATAATTCGTCTCAAAAAAAAAAAAAAAAAAA
>NW_016811527.1:831708-875722 GCF_001698545.2 Rhinopithecus bieti | reverse complement strand
AAAAAAAAAAAAAAAAAAAAAAATCAGTAGTCAATATTCCAAAGTAACACAATGCATATTTTTAGAAAAAATATTAAAAGATTGCCCACCCTAAACCAGGTACTTTTCTAGGTACTTGCAAAATATCAGTAAAGATTCCAGCCCCCTGGTAATTTAGCATTTGAGAAGAGGTAGTCAAAAGAAATAATTAACAGATAAATTACAACATATGTCACTCTGTAGCCCAGGCTGTAGTACAGTGGCATAATATTGTGCGCCAGCACACCAAGCTAATTCTTGCTTTTTTTTTTTTTTCTTTTTTTTTTTAGAGATGGGCTTTTGTCGTGTTTCCCAGGATGGTCTCAAAACTCCTGAGCCTAAACAATCCACCTATCTCAGCCTCCCAAAGTGCTGGGAATATAGGCATGAGTCACCACACCCAGGCAGAAAAGAAAATTTAGAATCGGCTTAAGTTAAATGGGGTTCAATGCATTGTTACAAGTAGAAGCATAATAGCATTACATCCCTATTATTCATCCTCTGCATTCAAATATTAAGAGAACTTTCTAAAATTAAACTTGACTATGCTAATCATTTGCTTAAAACCCTTCCTCAGTGCCCAAAGTATTAGCATAAAATAAATGCTGCCTCATGATTTGGTTTCACTGTACTTATCAAAGTCATCTCCATGTTCTATCCACATTTGAGAGATGCTTTGAAACACTGAAATGATTTTCTTTCATTTTTAAAGTATCCTGCCACCTTTAAGACTGGATAGTCCATGTCTAAACTACAAGACCAAGCTGAAGTGTTTATATTACTATATGGAACCTGTTGTGATGTATCCCAGATGAAGTTAATCAATCTATATTTCACCTATGATATGAATATATATATATATATACTTAATTCATGTAACAGTAATTATATTAATGTATTGACATAACATATAATTATCATGATGTTAGCATTACTATACACACATTATGGGATTATTCCCTTCTTCCCCTTCTTGAGGACTGGAACATTATAGCTTTATATCTCACACCAGCAGAAAACTCTTTGATATATTGCAATTATTCAACATATGTTTAATAAATAAGAAATAAGCAAAGATGGCATAAAATAAATTTAATTGTGGATTTTATTATTAAAATATGTTTAATTATTTTCTATATTGCAATTATTCAATATATGTTTAATAAATAAGAAATAAGCAAAGATGGCATAAAAATAATTTTAATTGTGGATTAAAGACAAGCACAATAATATTATAGGGAAAGAAAGAGATAGAACAAATCCTACCCACATGAAAATAAGCACAAAAATTAGAAGTGACATTGTATCGAGATGAGGAGGAACCAACCTAAAAATCATGGCACCACAGAAAAACTGAATATAGTAACACCATGAAAGGATTATAGCCGCTCTCCAGTAATGTTCCCTAACAAAAATGGAAATTCAGAAATGACAAGGAAATAATTCCAAATATGTATTGTAAAGAAGTTCAACAAGATCCAAGGCAACGTTGAAAATCAACATAAAAAAACTTTCCAAACAAACCAGGAAACAAATGAAGATTATAAACATATTAAAAAAATTAATCAGAGCTACTGGAATTGAAAAATTCATTTTAGAAATTTGAAAATACAACTAAAAGATTTATGAATAGAATGGACCAAGAAAAGAAAAAATTAAAAGCATCAAAAGAGGAAAATAAGTCAAACTATCTCTCTTCACTGACAATATGATTTTATATCTAGAAAAGCCTAGACTCTCCCAAAAGTCTACTACACCTGATAAATGAATTTAGTAACTTTCAGGAAATAAAATCAATGTACAAAAATTAATATCATTTCTAAACATCAGCTACATTCAAGCTGAGAGGAAAATATAGAACACATCCCATTTGCTATAATCTCTCTCTCTTTTTCTCTCTCTCTCTCTCTCTCACACACATACACACACACACACACACTACTCACACAAACTAGAAATATATCTAATATAAAAGTGAAAGATCCCTAGAAATATAACTAGAAACACTGTTGAAAAACTCATTGATCACACAAACAAATGAAAAAATATTCCATGGTCATGTATTGGGAGAATCAATATCTTTCAAATGGCCATACTTCACAAAACATTCTATAGATTCAACGCTATTCCTATCAAAATACCAGTGCCATTTTTATATAATTTTAAAAAACTCTAAAATTCAAATGGAACTATAAAAGGGTCCATATAGTTAAAGCAATTTTAAGCCAAAATAACAAAACTGGAGGCATCACATTACCCAAATTCGAACTTGCTCTATGACTCCAATAACCAAAACAGCATGACACTGATACCAAAACAGACACATAAACCAGTGTAACAAAATAAATAATCAAAAAACAAACCAGAACACCTATGGCCATCTGATCTTTGACAAAAATAAGCAATAGGGTAAGGACTCTCTATTCAATAAATGGTGCTAGGATAGCTGACTAGCAATATGCAGAAAAATGAAACTGGATCCCTACTTTTCACCATACACAAAAATTAACTCAAGATGGAGTAAATATTTAAATTTAAGACCTAAAACTCTAATAACCTAGAAGAAAATCTAGAAATGCCATTGTGGATGTTGGGATTGGGAAATAATTTATGACTAAGACCTCAAAAGCAAATGCCACAACAACAACAAAAAATTGAGAAGTGGAACCTAATTAAACTAAAGAACTTCTAGGCAGCAAAATTTACTATCATCAGAGTAAATAGATAACCTACAGAATAGGAGAAAATATTTGCAAACTATACATATCACAAAGGTCTAACATCAGAATCTACAATAACGCAAACAACACAACAACCAAGAAACAATTAGCCCCATTAAGATGTGGGCAAAATACACGAATAGACACATCTCAAAAGAAGACAAACAAGTGACTAACAAACATGTGAAAGAATTATCAACATCACACATTGGAGAAATGCGCATCAAGGCTGCAAAGACCATCTCACACCGTCAGAATGGCTATTATTAGAATCAAAAGAAGCAACGTGCTGGTGAGACTGTGTACGAAAAGGAATGCTTATATACTGTTGGTGGGAATGTGAATTAGTTCAGTCACTGTGGAAAGCAGTTTGGAGATTTCTCAAAGAACTTAAAACGGAACTACCATTCGACTGAGCTACACCATTGCGAAGTATGTAGCCAGGAGAAAATAAATTGTTCTACCAAAAAGACTCATGCAATTGTATGTTTTCTCCAGTACTATTTACAATTGCAAAGACATGGAATCAACCTAGGTTCCCATCAGCGGTGGACCGGATTTAAAAAATGTGGTACATATATACCACAGAATACTATACATAAATCATAAAAAACAAAATCAGGTCTGTCCTATTATTTTATGGTTATTATAAGTGCACTGGAACTCTAAAAAGAACTTGTTTGTATAATATTATTCTATACAAGGTATGTAGCCCAGGAAATGACCAACCTGATGTGTGTTATGACCCATCTGAGCCTCCCATGACCACAGTTCTTAAAATAAGATTAAGGACTAAGGACTGGTGGGAGCTTATAAATGATATGAGTAAAATATTAGCCAAAACGGAAAAAAAAAAAAAAGAAAAAAAAGGATGCCCAAACAAGTCACCTTAAAATTTGATGCCTGTGCTGTCATTAATAGTAATAAGTTGGGAATAAGGTGTGATTCTCTTAATTAGAAAAGAGGCTAGAGGGCAGAAAATAAGCACATCTGTCATAAATTAGGACTGTGTGGAAATAAATGTACATACTGGTCTTGCGTCATTAAGGCCACTTGGATAAAAGAAAAAAAATAATGAAAAGGATCCAATCTGATATTTAAAGTAATATCATCGTCTTCCCTCCAGGATCATGGCAACAATATCTCTGGGGGGTGTACACTTTCTGAGATATATGTAGTAATATCCTCCCCTCCGCCTTGCATTATTATTAAGGACCTTCTCAAACGGGGGTGTGCAACCCTTGCAATATTGGAAATAATATTACCCTCTTCCCCCCTGCATGTTTAGAAAAATATCAGGGTGAGTGTACACCTCCTGCAATATGGGGATTAATATCCTCTTCTCCCTTTCTGGATATTAGAAACAATACCACCTGGGGTTTACACTTTCTTCGATATCTGGAGTAATGTCATCCTCTCCTGTTTTGAATGGCAAGAACAATATCTCAAGGGGGATGTATGCCTCCTGCCATATTGGGAGTAATATTATGCTCTCCCCTCCTTGATATTAGGAACAAAATCCCAGCGGGGGTGTACACCTCCTACGATATAGAAAGTCATACTGTCCTCTCCCTTCCTGGATTTTAGGAACAATATCACAGGGTGGGTGTACACAGCCTGCGATATTGAACGTAATATCATCCTCTCCCCCACCGGATATTAGGAACAATATCACAGAAGAGTTGTACACTCTCTGCAATATTGGGAGTAATATCACTTTCGCCTTCCCTGAATATTAGGAGCAATATCCCTGGGTGGATGTACACCCGCTGTTAAATTGGGAGTAATGCCATATTCTACCCCCTGGATATTAGGAGCAATATCACAAAGTGGGTGTAAACCACAGGTTTTACAAACACAGATATGTAAACCAATATCACAGGTGGGTGTACACGCAGTGCACAAAAAAGAATAATATTATCTTCTCTTCCTTTAGCTATTGAGAACAATATCACATGGTCGGGGGGTACACCCCTGCACTATTTGGAGTAATATCATTCTCTCTTATTCTGGATTGTAGGAAAAATATCACAGGCGGTGTGTACAGCCCCTGTGATAATGAGAGTAATATTATCCTCTCCCAACGTGGGTATTAGGAACCGTATCACAGGGGGCGTGTACACTTCTTCGATATTGGTAGCAATATCATCCTCTCCTCCCTGGATATAAGAAACTATATGACATGCGGGGTGGACATCCCTCGCGATAAGGGAAGTAATATCCTTCCCTGGATATTAGGATCCATGGTGGACACACAGCGTGTTTACGGTTTCGTGAATACTATCATCTAACCCTCTAGAGATTGCGAACAATATCAAAGACTGGTGTACACCCTCTGCGATATAGGGAGGAATATCATCCTCTCCCCTGTCCTAGATATTAGCAACAATATCAAAGGAGTGTTTATGACCCCTGCGATATTGGGAGTAATATCATCCTCTCCCACGTGGAAACTAGGAACAGTATCACTGGGGGCGTGTACAGCCCCTGTGATCTTGAAAGTAATATCTTCCCTCCTGGATCATGGGAACTCTATCACTGGGGGGTGTACACTTTCTGCGATATTGAGAGTAATATCACCTTCTCCGGCTTGGAATATTAAGGACAATATCACAGGGGTGGGGGAGTATACACCTTCTGTAGTATTGGGAATAATATTATCCCTGCATATTAGGAAAGCTATCACAGAGTGGGTGTTCACCTCCTGCGATGTGGGGAGTAATATCATCTTCTCCCTTTCTAGATATCAGGAACAGTATCACACAGGGGTGTACACTTCCTGAGGTATTTCTAGTAATATCAACCTCTTGGCCTTTGAATATTAAGATCAATATCACGGGGTGGTTGTACACCCCCTGGCGTATTGGGAGTAATATCAACCTCTCCCCTCCACGGATATTAGGAACAATATCCCAGGGTGGGTGTGCACCTCCTGCTCTGTGGGGACTAATATCATCCTCTCCCTTCCAGGATATTAATAACAATATCACAGGGTGGGTGAACACAGCCTGCGATATTGGAATTGTTATCATCCTCTCCCCATCCGGATACTAGGAACAATATCACAGAAGAGGTGTACACTCCCTGCGATAGTGGGCGTAATATCATAGGCTTCTTCTGAGAATATTAGGAGCAATATCACTGGGTGGCCGTACATTCATTGTTCTGTTGGGAGACATGTGATACTCTAGCCCCTGGATATTAGGATCAATGTCACAGGGTGAGTGTACACCTACTGTGATATTAAAACTAATATCATGCTCTCCTTCCGTGGATATTAGGAACAATATCACAGGTAGGTGTACCCCCCCTGCAGTATTAGGAGTAATAATATTATTAATTATCAAACATCAGTTTTATTAATAATTATTAATGTTACTATTAATCAATAGTATGCTATTAATTTTAATAAATATAAATATATGATTATGCATGGTTGAATTAATTACTATTCATGTCATTTATTAATAATATTAGTTATTAATCTTAATATTAATTATTATTTTATTACGAATCTCACTTATTATTGATGTAATTAAGCAACATGAATTACTGATATGATTATTCTGTTATTAATAGTGATATTACTGTTAATTATTAATAGCAATTGTCAATATTTTAATCTGTTAGCTTTTACTCTATTGTAATTATTAATATAAATGATTACTCTTAATTGTGCTTACATTTATTAATACTAATAATTAATATAATTGTTCCTGGTATCCGAGGGGAAAAGGATATTACTTGCAATATCACAGAAAGGGTACACCCCTCTATGATGTTCTTCTTAATAACCAGGGGGTAGAGGATGACATTATTGAAAATATTGCAGTGGGTGTACATCCCTTCGGTCATCTTGTTCCTCATATCCTGGGTGGGAGAGGATGGTAAGACTCCCAATATCACAGGGGGTTCAGACCTCCCCCCATGATATTGTCCCTAACATCCAAAGGTGGAGAGGATGCTATTTCTTCCAATGTCACAGGAGGTGTATACCACCCCTGTGATATTGTTCCTAATATCCAGGGGGAGAGAGGATATTAGTCTCAATATAGCAGGGGGTGTACACCCCTTCTGTGACATTGTTCCTAATAGCTGGGGGGTGGGGAGAGGAAGATATTACCCTCAATATCGCAGGGGGTGTACACATCCTTGTGACATTGTTCTGTATATCCTGGGAGGGAGAGGATGATACCAGTGGCAATATCGCAGGGTGTGTACACACCCACTGTGATACTATTCCAAATATCCAGAGGGGGAGAAAACGATGTTACTCCCAATATCACAGGTAGTGTACATCCTCCTGTGATATTGCTTCTTACATTCAGGGGGAGAGGATGATATTACCCCCAATATCGCAGGGGTTGTACACACCTCCTGCGATGGTGTTCCTAATATCTAGAAGGGGAGAGCATAATATTACTCTCAATATCACGGCGTGGGGGCACTTCCCTTGTAATATTGTTCTTAATATCCGTGATGGGAGAGGATGCTATTACTCCCAATATCGCGAGAAGTGTGCAGTCGCCTGTGATAGATTTCCTAATACCTAGGTGGGAACAGGATATTACTGCCCATATCGCACGAGTTGTAAAACCCCTTCGATATTTCGCCTACAATCCCGAGGGGAGAGGATGATACTACTCCCAATATCGAAGAAGGTGTACACCTCCCTGTGACATTATTCCCAATATCTGTTTTGGGAGACGATGACATTACACCCAGTATCACAGGGGATGTACACCCACCCTGGGTTATTGTTCCTTATGTCGAGAGGGGAAGAGGATCATATTACTCCCAATATCGCAGGGGCTGTACAGCCCTCCTGTGATATTGTTCTGATTATTCTAGGGAAGGGAGGATGATACTACACCCACTCAGTGATACTTTTCTTAAGGTACTCCACCTCCTCCCACCAGGGATATTGTTCCTCATATCCAGAGGAAGAGAGGATAACATTATGCCCAATATCGTAGGGGGTGTACACACCCTCTGTGATGTTGTTCCTAATATCCAAAGGTACAGACGATGGCATTACTGGCCATATTGCAGGGGGTGTACACTCTGCTGTGATACTCTTTTTGATATTCAAGGGAGGGGAGAGGATAACAGTGATCCCAATATTGCAGAAGGTGTACAGACCCCTGTGATACAGTTCCTAAGGTACAGAGAAAAAAGAATAATATTATTCTCAATATCGCAGGGGGTATAACCCCCCTGCCCCCTGTATATTGTTCCTCATAGGCAGCAGGGTAGAGGCTGATATTGCTCCCAATATCGCAGAAGGTGCACACACACACCTGTGATATAGTTCCTAATATCCAGCAGGAAAGAGGCTGATATTACTCTGGATCTCACAGATTAGGGGTGCACACCCCTAATCCCCCGTGGTATTGTTCCTAATATCCAGGTGCGCAGGGGATGACGATATTGCTGGCGATATCGAAGCTGGTGTACAACTTTTCTGTGATGTGGTTCCTGATATCCAGGGGGTGAGTGGATGATATTATTCCCAATAACGAAGGAAGTGTACATCACCCTGCTGATTTTGTCCTTAATAACCACCAGATGGGGGCAGATGGTGATATGTGATGCCCAGTGTAGCAAATGGGATGTACACCCCACGCTGGTGATATGAATCGCAAATCGAGGAGAAGAAGAGTGAGATGACATGCTTCCAAAAACACGGGATGTACACCCGCTCTTTGATATGTTCCTATTGTCTAAAGAGAGACATGATGATATTACCCCAAACGGCAGAAGGCTATACACACCCAGTGTATGCTCCTCACAACTGGTGGGGAGAGCAATGATAGTACTTGAGATATGACAGTGCGCTGCTACACCCATCTGTGATATAGCTCCTAATTTTCAATAGCTAACGTAGTTGTGCTCTCCCACGAAGCAGCAGGGTGGCACCCCGCCTCTGATATGGGTTCAACGCCCCGAATATTCAGGGAAACCAAGGAGGACGTTACCCATATCTCGCAAAAAGTGTACACCCCTATGTATGAGATGCGTTCCTAATCTGCGGAGGTGCCAGAGGAGCAGGGCAGAGGATGCTATTTAGTTTTCATGTCGCAGGGTGTGCTGACACACACACCCTCGCTGAAATTGCTCACAGATACCAGAAAAGAAGAGAATGGTGATAATGCGACAACAGAACGCCAGAAGGGTGAGGCACCCCCCGCGAGATGGCGGAGTAGAGAGCCACACTCTCCCCCCTGGCTCTATAAGATCCACCTCGCAGGGCGGTGCAAGCACCCCCGACGATATGTTGATATTGCGGATTTACTCCACGTATAAGTGGAAACTAATCTTTGATGTAAATATGGAAAAAAAACGGTGGCAACATAACAGCTGGGGCCTCCTGGAGGCTGTAGGATGAAGGGGAACATGGAGCGAGAATGAACTGTTGGAATGTTTATGCTCATCACTCAGTGACAAGATCAATACCACACCCAAACTATCCAGCATCATGCAATATGCCATGTAACAAACCTGAAGATCTCTCAACCTGAATCTAAAATTAAGAGTTGAATTATTGTTTTAAAAGGAGAAAATATGGCCGGGCATGGTGGCTCACACTTGTAATCCGTGGGAGGCTGAGGCCGAGTGGATCACGAGGTCAGGAGATCGAGACCATACCCCAGGCAAAACACGGGAAACTCCGTCTCTGAACAAAAAATATAAAAAATTAGCCGGGCGTTCGGTGGCGGGTGACCTGTAGTCCCAGCTTACTTGGCAGGCTGAGAGCAGGAGAATAACGTGACACTAGGTGAGGCAGAGCTTGCGGTGAGCGGAGATCGCGCCACTAGCACATCGTCACGCTGGGCGACAGAGTGAGAGTTCGTCTCAAAAAAAGAAAAAAAAAAGGGAAAAGTATCATTTTAATCAATTAGCTATAACCTTTTTCTGTTGACTTATGTGTTTCTAACAACAGTATGGTACATATTGCCGAACAAATTGTATATAATAAGTGTATTCTGTAGATTTTTATATGACAAATTTTACAGAGCCATAGAAAGTTATGGCATTAGCAACTGGAAAAGATTCAAACCAGAAGTCGATATTTAAAGTATACACTTTCCAATAACTACAGTATTTGTTAATGTAAATTAGAGAGTGGCTCTTAAATTTTCATGAGTGTGACATTAAATGCAAGATTAACATTGTTCCATATACATAATATAATCAATAAGCAATTGGTTATAACGAAACCAACAGTTTTTTGATTAAAATAAACCTGTATAATATGGAAAATGTGAACAGAATGGTCTTAATATCTAAACCAAACTTAAATTTCATGTAAAGATTGAAGAAAATACCCTTGTTCTCTCTAGATTGTAAGTACCTTTCCTATTGTTTAGTACCCCTTGGTTAATATTATATTCCAATGCCTAAAAATATAAATAATTAAAAGTTGTTCTTACTCTATGGAAATGAGGACATTTGTTTTATTATTCTTTTTAAAATTTAGAATGAAGAAAACAGAGCACAGAAGATCACGCATATTTGTTTCTTTTATTAATTTCACTTGAAATTTTTCTAGTTGTTTATGAGATTATAAATATTTATTAAGTAATGAACATTTTATTCTAAGCAGTTTGCCCTATTTGGAATATAATATTATAAAATACGTAAATGATCACAATGCGAAATTAATTAGGGTTACTTATGTATAATAAGTAGAAGTATCTCTGGTCATATTTGACAGAGTTCACTTTAAATTTCTGAAAATATTTTGATTTAAAATATTTTCCTAGAAGAATTGTCTTCAGGATTAATCTATTCTAATAATAGTTATTTATGGATCTGTTGTACTGATAGTAGTAACCAGTTTTATAATGATATTTAGCTAAATAAAATTATAAGGATTAGAAAAGAGCTATCAACAATTAAAGGCAATTTTAACAATGGAGCACAAGAAAATTTTGGAGGTGATAAATATGTTTATTACTTTAATGATGGTGATTATTTGACAGGTTTAAGCATGTATTCAAACTCATCTAATTTTGTACATTTCATATGTGCAGCATTCTGTTTATTGAACATATCTCATTAAAGCTGTTAAAAAACATAATTTTAGGCAGGGTGTAGTGTCTCAAGTCTGTAATCCTAGCACTTTGGGAGGCCGAGATGGGTGGATCACTTGAGGTCAGATGTTGGAGACTGACCTGGCCAGCATAATGAAATCCCATCTCTACTAAAATACAAAATTAGCCAGCCACGGTGGCTTACGCCTGTAGTCCCAGCTACTTGGGAGCCTGAGGCATGGGAATCACTTGAACCCAGGAAGCAGAGGCTGCAGTGAGCCGAGATTGCGCTCCTGCACTCCAGTCTCAGCGACAGAGCAAGACTCCACCTCAGAAAAAAAAAAACAAAACATAATTTTAGGAAAATGAGTTTTAATTTAAGCCAACTTATTAGCATAAAGCATACAGAGCTGTCCTCAATTATAAAAAATTAAAGGGAAAATTCAGAGATGTTCACCCATGATGCTTTCTCCTTTTTTAAATTAAAAATATATATATATATATATAGATTCAGGGGTTACATTTGCATGTTTATTACATGAATATACTGTGTAATGGTGATGTTTGGGCTTTGCATTTACTCATCATCTGAATAGTGACTATTGTACTCACTATGTAATTTTTCAACCCTCACCCCTTCCTACCCAGCCCTCTATTGGAAACCTCAGTGTCTATTATTTTCCTCTGTATTTCCTTGTGTACCCATTACTTAGGTCCCACTTGTAAGTGAGAACAGGCAATATTTGATTTTTGGTTTCTGAATAATTTCACTGAGAATAATGGCCTCCAGTTCCATCCTTGTTTCTGCAAAAGACACAATACTATTTGTATGGCTGCATAGTATTTCATGGTGTGTGTGTGTGTGTGTGTGTGTGTGTACACACATTTTCTTTACCTAATCATCTGTTGATGGAAACTTAGGTTGACTCCAGACAGTGGGAAAGAACACTCTATTAAATAAATGGTGCTAGAAAAATTGGATAGTCATATGCTGAAGAATGAAACCGTACTTTATCTCTCACCGTACACAAAAATTAACTTAAGATTGATTAAAGGCTTAAATGTAAGACCTCAAACTGTCAAGAATCCCATAACAAAACCTAGGAAAACCTCTTCTCGACATCGGCCTTGCCAAAAAACATATGAGAAAGACATCAAAAGCAAATGACAAAAAATAAAAATAGACAAATAATATTTAATTAAACTAAAGAGCATTTTCACAATGAAAAAATAATCAACAGAGTAAACAGACAGCCTACAGAACGGGAGAAAATATTTGCGAACTATGTACCTGACAAAGGACTAATATCCAGAATCTATAAGAAACTCAACTCAACAAGAGAGAAAAATAACCCCATTAAAAAGCGGGCAAATACCATGAGTAGACATTTTTCAAAAGAAGACATACAAGCATCTAACAAACATAAAAATGCTCATCATTACTAATTATCAGAGATATACAAATTAAAGCAAAGATGAGATGACATCTCACACCAGTCAAAATGGCTATTATTAAAATTCAAAACAACATATTTTGGCAAGGATGTGGAGAAAAGAAATGTTATACACTGTTCATGATACTTTTCCTAAATAGAAACACTAAATATAATAAATTATCTTTGTCAATTTTGTGTTGTGATTATACATGTGCGCATATGGTATTCTTTTCAAAGTACATTGAAACAATTGTCTAATATAGTCTCTGTTATAATTGGTGTTGTTAGAAGAAAAAGTAGGTGGCTATTAGTTTAATGATAATATGGAGCGGGTTACTATATTTCACCATCTATCATTCCGTATACATTTATTATTTAAATGAAAAATGTTTTCTTGTCTAACAAAAAAGAAATATTCTGGAAAATGATCTACCTAGCAAATAATGTTATTGCAGAATTTCTTGTGAGCCAGCCATGATCAAGCCCAAATGAGATAGCTATAGGTTAGTTACTTGGAAGACGAAGACAATACCTCATGCAAAGGAGGTATTAACCTGAAGAATCAAAATTAGGTGGCAGAGGCAATGCATGCTTTCATTTCCCGACTCTGCTTTCCTTTTCCAGTGTCCCTTATTTTTAGGAGAACCATGTTCCTAAATCTAGGCACAGAATGTAGGCAGAGGTGAAGAATCCCCTTTCAGACTCTCGTAAATTTGAGAATATAGGTTAGTTGAACATTCTCACTTATCTACTATGCGAGGAAAAAGATCAGATTTTGTGATTTCCTTCCTTCTTCCTGATTCCCATCTTCCCCTCTTCTTTTCTCCTTTGCTTCCTTGTTTCTTTCATTTCTCCTATTCCTTTATCCTTATTCTCCTGCTTCTTCATCTTCCTCACTTGTCTCACTCCCCACTTTTGTTTATTTTTTATTTAACTTTTTGAAATGGTCTTCAGTACTCAAAGATATCTGGATGTCCAAGTGGTTGTCTCCACAAAACATATTTATATCTAGATGCTTCCATGTTTGATCATCTACTTGAAATTGTAAGGGGGAAATATGTTTTCTTATCAATTGCTAGGATTATGAATGATGTTCCTATACCAAAAAACCGAATAACAAATGTATACAAATTACTTGATTATAACTTTTAAATGACGTGGGAGTTTTGAGAAATGGAGACCTCAAGAAATAGAAAAACGTATATATTTTTTATGTTTAGATTTAACTAATAGTGGAAAGTTGTGGAGGACTATGATTGGAGGACAAAAGGGCATGATCTAATGATAATGAACTAGGGGTAACTTAGCAAGGCCCGTTTGCTCAGATTCCTCTTTGTATTCCTGTGTGTTCAGAGATAAGGATATTCCTTGCCTCTAGGTATAGGGAGGGCACCTCTTAAATGAAAGTCTTATGACCTTCGGGAAAATGTCAGATAATCCTTTGTAGTTTTTATGAACTGCTTCAGGGAAGAAGGGCAGGGAAAAGTTGAAGACTGATCTTGCTTCTGCTATTTTCTCAAAGGACAAGATGCCGTATTTTGGGTAGCATGTCCTGAACCCTATCACTATGTTGAAATTTATAAAAACTAGGAGTCATTTAATAGGAAACATATACTTTTCTGAATATTTTAAGATAGAATACTTATTTTTTTGTTTCCAGAAGTATCAGTTGCAGAAAATTTATTCTGTATAAAATATTTTCATAATGTTTTATTTTCTGATATTTTTACAGTAGGTAACCTGAAGATGTTGGAAGAATATCACCTGTTCTAAATTTTAATGCAATAGTTATGTGATCCCTGACATAATAAGAAGACATTCTTTTGTAGAGTTCTTCCAAATTATTACTTTAGTGAGATAATCATTGAACTCTTTCAGTAAACTGTAATTTTACTGCTGGCTTCAGTTGTAAACTATTGCCTTGTTGGGTATTTTCACCTGCTTTTTTACTAGCCCTCTGATTGAGCATGTTTCAAAATTTTTTCTGTATTAGTCATCTGGCTTAGGCAAATCATTTCTTTGACCCTTGGGTTTCTAATACATGGAATAAATAAATAATCTTGCTGATTTTCAATCTTTTTCCTAGTTTTTAGTTTATACGTAGTTTTATTTTGGTTTTAGTCTGCTGCCCAGAGACATGCTCCTCATGTTTTCTTCTTTAAATAACACCATGATTTATTCAGGTATTCACCTTTAAATTTTCAAATTTTCTCCTTCATTCATATCCTTACATAAAAAACCCTATGCATTCTGTTCTTTTTACTGTCCTTTCTCCTTCATTCTATTCTCATATTTGGCATGTCAATTTAGATACTCATTAATTTGATTCTGATATTCCTTGCATATATTTCTAATTATACTTCTTTTGAGGGTCTTCCTTCTTCTCACTAATCTGACAGAACAGATCCAGTCATACTCAAATGAATTCAACGACCATCTCTCTCCCTAACCAAATTGACTATAAACATAATAACATTCTGACATTCAGGATTTCTGCAACTATCTCCAACCCTCACCCTATTGCTTACCACAAAATGACATAAAACTGTACTCCAGCTGAATTGAAACTATGTTTTTCCTAAAGAACATTTTTCTTTTGTCCCATGTTGCTTGTTGTTTCTTAGTTTTATTTAGTTTGGTTTGGGCTTTGTTTATCTCAAGAAATTCCGTGTGTGTGTGTGTTATACACTTTGCTTTCTCTGGAATTTCTTTTCTTTTCATCAAAAGGCAGGTTTTTTTTTTTCTTTTAATGAAAGTTCTATCCAGTTGCCATGGTAATTTTGTTATCAAAAATAGAAGCTTAAAGGAACCTAGGACCAATTCACTGATTTTTTTGAAAATGAAAACTGAGTACCACACGTTTCAATGATTTGGCAAGGTCGCTGTTTATCTGGAGCTACAACAGATAGCCTACCTCATCCCAGGGAGATGTATTCAAGTACTGTTTTATTTTATTTTATTCTATTTTTTTTTTTTTTTTGCTGCTCATAGTGCTTCCCACTATATTATTGTAGTTACCATTTTTCCTTGTTATGGTATTTCTGTATTTTGTTTTCTTCTAAAAGATTATAATCTCCCTGATTTCGGAATACATTAATTTCTTTCTATTGCTCTTTAAAAAAAATGGGAAATACATGTATTAACCAATCTTCAGGTCTAAAAGTCTGAAAAATGATTTCGTTAATTTGGATCTCAGTGTCACTAAATCTATTCATTATTCTATATCTATATGTTCTTATACCTATATTTAATGTGTCTACAAATTTTCATTTTTAAAAATGAATAGCAGCAATAGACTCTTTTACCAGTAAATCACAAATGTTGACTGCTAACTTAAAATTCTTCATATTCTTATGTTTTGGATATACTATTTCTGTTTAAACATTGGCCAATGATTGAGGGTGGTTTGATTTTTTGTTATTACTTAATCTATTTCCGTTTACATGATAAGATTTGTTGTTGTATTAGCCCATTTTACCTGTTATAAAGAACTGAGATAGGTATTTATGAAGGAGAGGTTTATTGATCATGTTCATATGGCTGCCCCCGGTCCTCAGAAACAATCACAGGAGAAGGGGAGAGGCACATCTTACATCGGTGCGGCAGAGAGCGCAGTGCATAGGAGGATTGGTCATACTTATAACCATCAGTCCTTTGGAACTCCTGTTAGACAAAGCTTGGGAAACAGCCAATGATCAGTCACTTCCTTTTCCTCCACTCTTCAAAAAAGTGGGATTACGGGTTCTCGCTCAACCATGGGGTTACAATTTCAGAGAGTTTGCGGTGGGGACACAGAGTCACTATTCATCTGTTAAATATGGCCCAGCACCTTTGATTTTAAAAAGCTACTTTGTATTGCCTAGATTATGTATCTAAAATCCTGTTTACAGTTTTGAAGAAAGTCTTCATTTCTGCAAGTTGTGTTTGTTGCTTTTATTGAAACCAAAATCAAACCAAATCACACATAAATATTATGTTTTTCATCATTTCCAGCTAGAGGGCTGAATTCTGTTTCTTTCTTTGCATATTTTTTCAGATATGTAAAAGACCTATATGTATTTTCTAATTTTATTGTTGGTAAAGTTAAATATCTTTTTTTTAAGAGATGTACTTCAGGCATAATTTAATCTGAATAGTTTCTTTTATTTGGGAAAAAGTGATAATATAGTTGCAGAATCACAGTGGAATTTTTTTTTTTTTTTTTTTTTTTTTTTTTTTTTTTTTTTTGAGGTGGCGTCTCGCTCTGTCGCCGGTGGAGTGCCGTGGCGGGCATCTCCGGCTATGAACCTCGCCTCCTGAGTTCAGCATTCTCTGCCTCAGTCCTCGAGTGCTGGGATCGGTACATCCCACCTGCTTATTTTTATTTTTTATTTTTTTTGTATTTTTGTGGAGGGTTTCACCATGTTAGCCGGTGGTTTGATCTCCAGACCTCGTGATCCGCCCCTTTGCCTCCCCTCCCAAAGTGCTAGGATTTCAGACGTGAGGCACTGCACCTGGCCTGGAATTTTTTTAAGCTCTCAAAAAATAGCAGCAGTTAAAAAAGGTGTTTAAAACAAACAAGTAATTATTTTCATTAAAGGCCATATATAAATACTTGGTGGTAAATTTTCCCTAGAATACCTATGTGAATGTTTCTTAGTATTTTACTTCATGTACCTGTATTCAGTAGGAAATTGGGAATTCTGGACTTTACCATAATGGTGTCAACACATTCAGTTAAATGAGAAAAATATAACCTAATTGGGGGAAAATACAATCACTCAAATTGGTCATTCTTCATTATGTTGAAAAAGTACTGAGATAATTAGCTGAAATTCCCAGGTAAACAAAATACTTCATCATTGTGAAAGCATAGTCAGTGTAACTAAAATACCATCCAGACAAATTAGTTGCTCATCTGAATACTGGACTTTCACTTCTGGCACTTACAAGATGAGTTTCTTTTACCAAGTCATTTAAGTTATCTGATGCTCAGCTCAATTGTAAGTGTAAAAGAATGATTGTGAGTAGACGTGGAATCTGTCACATAACAGAAACTCCCTCTTCCCTTCCAAAGTAGGGAACCTTTAGTTTTGTTAGTTAGAAACAGTGATTGAATCACCTTCCTGTGGCTTTTACATTTTGTTATCTTTGCCAATGGAGAATATCACAGTAATTAAAGAATCCAGACAGGCAAATCAAAGTAGAAAACAACCTAATTTGAGGTTAGGATTTAGAGTGACTTACATATTTTTAAATATGATTCATGAAATTTATATAGTGGAAAAAAATATCTTGTAGTTAACATTTTTCGAAAAGTCATAAAGTTTATAGGCACACGCAGCTTCTTAAAGTTCTTTATAAAGAATTACGTGGATTGATTTTACCACATGGGACATTCATTCAATAATAATCCTAAAAATTATTAGGGAATGTGTACTATGTAAAAGGGATAGTACTAAGACACAGGAGATATTACAACCCATTGTGCTTATGTTATTACTTGGCTAAAGATAACACCCCAAATCAACAGGAAGTTATACCATGAAAGAAGTAAACATAGCTTGTCCTTTTGCAAATTAAGAATGGGTACCTCTTCCTCAATGGACACATTCCAGAGACAGGGAGTAAGGATTAGTGAGTTTAATGCCAGCTAGGTTTCATCTCCCATTTTTCTCCTTGGTTAAGGTCTTTTGCAGAATATGTTAAAAGCATAACAGAGATTTGTGGTCCTAGGTTAGGGATTGTAACCAAGTTTTTCCTGGGTCAGGTCATCATATTAAAGATTGTTGTCACTTGGTGACCAGCAAATTAGCAGATAAAATGTGCAAACTATAGATGGGGGTAATGAAGAAAACATGACAGAAAATAGCAAACTCTGATGGCAGAGCTGTTATTCAATACCCTCAGTTTTTATAAGCCTCTTGGCTGCATTTATTTCCCTCCTCTGAATGGAAGATGGGTGCTCTATCAACCTAGGTCCAGGGAAATTTTGATATAAGTAAACTTGTATCTGACTCCTCCTCTCTTGTGGTTTCTGCATGGACCCACTGATTTCCTGATGACTCATGATTTGTTCATAACTCATCCTCTAAATGTATTATTTTCATATGATTTTACCTGAGTAAATCTTTCCTCAAAAATATTTAACAAGAAATTCAAGCCCCATGTGTTTCTCTGCACTCCTGCTCCCAGCTACCTTAAGGACATCACCAGGGTACTGTGCAAATGCTGCGCTGAACTGTCAAGGTTCGTTTTATTTGTTTCACAGAAAAATCCATCTATTTCCTATTTATCTCAGACTGTGATTTGCTCTCAGAAATCTAAAAATATGTACTTAAACTCAAGGGTTAATGACTTCTCCTTATTTGTGCATTATTTTGAAAAAAGTTTCCAATGCCTTAACCTAAAATCAAGTTCCATGAAGGAAAATACATAAGATCCTTTAAATCAAATCAAGGGGCTGTTTTGCTTTTCCTTGATCTTGCCTTAATGAAGTTAGTAAAATGTTCAGAGACTGAGATTGATTGATATGGTTTGGATGTTTGTGCCTTCAAAACCTTGTGTTGAAATGTGATTGCCGATGTTGAAGGTGTGGCCTGGTGGGAGGTGATTGAGTCATTGACTCATATTCCTCATAAATATCTTAGCACCATCCTCTTGGTGACAAGCGAATTCTTGCTCTGAGCTCATGTGAGATCTGGTTGTTTTGGCACCTCCCACCTCTTTCTCTCTTGCTCCCACACTTACCATGTTACAAGTCTGCCTCCCATTTGCTTTCCACCATGATTCTAAGCTACCTGAAGCCTCACTCAAAGCAGATGCCAGCACCACCCTTCCTATACAGCCTGCAGAACTGCGAGCCAATTAAACTGTTTCTCTTTATAAATTACCTAGCCTCAGGTATTACTTTATAAAAATGAAAAAAGAATGGCCTAACACATTGATCAAATTAGTTAATATTATCAATTCTGAGTTTCATTATGTATAAATGTTCACACTCAGATTATTACATGTATCCTAGTAGACATCCTAGTAACCATAAAATGTAGATTGTTGCTATTATCATACAACTATCTGAGGCTTATACAGGTTATATGACTTGGATGAGCCTCAGATACTCACAGGGTACTTATCCTGCTCGACAATGATAGAAATAATGGACTGATCCAAAGTTTATAGTAAAGACTTTTTTCTTATTCTACTACTTTGAATTAACAGTAATTTTCAGATAATTAAAACAGGATATTTACATCAAACATTTGGCCAACCACAGCCTTGGAATGCAGGCTATTCTTTGAGTGGCAAAGCTCACCACTGTGGTTAATGATTCCTTTTTTTAAGTTAAAGTTACCCAGTGTGTGATGTTCTCCATGTACTCTAGAACTTAAAGTATAATAATAATAGTAATAAAAAGTTACATGGGATTTCTAGAGCAATTCTTCCACTTGCCATATGCTTTTTGTGGATGAAAATACACTTTTAAATAAAACCACTCCTTGTTTAAAGAGACATCCTTAATTATGCAGTTTCAAATATCTATAGTTCTCAATATATTGCAAACATCGTTAACTCATAGTTTCTCAATCCGTGTCTCCTTATTGCTTATCATGCATCATCTCATATTTATGTGCTCCTCTGATTAAAGCAGATTCTGAAGAATATATAAGTGTGTGCTTCGAATGGTGTCTCAACTGTTCTAAGATATTCACACACATTTGAGTGCCTGCCATGTTTATGTGAATGCTATAAAAGTGAATTTATTTAACCATTACTGATAAATTTTGTTAATCTTCACAATTTATGGTTTAATGATATTTCTTTCCCACAAGTGCTTTCTGCAGTGAAAATGTAGAGGTAAAATCATTTATTTTCAATGAAATAAATTGACATTACAGGTTAATGTGCTTTCATTCCAAAGCTAAACGCTATCATTTTAGTCAATTAACTTTTTGTCCTTTGTTCAAAGTCCAGAAATGATAAGAAGTTACTTTGCTATGTTATCCATTCTGAGAATTTCTCTGAAATTGTAATTACTGTACTGAGAATTTTAGATTTTTTTGCACTTTACCAGTCTTGAAGAGGCAACATGGTATCAATGTAAGTGGAATTTTCCTTAATGGATTTTATCTGGTGGTCAAGACCTTTTTAAAGTAATAGAAGTAAGGTCTTAGTGTTCATCTGATACAAATAACTGCACTGAAAGAAAAAAGAGTTCAGATTAATATTTTTTTATAAATGCAGCAAAAGTGTGCTTTTACTGTAAATGAAAAACCAAAGACGGAGTCTGAATTTGCAACTGTAATGAGAATTTAACACATACCCTACTTCCAGGCAGTTCACATTTTCTGCCTGTTTCAACCAAATCTTAACCTGTTTATTGTCACTAAAACTACTTGTTAAGTCACATAAACATACTGATTATTTGTAGTTAGTATTATATTTTACATCTGAAAGATCAGATATGAAAGCTTGCATTGGAACCTACACTCCTGAGCCTGGAATTCATGGATGAAAATCTGTTCTTGAGACCTCTCTAAACTTTTCTCCTCTGGTCTCCTGAAAGTGACCTCTCCTGTCACTTGGTTCACTGGAAATGCCATATCTTTTCCCGAACTCCACTTGTATTTACTATCCTGATAGAACATTTGGCATACGTTGTTTACATCCTTACATTCTTAGGCTGCAACAAAAACTATATAGACTTGTCAGTAATCCAAAGCTGTTGTTAACGGTAGCAATGGGGAAAATAAACCAAGACCTTAAAAATGCACTCTGCAATTGTCTAGCTAGTGCTTACAACTCTTTGAAAGTCACAAAGGAAGAGGATCCATCTTGCTTGAAGGGGCTCCATTAGGCAAAGAGGGGCCATTTGCGGCTTCTAAAGATTAACATAATATACAGAAGAAACATTCCTGCAATTATAAAATATCTTACGAATTATGAAGAAGGTAGTTGAGTTTCAATGGAATGTGTTCCAGAGTTGTCACAGGAGAATCATGAAATATAACAAATTTAGATGATCCAATAAGGAGAACATCCCAGTCTAAACTGATATATTTTTTATTTTTGTCACAAGAACACTGCCCATAATGACAACGGTATTGAAGCTAGAAGATCTTAATTCAAACAAAATCATCAGTGTTTACTAAATAAGAGAGTATGGATAGCTACACATGAATATTAAATTGATATCCCCAGGAAAGACTTCAGTCCCTGTTACTTCAATAATTAACATAAGTACACTACATAGAATGCACAGGAGGACTATCAGCTATTTTAAGGAGCTGAAATAGAATAGGCCAATGTATAGATATGTTGTTCTTAATTTATTTCTGTCATAATAATATTTAACATACCATTGACTACATTAAAATGAAAAGCCCATCAATCTTGTAAAATACTTTCATATTAACAACACTGGCTCAGTGTAATCTGTAAAACAAAATCTTAAATATTACGATTCTTGGCTTGGAGTAAGCTAAAATGACTTTACTATTCATACAAATATTAATTAAAATTAAAATTAATGAAGAAAATATAGAAGTAAAATAAATTATAAAATATTACAATAAAATATAGCAGAATATAGCAGAATACTTTGAAGTTTTATTGTATTCAGAAAATACTTGACAAATATTAACATTTATGCTTTGTTTTATATTACACATCTCATAAAGTTATATAGATGAACATAGATACATAAATGATTTTCATGTAATTATAAAATATCTCAGGAATTATGAGGAAGGTGGTTGAGTTTCAACAGAATGTGCTCCAGAGTTGTTGCAGGAGAATAATGAAATATGGCAAATTTAGATGACCAAATGAGGAGTGTATCCCAGTTTACATGAACAGCTTACTCAAATGCAGACAGGCCAAAGTAAACATATAATATATGACCAAGATATGAGATATTATAAATAATAGTTGGCATAAACCAGAAAAGCCCTGATAGAAAGGTTCTTCGCATCTAGAAGTAAACAATGAGGGGCTGTTGTAGGTTTTGAACTCAGATGAATGTCAAGAAATAATATTATAGAAATCTTGGATACACAATAAATGTAAATGAGATTAAAATAGAAGGATAATCCCAAGGCAATGAAATTTCTACAAGATGGAAATGCTGTGAACTGAGGTAGCAGCAATAAGATAAAGAAAGTATTGTAAGAATAAAATGATTTTAAGGATGATAATTGTATAACTATGATAACAATGATAGGTAAATGAGAAAAAAAGAGTAATTATTTAGTAGCCTAAAAATTTACAAAGATACCACAAACAAAAATTGAATTTGTCCTTAGAGGTTATTTTGTGGAACAAAACAGTGATCTCCATTTTAAATACTGAGTTTGAAGTAACTACTGAATATCCAGTGAAAATGACATGAAATAAAAGTGCATTGGTGATTGCAGTGGCTTTTAATGCAGCTTTACAAAAATTGAAAAAGAGCTACATGAAACTGACTTAGAGTGATTTTCAGTATACACTATTTAGCGAAAAAATGTACAGGAATATACAGAGTATGCTACCTTGCCTGTAAGAAAGAAATGAAAATTGGCATGTATCTTTTCTCATAACAAAAGAAGCACTAGAAGTACAATAAATGAAGTTAGTACAAAGGATGAGGTGAAGGGAGTGGGTGACAAGTCACTTCTTGAAGTTTACCTTTTATACCACTTTGACTTTTAAAACATATTAATATCATTGTTATAAAATAAATTAAATCAATAAGAATAGGAAAGGGGGAAGAAACCCACTTTAAAAGACATCAAATAAATACATGTAATTATATTTCAAGTGAGTACATTAACGGCATTGCAGGAAGAGAAAGAAAGGGAAAAATGAAAGAAGAAAAAGGAGGGAAGGAAAGATAAAGCAAGAAAAGAAGGAAGGAAGAAAGGAAGGAGGAGAGGGAGAAAAAAAGGAAAAAAGAATAGAAAGGAAAAAAAGGAAGGTAGGAAGAAAGGAAGGAAAGAAAGATGAAGAAAGAAGAAAAGAAGGAAATAAGAAAGAAGAGAAAGAAATAATGAAAAAAGAAACTTCTCCAGATGGCTTATTAACGCATAGATACTAACTGATTGTGTACCCTGAGTTTGGAGCAGGATGGGCTGTGAGGATTAAGGAATAAAGCGCAGAAAATTCTGCTGTATTTTTAGTAGCTATGTAGTGGTAAGTGAAGTTTAAGTTTTGAAATTAATTTCCCTGAAATACAGAATCAATTGAATCAAATGTGCTGATTGTTGGTGGGCTTCTCCATTCTCAGTGTGGAAAATAAATGAATGGGGAAAACAGTAAAAGAGCACATGGGAATGGATTAGAACTGCAAGTATCTTCCTGAACTTATGATTTCTTTTTTTTTTTTTTTTTTTTTTTTTTTTTTTTGAGACGGAGGTCTCACTCTGTCGCGGGGCTGGAGTGCAGTGGCCGGATCTCAGCTCACTGCAAGCTCGCTCCCGGGTTCACGCCATTTACATGCCTCAGCCTCCCGAGTAAGCTGGGGACTACAGGCCGCCCGCACGTCGCCGGGTAGTTTTTTGTATGGTTTTTAGTAAAAGACGGGGTTTCACAGTGTTACAGGATGGTGTCTCGATCTCCTGACCTCGGTGGATCCGCCGTCTCGGCCTCCCAAAGTGCTGGGATTACAGGCTTGAGCCACCGCGCCCGGCCACTTATGATTCTTAAAATATGTAAATGTACATATACATAGGTTTGTAAGCATATGCATGTATTATACGTGAATGTATTGTAAACCCCAAAAATCCGAGACATGTCTCAGTTAATTTAGAGTTAATTTTGCCAACATTAAGGATGTGTGCCCATTATATAGCCTCAAGGGTTTCTGATGACATGTGCCCAAGGTGGTCAGAGCATAGTTTGCTTTTATATATTCTAGGGAGACATGAGACATCAATCAACATGTGCAAGATGAACGTTGGTTCGGTCTGGAAAGGCAGGACAACTCAATGCAAAGGTGGGGAGACTCAAAGTGGGGTGGGGGCGTCTAGTTCATAGGTTTTTAAGAGACAAATGGTTGTATTATTTTGAATTACTGATTAGCCTGTTCAAAGTAGAATATCAGATATGCATTTATTTCAGCGAGCAGAGGGGTGATTTTGAAGAGAACGGGAGGTAGATTGTCCCTAAGCAGTTTCCAGATTGACTTTTTCTTTTAGCTTAGTGATTTGGGGACTCCCCAGATTTATTTGACTTTCACAGTATGCCTGTATATGTACATGTCTGTTTATATTTGCAAGTGGGGATATGTATATGTGTATATGAGTGCATTAATTTCCTAATCCTTTTCAAAGAGAGGGCAACAAAGCAAACATACCCCACTGAACAGAAGCACACTTAATACTCAGATCTTGATTTCTATCAAAAGGGATTCTTGAACACATAGATAATTACAGGTTTGTAGCAAGTTAGGTATGAGATAAATCTAGAACATCATTTATGCAAGAAAGTAAGAATGGAGGCAAGTCACAAGGAAACAGGAGCTACCTTGCTTGAAGGGGATCCACTATGCAAATAGGGGCCATTTGAGGACCCAGATAATGAAATTAATTTTGAAACCTTGAAAATAGGAATTCATGTATCTACCTCAGTTTAATTATTTACATACTTAGTAATGCTACATGTATTGAAATACATGTAAATATACTGCCAATTTTTATATTGCACACACATACCCACACAAACACATATCAGAACTGAGGGCTCTTTTGCACAGTAAAATACTAGAGTTATAAACGTAGAAGGAATGCTGAAATTAAAAAAACGTGTCTTTTTTTTTTTTTTTTGAGATGCAGTTTCACTCTTGTCACCCAGACTGGAGTGCAATGGTGTGATCTCAGCTTACTGCAAACTCCACCTCCTGGTTTCAAGTGATTCTCCTGCCTCAACTTCCAGAGTAGCTGGGATTACAGGTGTGCACCACCATACCTGACTAATTTTTATATTTACTTTAGTAGAGATGGGTTTTCACCATGTTGGCCAGGCTGGTCTCGAACTCCTGACCTCAGAAGATCCACCCACCTCGGCCTTTCAAAGTGCTGAGATAACAGGCATGAGCTACTGTGCCTGGCCAAGGAATGTATCATTTTTTAACCAACACAGTGAAGACTGGATGATAAATTTAGAGGCAGGTTTGAATAAGGAGGAGGATATTCCAATGTCCCAACAGACTGCTTTTTAGTTGGAAGGAAAAATAACTATCAAACAAAATGGTAATTAAAAATTGGAAAATAATTCAATAGTCTGACTGGCATCAACTGTGAGTGGCAGATGGACATGATTTGCTTCTAGATGTTGTATCCTGAGAAGACACAATCATCTATGGAGTATTTTGATCAGCAATGCATAGCCTCAACCTAATCATGAGGAAATATCTAAAAAGCAGAAATTGAGAAATACTCTATTTGAAAAATAAATGTTAGTATACTGTTTTCATAAAAATGTCAATGCCAAAATGACAAAAAATTGGCCATGAAAATGTTCCAAATTAAAAAGACTAAAAGACATGAGGAAGAATTGCAATACCTGATCCTAAATTAGATCCTGCACTAAAGGGGTGGAAATGCTATAAAAAATATCATGAAATCAGTCAATAAATTTGGAATATGAGTAGCAACTTATATAAGAATAATTATATAAATATTGTTATAATTTTTCTAAATGGACTGTGGTTATGTAAGAGAATATCCAAATTGCTAGGAAATCTACATAGAAATATTTATAGGTAAAGCACCATGATATATGCAACTAACCATCAGATATTTCAGACATTATGCAGGTATAAATCTATTTAAAATGAGTGTGAGAGAGTGTACAAGCAAATGAGTGATAGACAAAATGGGACAAAATATTAACAATGGCTGAGTGTGAATGAAAGATAGAATAGTATTTCTTAAAATATTTGTATTTATACAACTTTTATGTTTGAAGTCATTTTAAACAAAATTTGCAAATATACAACTTACTTACCTACATGTGTACTTACCTCCACATCCTATTGGCCTAATATTCTGGAGATCTCTAATACACATGTATGTATATTTTATATACTAGCATAAGAAAAATATTTGACAATGCAAAGTAGATAAGAGTATCAGAGTTTCTGTTTTATTTAGAAACAAAAATTATTGAAGTGCCTCATAACATACTTCTTGTACTTGATATTTTTTATCTGCCTTTACTCCTTTAGAAGATCATCCAGACATTTTAGCTTTAAATATTATATATTTTCTGACAACCATCAAATTTATCTTTAGCCCAGAGCTCTATATTGAATTACAGACAGTATATTAAATTGTCTACTCAACAGCTTAGACATCTAGTCAGCATTTCAAACATAGTATTTTTAATTTGTATACCTTAGAAACATGATCTGAGGCAAAACCTTTTTGTCTCCCTTGCACTTCAGAGTTGTGCCTACATCTAGTAAAAAAACAAACAAACAAACAAACAAACAAACAAAAAACTACCAACAGCAAAAAAAAAAGAGCAATACTATGGTACATTCTTGGTTGGAAACCAGTCAACTATGGAACTGTTCACTACAGCTTTGCTAAAATAAATTGGGCCAAGTGGAATTGGACCACAGGCTTCTGCCACAGTATCCAAAACCAAACTTCTGTTTTTCCTTTTAAATCTAATATTTTCGTTATTTATTTATTGTCGCAGGATAAATTAACACAGAAGTTAGTAATTTAAAGCAATATACACTTATTTCCTTACATAGGAATGACTTATTGTCTATAGTCCTAGTTTTCTTATGAGTTTGTAGTTAAGATCTTGCATGGATCTGCAATAGTCCCAATCTCAGTCAAAGATTTATATATATATATATATATAATCTGCATATATATCATGACACTTCAGAAACCACATAAAAGTTTGAAAATGCATATAATACAGAGTTCGGAAAAGAATCTGGCAAATTATCTAAAAATTACACCAATAATAATAATGATTACTAACTTTTATTTAGTCTTTTTTACATGGCAGGTGCATTAGGATATTCTTGCGTTACTGCGAAGAAGTAATTTATAAGAGAAGAGGTTTAATTGGCTCATGGTCCTGCAGCTGTACAGAAAGCTTAGTGTCAGCATCGTGCCAGCATCTACTTCTGGGGAGGCCTCAAAAAGCTTTTATTCACGGTGCAATGCAAAGCATGAGCAGGCACTTCACATGGCTAAAACAGAACTAAGAGAGAGTAGGGTGAGGGTGGGAGTGCGTTACACTCTTAATCAGATCTCACCAGTTCTCACTATTACAAGGACGGGATCAAGCCACGAGCAATCTTCACCCATGGCTCAAACACCTCCCACCAGACCACACCCCCAACATTGAGGATACATTGCAACATAAGATTTATGCAGGGACAAATATCCAAACTATATCATTCTGTCCCTGGTGTCCACAAAATCTCATGTCCTTCTTACATTGCAAAATACAATCATGTTTTTTCAAAAGTTCCCCAAATTGTTAACTTGTTTCAGCATTAACTCAAAAGTCCACGGTCCAAAGTTTCATCTAAAACAAGGCAAGACTTCCACCAATGAGCCTGTAAAATCAAAAACAAGTTATTTATGTCCAAGATACAATGAAACTGTTAACCCAAACTATCTGTAATAGGTCTCAGTCAATTTGGAAAGTTTATTTTGCCAAGGCTAAAGATGCACCCTGGCACAGCATCAAGAAGTCCTGACAACCTGTGCCCAAGGTGGTCATGAGTACAGTGTGCTTTTATACATTTTAGGGAGATATGACACATCAATCAATATGTGTAGGATGTATATTCAGCAGAGCAGGACAACTTGAAGTGGGAGCTTTCAGGTTAGAAGTAAACAAGAGACAATAGGTTGCAGTCTTTTGAGTTGTTGTTCAGCCTTCCACTGATTTCAAAATTTAGTCTGGCTCAGTAAATGTGCATCTTTACATAAACAATAGGGCAGAGGGAGCAATCAGATATGTATTTGTCTCAGGTGAACCTCAGAGGGATGACTTTTGAGTACTGTCTGTTATTTGCCCACAAGGAATTTCCTGTGGGCAAAATGTGAGGACTTCCAAGCCTCCTTCACTTTTGCATTCTGTGTGCCTGAAGGCTTAACACCGTAATATGGAAGCTGCCAAGGGTTACATTTTGTATTCTCTGGGGCTGGAGCAGCATCTCAAGCTGTACCTAGACACCTTTGAGCTGAAGCTGGAGCCAGAGTGGTCAGGATGTGGAAAGCAGTGTCCTGAGGTTGCACAGTGCAACAGGACCTGGGCCTGGCCCATGAAATCTTTCTTCCCTCTTAAGCCTCTGGACCTGTGATAGGACCTGTGAAGGGCACTGAAATTCCTTCAAGGCTTTTTCCCATTGTCTGAATATTAACACTTGGCTCTCTTTCAGTTATGCTAATTTTTCTATCAAGTAGTTGTTCCACAACCTGATTGAATTCCTCTCCCTAAATGGCTCTTTCTTCCTCTGTCATATGCCCAGGCTGTGAAATGTCCAAACTTTTACTCTCTGCTTTTCTTTTAAATAGATATTTCAACTTTAAGTCATTTATTTGCTCCTGAATGTCAGCATAGGCTGTTAGAAGCAGTGAGGCACATTTGAGTGCTTTGCTGCTTAGAAATTTCTTTCACAGGATACTCTAAATTGTGTCTCTCAAGTTCAAGCTTTTACAGAGCCCTAAGGCGTGAATGGAATGTAGCCAAGCCCCTTGCTAAGGCATCACACATGTGACCTTTTCTCCATTCTTAATACATTTCTCATTTTTATCTGAGACCTCAGAAGCCTGGCCTTCACTGTCCGTATCACTATCACCATTTTGGTTACAGCCATTTAACCAGTCTCTAAAAGTTCCAAACTTTCCCTCAACTTTCTTTCTTCATCTGAGCCCTCCAAAGACTTCCACCCTCTGTCCATTACCAAGTTCCAAAGTTAATTCCACATTTTCAAGTATTTTTATAGTAATGCCCCACTGTTCAGTACTAATCTTCTCTATTAGACAGTTCTTGCAATTGCTATAAATACCTGATACTCAGTAATTTATAGGAAAAGAGGTTTGAGTGGCAGGCTGTACAGGAAGGGTAGTACTGGGATCTTTTTCTAGTAAGGCCTCAGGAAGCTTTTACTCATGGTAGAAGGTAAAGCAGGAACAGGCGCTTCACATGGTAAAAACAGCAGGAAGACAGTGGAATGGGGAAGTGCCACACACTGTTAATCAGATCTCACAAAGACTTACTTTTGCAAGGACAGCACAAAGCCATGAGGAATATGACCTGAATACCTTCTGTCAGGCCCCACCTCCAACATTGAGAATTACATTTCAACATGAGATTTAAGTGGGGACAAATATCCAAACTGTATTAGCAGGCATAAAAGCTATGGCTTGCTATTTAAAATATTACCATTCATGATTCTGATAGTGACCATCAAATATAAGTATTTGTATGTTCAATATGGGATACTTCAGTTTTCAAAAAAGTTAACTGATTTCTCATGGTCACACAACTATTAATAAGTGGCTCACACCTGTAATCCCAGCACTCTGGGAGGTTGAGGAGGGCAGATCATTTGAGGCCAGGAGTTCAAGACCAACCTGGGCAACATGGCAAAACTCCGTCTCCACTAAAAATTAAAAAACTAGCCAGGCATGCTGACACGCACCTGTAATCCCAGCTACCTGGGAGGCTGAGGGATGAGAATCGCTTGAACCCAGGAGGTGGGTGTTGCAGTGTGTTGAGATTGTGCCACTGCACTCCAGCCTGGGTGACAGAGTGAGACTCAATCTAAAAAAAAAAAAAAATAGCTTCTGGTATTTTCACTCTTAATAATATATTTATCTGTGCATTCTAATTTGTGTACTTTATATTTATAGCACTTCCGTAAGCCTGTGTTCTTCATGGTTGTTTTATTTACAGTTGACATTTTTATGTACTTAGGATATACAGAGATATTAAGGAATAAATATGTATTAAAATTAGAAAAACAGATATTTAGGTATGACCAATCTAGTTGGCAATTCCCCTTTAAATCACAGAAATTTATATGTCTAGATTAGAGTATTATAAGCCCGCTGGTGAAGAAATATTCCGTGTTGCTCACTGTTTACCACAACATGCATAGAGAAAATCCTAAGTATTTTGTTGTTGTAAAAATAAATACAAGAGACTGATGGGAATATCAATGACTCTAAGATTTTGCATATATAACTGGAAGAATTAAGAAACTATATAATTAGATGTAAAAATTTGGGAGACCAGTAGATTTTCTTGGTGAATGTATATCAAATATCCAAGCTGATTTTTATTAAGGTGGTTTGGGAATTTAAGAAAAAATAATCAGTGAGGGAATTCTCAATTATTATGCAATAATTTGCTATTGTGGCAAATTACACTGAGCTTGATGAGAACAATTTGGTAGAATGATGAGAAAACCTTGATTCAACTGAGGTCAAGAGGAAATGAGAGAAGTAAAGTTGGTTGTAATAGGTTTAAAAAAAATTATAAAGCAATTAACTATATAACGGAGTATAGATTGAAGCAATAGCTACAGAAGGATATTGAGATAAGAGCGACTGTAACTAAAGAAGGAAGATACTATGTACTGCATGTATGCTGATAGAAATAATCCAGTGGGTAGATTAACATTAATGATAAAACAAAGAAAAGCAAGGAACGCTCTTGGGATACGCTTAAGGAGAAAAGAGGAAGATGAGGTTGGGGTTTATGCAAAAGTAAAACCCAGCTGACATCTTTTCTAAGAAAATGGGTATTAGAGGGCATGTTTACAGATGCAAATATAGTAATATAATTTTGGAGAGAAATGATAGAATCCCTTTTGATTAAATATATTTTTTACTTGAAAATAGATAACACCTTTATTACTTGTGATTTAAGAAAGGAGAGTAGATAATCAAAGTGTAAAGAGAGAGAGGAGTTTGTGTAAGAGTAAATATATATTCTGTAAATAGCTTAAAATTGATGGAGCAAATAGAATTGGTGTCTATTTGATGTTGGTGGTCATGAATTCAAAGTGAGAAAAGTCATCAAGGTTGTCATTTTTTTCCAGCTGTGTTTAGCTGTCCTAGAGAAGTTTGAGAGTAGACAGAAAATGGGATTTAGAAAGGTTGCTGTTTTTTCAGGCCAGAATAACAGAGAATAAGGATGAATATAATAATAATTTATGTTGGCTGGATGAGGAAACAAGTGAGGATATAAGGGGGCTGTACAATGCTGGAAACAAAGTCAATAGTTGAAAATTGCAAGTGGGCAAATGGGAGAAAAAAGAGTTTTCAATGGACTCGTCAGAGATCATAATTAAAGAAAATGCTTTTGTTTGTAAAAGGAATCATAAGTTACAAGCAAAGACAGGTACGATAGAGGGCAAGACCAAACGAGAGAGGAGGTCAGGTTTCCAAGAGGACAGATTATGGAAAAGTTATTTTACTTATACTTAAAATAACAAGATTTATAGTTTGAATACTGAATATTGAATTTGAATCCATTATCTTTAAACCTTATGGATTTTAGAGGGAAGGGAAAAACAATGATTTGGAGGAACGAAAAGGACACCTTTTCCTAAGTCAGGGCCACTAGTTAGAAGACTTTATGGCTGAAGGACGAGTTGCTTAGTGGAAAGCCAGGTTTTAATTAGACATGTTTTAAAAAGTTCGTAGAAGAGGTTGAGGCTATAGGAGATAACAGGCTGTGAATTTCAGAGGGCATAGTGGAAATCTTTGGGGGTCTGGAAAGATGTTAGGATTGGAGACAGATTAGCATATGTGGAAGTTTAGGGAAGGCAGTTTATTCGGTAATCCTGATGGGATATTTCTGATGATATTTTAAGCAGATTGGGTTGGTATTGGTGTGAGTATTATGGAAATTGACTTGTTTCCTGACACACTGAGATCTGTAGCTCCTTATAACACCATGAAATGAATTTTTTAAAAATTTTCTTTAAGTCATGTGTTATTTAATTGAGGGTATAGATTATATAGATAAAAACACACATATCCACATGTCAAAGTAGGCAGATAATAAACAAGTAGATACATTTTAACTGCACATCAACAAAATATTAATACTGTGGTTATACAAGAAAGGAATTATTCAAATCCACACATATCCCTCCATCTGCATAACCTAATGGCTTCCATGCAAACATACTCTTTTTCTGAGACTACCTGGCCATTTCTAAGTGATGAAATTTTATTAGTTCTTCTCTTCTTCAAATTTTTCATCCTTACTGCAGCTAGATAAATAATTTTGAAGCAAACATATGATCATTTGGTATTTACTTATTAAAAGATCTCCATGGTATACCATTTTCTTTTAAGACAAAAAAGATATTTATTTAAACACAATTTAAAAATTTATGCAAAAGTGTGCACTAAGTTCTCAATCCTCCTCTCTCTTTCCACTCCCGCTCCCTCTCACTATGAAAATGTTGTACTTGTGGTTACTTCTGCATTTCTTACCTTCCTTCCTCTTCAAGTTAACATACTCATATCCACACAGAAGGCCACTACCCAGTTCCAAAGGGATAACTTTCTTGTCCTCCCTGAATGCATCAATACCCTAACAGATGATTGTATCATGCCAATTATCTCTTATTCATGGCACTTGCTAATTTTGCAATGTTACATTAACTTGAATAGCTACATGAGCAATCTTAATCTTTTCACTAGACTCTAAACTCTAAGGTGACTTCCAGGTTATGCCTCTCTTTATCATTATTTAAGCAGGTCACAGGCATCAATCTTGCTTACAGTTACTCAAATCAATTAGTTGACAAATTAATCTTTTCTTTTCTTAAATATATCTGAAAATGCATTCAGTAAAACCCAAAGATCAGATAAAAAAAATGGACAGAANATTGTATCATGCCAATTATCTCTTATTCATGGCACTTGCTAATTTTGCAATGTTACATTAACTTGAATAGCTACATGAGCAATCTTAATCTTTTTCACTAGACTCTAAACTCTAAGGTGACTTCCAGGTTATGCCTCTCTTTATCATTATTTAAGCAGGTCACAGGCATCAATCTTGCTTACAGTTACTCAAATCAATTAGTTGACAAATTAATCTTTTTCTTTTCTTAAATATATCTGAAAATGCATTCAGTAAAACCCAAAGATCAGATAAAAAAAATGGACAGAACTAGGGTATGTGTCCATGATGAGTATTCAAGAGCAAAAAAAAAAAAAAAAAAAAAAAAAAAAATTAGAAAGTCCTACAATAACTACTTCTTACCTTGAAGAAGAAAGAAGGTAAGAAATGCAGAAGTAACCACAAGTACAACATTCTCATAGTGAGAGGGACAGGAGTGGAAAGAGAGAGGAGGCTTGAGAACTTAGTGCACACTTTTGCATAAATTTTTACATTGTGTTTAAAGAAGTATCTTTTTTTGTCTTAAAAAAACCTTACAATGGAATAGAGAAAAAAGATCAGAGAAGGTGATTTTAGGAATAAAATGACGGTTTCTGTATTTGAGACATAGATAATAAAAAGAAAATAGAATAATAAGAATAATATGAATTCTACTGTGAATTCTCCTTTTCTTTTCCAAGAGTAAATAAACCCTAGCTTTGCCTTGCTCATATTTCACATTTTCAATGTGCGCTGCATATTGAAGAAAACAACCTGCTTCGTCTGGTCTTAAAGGTTGCCTGTTTAGTGACCAGAAAATTCACTTTTAGAGGAAACTTCATGTGCCAGTGATTTAGAACTGTTCTGCTTTAAATGGAGCACTTGAAATGGCCCTGAAGAATGCCATCCAAAGTGCAGCATTAGGGAACATACCAGCCACAGTGAAAGGTCATGCTTTGCTTTCCGTTCACAATTCCCTTTGTTGCATGTGTTACTGATTTTTTTTTTTTCCTAAAACTCCCTAGCACACTCAATTTGGAGCTCTTCTAGTACATCAAAATATGCCAACACAACATAATTATTTGAGGAAATTTGAAATTATTTGAGGTAAAGATATACTCGGAAGAGACAGTGCTGTCTCTTGTTGTTCTCAGATTAAATTCATCCCCTGCAAAACCCCTTATTTGTTATTTAATCAAACTTTTATAATCTTGTGACAGAGAGAGAGATCAGGACTCTATACAACATTAATTTGCAGGCATTAGTTTGTATGTTTCCAGAATATCTTTCTTTCTTGGAAATGCACAAATATTCTTGTAAAGGATGATTAAAGTACATGTTTGATTTTATGACTGTTGGATGATTTCTATTTATTCACAGCAGGAGTTGCACAAAGATGTGGCATTGCTGTTGTCTTCTGTATATCCCCTATATTGCCTGATGAACATTATTTTTTATTTATTGATATATTTACATATTTGCTTACCATAAGCTTCCTGGCTTTTTCTTTATTCTTGAATAATGCACACTTCTTTCTATTTTCAAAGGGACTTTTAGATTTATTTGGTTTGGGGTATACTGTTTTTAATTTAAGATAAAATATATAATAGTTCTATGTAGATTGAAATCAGATTGAATTGTAAGTTATTAAAATTGCTGGTAATTAAAATAGAAGTGGATTGCTTAAATCAAATAACAGAGTATGAAATAAAAATTTAAATCTCATTATTTATGATATACTTTTAGGGGGTTGAGTGATTTCAGCTCTCTAAATCTTTATATCTCTACATCAAATTATATTATCCTACATTTCATGTCAATACCAACAGTCTGTACATATGCCAGTGTTCATTTATATATCTGGCTGACCTGTGGCTTGAAATGATATTAACCATTGTGGCCAACATGTAAATTAAAGCAGGTTGAAACATCTAAGAATTCTGGTCAGTTATCAAGCAATTAGTTCATTTATAATTTTTGCATTTTATCAAAGATAGACAGATACTATTTTTCTTTCTTTATATTGAGAATTTTTCTTCATTTTCTTCTATTTCACAAAATATCTTGTGGCTATGCATATTTAACCTTAGCGTTTAGCAAGTACTTACTCAAAATATTTGATAACCGTACTGTTAAGGTCAACTCTGGGAGAGTCTTAACACGCATTGTTGGAGTGGAATCCTTGATGTGCAGGAGATGTTCATACCAGCCAGAGAGTGCTGGTTTTGCACAACTCTTTCCAATTCTGTTCTTAGTGACTTCACGTTAGTGTCTTGAAATCAGCTCTGAAAGAACTATTTACACTAAGAAAATTACTAAAATCTATGAATCGGTATACAAATATGTATATGTGTATTTTAAACTATATACCATCATTTCAAGTTTTGGGATCACATTATTAAGAAAGGAATGCCGGCCGGGCGTGGTGGCTCAAGCCTGTAATCCCAGCACTTTGGGAGGCCGAGAGGGTGGTCCGGAGCGGTCGGGAGTCGGGGGGCCGATTCCTGGGGGCCTACAGGTGGAAACCCCTCTGTTACTAAAAAACAAAACTGGGCCGGGGCGAGTGGGCGGGGCGCCTGTTGTCCCAGCTACTTCGGAGGCTGGGCAGGTTGGAATGGCGTTTAAACCCCGGGACGGGGGAGCTTGGCAGTGACCTGAGATCCGGGGCACTGCACTCCAGGGCCTGGGCGACAGAGCGGAGGACTCCGTCTCAAAAAAAAAAAAAAAAAAAAAAAAAAAAGGGAATGCCTAGCTTTTATGTGAAAATTTGGCAAGGCTGTGTATTTACATATTATATACCAGTAGCATGCACATTAATTTTTCTTTTAAATTTTCACCAATATTAGCTCTATGGACAACAACAAATAAGAGATTGTTTTCGGGTTGTCATGAAAGCTTTCTGGTCCTCAGACTATGAATAGAGTTGAGAGTTAATGGATTTGTTCTTGTCATTCTATTTGTATAATTACTCAAATGTATGCAAAATATTCATCCATTATTACATGGTGTGTAGCCATACTACCACCATAAACATCAAGTGCAAGCATCCAATTGTGCTTCCAAAGCGTGTGCTTCAGTTTGTATTTTATTACATATAACCACAAATGATAACTTCATGAATTGTGATGTTAATACATGACGTGATTACTAACATCCCATTTTCCATGGATATAAAGGCCAACATTGCACTTAAGGGTGCAACCAAGCCAATCACGAATTTCCATCTTTGTAAATCTATGTACTGAAACTAATCTAGGTATCAATTCTGTATCTATTAAGGTTAGTGGTGAGGAGAAACCATGAGGTAATTTGAATACAGAATTTTTTTTTTTTTTTTTTTTTTTTTTTTTTTTGTGGTGGAGTCTCGCTCTGTCGCCGGGGCTGGAGTGCAGTGGCCGGATCTCAGCTCACTGCAAGCTCCGCCTCCCGGGTTTACGCCATTCTCCTGCCTCAGCCTCCCGAGTAGCTGGGACTACAGGCGCCCGCCACCTCGCCCGGCTAGTTTTTTGTATTTTTTTAGTAGAGATGGGGTTTCACCATGTTACCCAGGATGGTCTCGATCTCCTGAACTCATGATCCGCCCATCTCGGCCTCCCAAAGTGCTGGGATTACAGGCTTGAGCCACCGCGCCCGGCCAGAATCGTTAATATAAAGAATAATTGTCAGGAGATTGGAGAATGGTGAATTGGCTAATAAGAGTTAAAGTGAGCATTAAAGAACACAGAAAAAGCAGGTGTAGAAATTAGCTACTGCTCATGAGGCTGGAATAAAAGGACCTAAGAAAGAGACTTCTTCACCATGTCAAGACTGTAATTGAAATCTTTTTGGAGGCGTCATATCCTCAAATCACAAGATGCCGCATAAGATACGGAGGGGACTCAGTGGTATGACTTGCTACATTTTTTTTTTTCTAGGTTGTAAGAGAAACTAATCCACGGAGAGGGGATGTGCCTTAAAACTCACTTTACTAGAACATAGATGAAGCTGGAAACCATCATTCTGAGCAAACTATCGCAAGGACAGAAAACCAAACACCGCATGTTCTCACTCATAGGTGGAAACTCAGCAATGAGAACACTTGGACACAGGGTGGGGAACATCACACACCAGGGCCTGTTGTGGAATGGGGGGAGGGGGGAGGGATAGTATTGAGGGATATACCTAATGTAAATGACGAGTCGATGGGTGCAGCACACCAGAGTGGCATATGTATACTTATTAACAAACCCGCACGTTGTGCACATGTACCCTAGATCTTAAAGTATAAAACAAAACAAAACAAAAACACCTCACTTTGCTGTCCCTTGTATGAATGCTGGGGAGTCTGTTTGTGTGAAGGTGCCTCATCTGTGGCATTCCACTGCAAAGCTTCCAAGAGAGATGACAGGGAGGTTTGCAGGCTGACGAGTATTTCTTCCTGCTGCTATCAGAAGGAATCAGATAATGGGGGCATATCTGCAGGGGCTGGATGCTTGAGAAAATACACTGTGCTGAAGTCAGGTGCTGGAGAAAGCTGTACTCTTCAGGAAACTAGCAGGAAAGAAACTATGCACTTTGCATAAGCCAAGTTTTGTAGGAAGTGTGCATTGCAGGCACCTAGAGGTAGAGAAAACTGTGTAGTTGAAAGAGCCAAGTGCCGGAAAAAGCACACTCCTTAGAAATCTGGAAAGTGAGACACAGTGGCGTCAGGAAGAAAAATCCCCCTCCTTCTCTGGTGTCTCTTGAGCACCCTCTACCAATATGGCTTAACATAGTGTCAGCTAGCAAAGGAAATATATTTATGAAACCTACCTCCATTATCCTGGAACAGTCAAAACAGCTGATTTTGAAGATGAAATTTAATTCATTTATACATTTGTTATGTGTTATAAATTGTAAGAATCTCTAAAATAAAAGTATCTTGTCACTTGTTGAATTGTTTTATTGAGAAGACACTTCATAGAAAACATCACAATAATTCTAGAAGTATTTGACGTATGAAATAATTAGATGTGTTTTCTTTACTCCTACTTTGTATTATACAATGGCCTTAAGATGAGAATAAAAAATGCTCTCTGTCTAAATTCAACAGATTTAAATATTTTGTCAATATGTTTTAGAAGGTACAAAAGAATAGATAGCAGGGGGAATATGTGTGTCTTTAGGAGAGGACCACCAAGTTTATTTTTAAAAGAAAGGTGAAGAATGACAAAATAGTAGTGTAACAGATGTTAAACAAAGTGTGACTGTCATCTGGTCATGGACTTTGGTATTGTGATGTTGCAGTGAAATGTGAATTTTCTGGGTTATTGTTTATGACTAAATGTGGGCTAGGTACCAAAAGACAAGAATGAAACATGACAAAGAATATTCTTAAAATATAATAGGAAATTATTAAAGGCATATCAGTTTTTTCTTCGTGAAAAACACATAGTAAGTGATCATCTCTGTCTTCTATTTTGTCCCAGGTTTCAAGTCATATTTTGTTATATAATAAAGCATTGTGGCCCAAACAACATCCCTATTGTATCAGCCGGCAGCCATTGTTCAACCAGAGGAGCAAAACCACTTGGCTATATATTATATATTTTTGTTGCAGGAAATCAGCCTTATACAATCACAGGAGGTTGTTAAAAAGCCTTTATAATGCTTTTGTATCCACATCTGATGTGTAATCTTGAAGTTGCAGGGTAAGCAGTTGATAGATGTGAAGGGGGAATATCAAAGGCAGGCAGCAATGATTAAATAAACTGGAACCCTAAACTGAAACCAGCCAGCCATTCTTCTTGCTTTTGACTTTGGTGTTAAGAGTATCTTGCAGAAGCAGGGGCCTTGTGTCAGAAAACTGAACCTTTCCAAGGAGTCAGAAATGCTGATGAAAAACACAAGAATAGGTAGAGCAGTTGCAGATCCAGCTACTGCTTCATGGCATTGAAATGAGTCATCAGATCAACAAATACGTGTATATGTGTCTCTGTGTGTGTGTGACTTACACAGAGAACACACACACACACCCGAGAGGGAAGAGAGAGATATTAAATGGTTGCTACCTTCCATTTACCCTCCAAATCTCCCAAGAACCTTCTCCCAACAATCTTCTAATGTGTCCAAATTAGAAATATACAAGATAGGAACTTCTCAAAAGTTTAGCTCAGTCTAGTTAAGATGACACATAACACTTAACATGTGTTTTACATAACAGTAATCTTTAAAAATCAGACTATCAAATATGGTGCTTTAGTCCTTTTTCACACTTCTATAAAGAACTGCGTGAGTCTGGGTAATTTATAAAGGAAAGATTAATTGACTCACATTTTAGCCTGGCTGGGGAGGCCTCAGGAAATTTACCATCATGGCAGAAGGTGAAGGGGAAGCAAGGCACCTTCTTCACAACCCTTCCACCTAGGAGCCTATAAAATCAAAAGCAAATTAGTCACTTCCAAGACACAATGCAGGTACAAGCATTGGGTAAATATTCCTGTTCCAAATGGGAGGAATTAGCCAAAACAAAGGGGCTACAGGTCCCATGTGATTCTGAAATCCATCTGGGGAGTCACGAAATTGTAAATATACAAAATGATCTCCTTTGACTCCATGTCTCACATTCAGATCATGCTGATGCAAGAGATGAGCACCTCAGGACCTTGGGCAGCTCCAACCCTGTGGCTTTGCAGGGTATAATGTCCCTCCCAGCTGCTTTCACTGATGGTGTTCAGTGTCTGTGGCTTTTCCAGGTGGAAAGCTGTCAGTAGATCTACTATTCTGGGTTCTGGAGAACAGTGGCCCTCTTCCCACAGCTCCAATAGGCAGTGCTCCAGTGAGTACTATGTGTAGGGGCTCCAGTCCCACATTTCCCTTTTGCCCTGTTCTAGCAGAAATTCTCCATGAGGGCTCCACCCCTGATGGTTTCTGCCTAGATATCCAGAAATTTCCATACAACTTCTGATATCTAGGTGTAGATTTCAAAAGCTCAATTCTTGTCTTCCATGTACTGGCAGGACCAACACCACACAAACTACCAAGGCTTGGGGCTTGCACCCCACTGAAGCAATGGCCCAAGCTGTACCTTGGCTCTTTTTAGCCATGACTGCAGCTGGAGTAGGTAGGACACAGAAAACCAAGTCCCTAGGCTGCACAGAGCAGCAGAGTCCAGGCCCATGAAATCATTTTTACCTCCTACACCTCAGGCCTGTGAGAGGAGGGGCTGCTGAGAAGGTCTCTGATATGCCCTGATGTTTTCCCCATTGTCTTGGTGATTAACATTCTGTTCCTCATTATTTAGGCAAAGTCCTGCAGCTGGCTTGAATTTCTCCCCCAGAAAATTGTTTTTTCTTTTCTACCACATCATCCCACCGCAAATTTTTCAAACTTTTGTTCTCTGCTTCCCTTTTAAACATAAGTTCCAATTTCAAACCATTCCTTTGTGAATACATAAAAATGAATGCTTTAAAGAGCACCTAGGTTACATCTTGATTGCTTTGCTGCTTAGAAATTTCCTCTGCCAGGTACCTTAAATTATCTTTCTCAAGTCCAAGTTCCACAAATCTCTAGGGCAGGGTCAAAATGCCACCAGTGTCTTTGCAAAAGCATAGCAAGAGTCACCTTTATTCCAGTTCCCAACAAGTCCCTCATCTCCATCTGAGGCCACCTAGGCCATTCATTGTCCATATCACTATCAGCATTTTGGTCAAAATCATTCAACAAGTGTCAATGAAGTTCCAAACGTTTTCATATCTTCCTGTCTTCTGAGCCCTCCAAGTTTCTATGAAGTTTCAGACTTTCCCACATTTTTTTTTGTCTTCTTCTGAGCTCCCCAAACTGTTCCAACCTCTGTTTGTTACCCAGTTCCAATATCACTTCCATATTTATGGGTATCTTAATAGCAGTACCCCACTTTCTGTGGTATCAATTTACTGTATTAGCCTGTTTACACACTGCTATAAAGAATGATCTGAGACTGGGTATATAAAGGAAAGAGGTTTAATTGACCCACAGTTTAGCATGTCTGGGGGTAGGGGATCAGGAAATTTACAATCATGGTGGAAGACATAGGGGAAGCAAACAACCTTCACACGGCATCAGGAAGGAGAATGACCACAGGACAAACTAGCAAACACTTATAAAACCATCAGATCTCGTGAGAACTCACTATCATGAGAACAGCATGGGGGAAACTGCCCCCACGATCTAATTACCTCCACCTGTTCTCTCCCTTGACAAATAGGGATTTGGCAGATTCTGGGGATTAAAATTCAAGATGAGATTTGAGTGGAGACACAAAGCCTAACCATAGTATATGGAATTTTGGTGCCATCAGAAAATTGACTTTTAAAAACTATACATATTTATTTTTTTAATTGACAAACAATTGCTGGGTCTATTCACTGGGTAAATAAATGTGATGTTTTGATATATGTATATATCATAGAGAGTTGACTTTTGCTTATTTCTTCATTGATCAAATGTTTACCTGTTAATACGTAGTTTTTAATAATGTTTTGTTGCTGTCAGAATTAGCATTTAAGCTCTCCTTCACAGGAAACTGCTACAGGGAGCATAACTGATTCATAGCCCCAGCCACTTTTCTTTTGGAGTAACCATAATTTTGTTTCAAGGCCATGTATAACCTGGCTTGCTCTCAACCAATAACTAAGCCCAATGTGGATACTAGTGCCAGCCCATTAGGATGGGATTCAGAACTTCTAAATTGAGCAATGTTAACTCAGGGAGTGCTTGTTTGCCTAGCTGAAACTTTCTTAGAAATGTGTTGTAGTCTAATATTCTTACCCAATGCTTCCCTTTCTGTCCCTTTCACTGGTAACAGAACAGTATCATAAGCTGTTGTTTCTCCCTGCATACTCTTCTTTCTTTTATCCTTTGCAGGTAATCCCTCAAAAAAAATCTATTACACATCAAATTCCTTTCTGTGCTGTTTAAAATATGCTAACTAGCTATTGTACTCAATAAATATTTAAATGCATATAATGGCATTTTTGTAGAATACAAAAAACAGATGGGGAAACTCAACAAGCTTACATTCCATTGTGGGACAAAAGGTATATAGAAGTGATCAAGTATATACAAGATAATATTTTATCCTGTATCTTTCATAGAAAGTTTATGTCATGGATACTTCTTGGAATTTTAATTTGAAGAGTTCCAGTTACCTAATATGTATTTACCTGAATACTTCTGATATAGGAAGAGGATCATTAAAGGACTTCATAGGAAAAATAATTTTATACTATATTGTATGAAAATGTTGTAATTGTATTAAATTCTGAAATAAATTGTATTAAATTCTGAAAGAAAATGTTGAAAATATTTTAGATTCATAAGACAATACAGAAAACATAATTAAAACATACTTGTATTACAGAAAAAAATGAGTGTTAGTCTTGCTGTAATTTTCACAAAATTTTGCAGTCATAAAATAACTTCACAGCTGATGTTAAGAAAGCAATCAGTAAAAATTCATTGTTGCATTAAACATTATTGATATTCTCAAATGTATTCCTTTATATTTACATATGTTCTGAATTGTTGACTACATCATCTCCTTCTAGGTTTTAGAATGTGCCTAACTTAGTCAAGGTATCATTTGTTCATTAATAGTTCGAGTACAACACCAAGGTCATTAAATCGTGCTTCTCCTGCAAAAATCTTGCTTCACATTTCAACCTGTTCACATTCTCAGAATTTGAAAGATATCAAACAATAAATGAGACTAAGTAAAAAAGACTTGACCTTACAAGTGGGGCTAAAAGATTAAATTACTAGAGAAGAGATGTTTGCTTTAGAGAATGTAATAAAAACTCAGTTCATCAGTGTGTTTTTTCATTTTTTACTTTTGTTTACTCATCTATTATATGGATCATATATTAAATAGAAGGCTAGTTATAGATCACTATAACTGTAGTATATGCACATTTTATGACAAAGTGTGATGCAAAATAAAAATATTTTATCTATTTAAATAAGCAAACATATTCATTTACAATTTTTTAACATTTCAAATATACATTGTGAAAATTTTACAAAATACAGAAAAAATTAAAGAATGTAAAACTGTCTAAAATTCTATCCCTGATAAATAATTGTTATTGATATATTGATATAAACTATAACATGTTGCAAATAACTTTCTATGTAACTAAATATTTTTCTGAAACATAATTATAATAGGTAAAATATTTCAGAAAATATATTATGGATGTAAGACTGATATGAGATAAACATTCAATTATGATCATTTCATACTTTTTTTTTTTGAAGTTTTGGCACTTTAGTCCTGTGATTTATGTGCGGGGATAGGCATGGGGATAAGAAATGGAACTTTGTATTCTAAATATTTAAATAGTTGTCTAATCATTTATATAATTCATTTTATCCTCAATGATAACATTTCCTACTTTAGTAATAAATAAGGATAGATTTACATGCTTTTGTCTATTTTTAAAATTATGTTAAGACAATCATTTTGACAGTATTAAAACCTTTTCCTTATGGAAGTTTTATAGAACTTTTTTATAGTTGATAATGTGAATCATTCTATTTTTTTCAACAATATCTTGGCTACCTTTTTATATGTAAGCTCCAGGAACATTTTACAATTATGAAATCTGTTATAGATTCTATTAATCATGTACTATAGTTTATAAATTGATTTAAAAATAATGAACATTTTTTTGGCCGGGCGCGGTGGCTCAAGCCTGTAATCCCAGCACTTTGGGAGGCCGAGACGGGCGGATCACGAGGTCAGGAGATCGAGACCATCCTGGCTAACATGATGAAACCCCGTCTCTACTAAAAAAAAATACAAAAAATTAGCCGGGCGAGGTGGCGGGCGCCTGTGGTCACAGCTACTCAGGAGGCTGAGTCTGGAGAAGGGCGTAAACTCGGGAGGCGCAGCTTGCAGTGAGCTGAGATCTGGCCACTGCACTCCAGCCCGAGCGACAGAGTGAGACTCCGTCTC
>NW_016811527.1:813765-831057 GCF_001698545.2 Rhinopithecus bieti | reverse complement strand
AAAAAAAAAAAAAAAAAAAAAAAAATCTTTTTTGTCTCCCATTATATATCCATTTGATTGCTATATAAAGTTAGAATGTAATTTTCACAGTGCATGAGATCTCTTTCTTAATTTTAAATAATTCATTTTCAAATTGATTTTATAATGCCATTACTTCCTTCTGTATTCTGAATGTTTTCATATTTTCTCTTCACTTCTTCCATCTTTCTTTCTTCCTTCTTTCTTTTCTTTTCTCTTTTCTCTTCTCTTCTCTTCTCTTCTCTTCTCTTCTCTTCTCTTCTCTTCTCTTCTCTTCTCTTCTCTTTCTTTCTTTCTTTCTTTCTTTCTTTCTTTCTTTCTTTCTTTCTTTCTTTCTTTCTCTCTCTCTTTCTCTCTCTCTTTCTCTCTCTCTCTCTTTCTCTCTTTGTCTCTTTCTCTCTTTCTTTCTTTCTTTCTTTCTTTCCTTCTTTTTCTTTTCTTTCTTTCTTTACTTTCTTTCTTTCTTTCTTTCTCTCTTTCATTCTTTCTTTCAATACATAATATTACTACATATATATCTATATATATGATACCTATATGTGATATTTTGTTACATGCATTCATCATGTAAGGATCACATCAGGGTATTTTGGGGGTATCCATCACCTCACGTATTTATCATTTATGTGTGTTGGGAACAGTTCAGTCCTCTCTTCTAGTTTTGATATACATATAAATTATTGTTAACTATAGTCACTCTACTCTGCTGTCAAATATTGGAAATCATTCCTTCTATCCAGCTGCATGTTTGTACCTGTTAACCAACTTCTCTTTATCCCCTCCATCCCCACCCACACAACCATTCCAGCTTCTGTTATCTACCATTGCCCTCCCTAGTTCTATGAGATCAACATTTTTAGCTGCCACTTAGGAGTGATAGCAAGATATATTTGTCTTTCTGTGCTTGTCTTATTTTACTTAATATGATGAGCTCCAGTACCATCCATACTGTAGCAAATAAGATGATTTCTCTTTTTTTATGCTCAAAGAGTATTCCATTGTTTATATATGCCAGATTTTCTTTATTCATTCATCAACTGATAGGCACATAGACTGATGTAGGTTGAATCCATATTTTTCATATTTTGACTAATGCGGCAATAGATATGAGAGTACAGGTATCCCTTTATGGAATGTTTTATTTTATTTTATTTTTTGAATAAATATCCAGTGGTGGCATTGTTGGGTCATATGGTACTGCTAGTATTAGTATTTTGAGAAATCTCTATATTTTTTCCATAGTGGTTATATTGATTTACATTCCCATAAATAATGTATGAACGTTCCCTCTTATCTGGATCCTCTGTTATTTCTGTTTTTTAAATTGTCATACTAACTGAGATGAGATGATATCACATTGTGGTTTTGACTCAGCATTTTTCAGATATTAGTGATGTTGAACATTATTTCTTATACCTGTTGGTCATGTGTAGATCTAGATCTTGTTTTGAGAAATGTTTATTCACATCCTTTGGCCACTTTTTACTGGATATCTTGAGGTTTTTTTTTTTTTTTTTTTTGATTGGCTTGTTTGAATTACTTATATATTCTGGATATTAGTCTCTTGTCAGATGAATAATTTACAAATGTATTCTTCCATTCAACAAGTTGTGTCTTAATTGTATTGACAGTGATATTGGCTGTGCAGAAGATTTTTAGTTCAATACAGTCCCATTTGTCTATTTTTTGTTTTTGTTGCCTGTGCTTCTGAGGCCTAAGCTATAAAATCTTTATCTAGACCAGTGTCCTGAAGTGTTTTTCATATGCTTTCCTCTAAAAGTTTTATGGTTTTGAGTCAAATGTGTTAGTCGTTAATCTATGTTGAGTTTATTTTTGTATATGGTGAGAAATAGAGGTCCAGTTTTAGTCTTCCACATCTGATTACCCAATTTTTCCAGAACCAATTATTGAAAAGGGTGCCCTTTCCCCAATGTCTGTTAGCCCAGAACTAGAAAATTTAGACAACTACTAATTAAGATGGTTGAAGAGGAATCAGTCATCCCGAGAGGAGACATGAATCTCTGCTTGATATTCAGGTCTTTGAGAAAAGTTGAGAATAATAATTTTTACACAATGTGATTCATCAATTTAGCAACCAGAAATGGGCAATTACTTTGATTGGCAATATCTAAGATAGTGAAGTAATGAAAAAAAATTAAGAAGTGCTTATATAAAAAAGTAATTTCACACAGTTAGAGTAACTAAGTCTTTGGTAGTTTTAATAACCTTAGAGATAGCATTTACTTTTCTTGGTTAAGATGCCTGTTTTCACATTATCCTTCAAAAAGGTAGCTGTGTGACAACAATAATTTATATTGCTTCATAATAATATCTGCTCCATAGATTTGCTGAACAGATTACGAGAGATGTGTATGGAAAACATTTACTAACGTCCTCAATGAACGGCAGCTGTTATTAACATACACCTCAGACTTAATCACAGTTCACCCTCTGGCCTCTTATGTGGTCTGATGATGCTGAAGATAGGGAAGGATAGAACATTGAGAACAAAAAGGACTTTAGAGATAATCATTTGAACTTCTCTATTTTGTCGGAAAATAAACTAAGATTTAAAATAAATACACTATATTTAGGAAATTGTGTTCTTTTTTTATACATTTACTAAATTATGTTAAAATCTATAGACAATGTAGATTATTTCTCAAGAAAATTAAGGATAGGATGTTTAAAAATCATCGCACGAGAGAAACTGATGTATTCCACAGCTTATTAACTTTATCATCATTCAGCCAGAGTTAGTAGGTGTAGGTAAATTAAGAATTTTTGGTAACATCTAAGAATATTTTAATGCATTTTGCAATTTGGCAAATTGTTAAAAATTATAAGAAGAGAGAGAGACATCTTCTCCCTTCTTAATAAAGAAAAATATTAGTTCTGATTTTACCCTATATTGCTTGTGGGTATATGTTTAATTTAGTTGAATTGAACTGAAATAGCCATAAAATATAAAGTAACCAAAACTGTTTCCATAAGGGAAAAAAACTGTAGAAAGGAAAGGGAAACTAACTCTATCATATATTTTAATAAATAGTATAATTAAGAATGCTGACAAATGAATATATGCTATTCTTAATTTATGTATTCATTTTTGAAATCTATATGGTGACTATAACGTTAATTTTATGTCAGTGTGGTTGGATCATGGTGACAAGATATTTTATTACATGTTATTCTGGATGTGCCTGTGAAGGTGTTTTGTGGAAGAGGTTCATATCTTACTTGGTGAATTTTGAGTATAGCAGATTGCCTTCATAAAGTGGTTGGACCTCATCTGAACAGTTGAAATCCTTAATAGAACAAAGATCCCACCCTTCTCTTGGAACAAGAAAGAATTCCGCCAGTAAACTGCCTTCGAACCCCCACTGCAGCTCATCCTGGGTCTCCAGCCTACTGTCCTACTCCACAGTTTTTACTTTCAAACTTTCACAATCATGGGAGCCAATTCCTTAAAATCAATCTTAATTTTCCTCTCTCTCTTTCTATGCACACATACACTCTCTCTCTCTCTCTCTCTCTCTCTCTCTCTCACACACACACACACACACACACACACACACACACCCAGTTGTTCCTGTTTCTTGGGAATATCCTGACTAAAACACTGCTAATATTTTTTCATTGAATCTTAGCAAATAGGAACGGGTGGCTGTAATGATAGTAAAAAAAATATCGTATTAAAGCATTATCTAAACACAAAATCAAAGTCATGCAAACACAGGATAATGAGAAATTATATAAAATAAATATACTAGTCTGTGTTTCTTAATGTGTAGTTTGTGGATTGCAACTGAAAAGCATCTAAATAGGTTTCATTTTGATTTATAGACATAAAAGATAATTTTCCTGTTGTTTTAAAGGTGATATATCATCCAGTGTGACCTCATTTGTGTTACTTGTGACAGTTAAAAATTTAAGCTGTTTTAATTTTGTAAAATTGTAATAAGAGAGCAGTGTTGTAAAATATGCCATATTTGTAGTATGATCGTTACGAGGGAGGATCTATGCGAACGCTTATTTGTGAAGCAGGAAGGGGAAGCAGTTGAATTGGCCTAACTTACATACCAAGAGTGACTAGACAAGTCTTCTTTTTATTTTTCCCTATACGCCTCTCACCTGTTCAACACTGAACAGACTTGGAGTCTAAGATGTTAATGGTAGACAGATTGCAGGTATCCTGGTTTATAGTTTCATTCAACTCTTTCTAATTGGAACCCCCGGATTGGGTCTCTCACAAACCATATCCTGTACAACACTGCTCTGATAGATAAATAAGTAGAAAAAAAATGAAAACAACAAAGGCGGACTGGGTTTTTAGGAGACAAGTTGAGAGAATACGACATCCACATAGCCTGAAGTTCATTACCGTGATGAAGACTGTGAAGAGGTGATAATGCTCCTTGTTCTTCCTGGCAGACAGATTTAGATGGGTCCTAAAGGCCAGAAGGCAGATTTAAAATTAAATGGCAAACAGTTACAACCAGTACAAAAGCAGTGTTTACTACAGCTCTCTCCATAGAGTGTTGATAAGAAATGTACTTGTAACCTGATTCTCCGAAAAGTACTGAACTGGGGAGAGAAAATTCAGAATAAGCAGGTAGGTAAGTTTAATGAAGAAGGAGCTCTGAAACTCGAGGAAGGAGCAGCCAGGCAAACCAGCACCCAGAGAGCGTTCTCAGGAAATCTAGGTCGGTTGTTAGGTAGAATTTAGAATCAGAGGGCCGCTGGAAACAGGTTATGATATCATTGTTTCCAGCATAGATGACAGTTACACAAATACAGCCAAGTTTGTGCTCAAATTATTTTAAGGACGTGAACATTCTTTTTAAATCTCCCTTGCAGAGTTATTTTACTACAAGAAATTTTGTATTTTTGTGAATTTCACAGTATTTGCTGGTCTCTTTGCCAACTGTAGGTGTTAGGGGTGTTTAACATTAGCACCTCAGGCTCTAATAAAAAATCTGTGAGAACATTGACTATCGGAACACCAGTTTAAAGTGTATCTGTACCCTGTTTGTACACATGAATTAATTTAGAGAAACGGTTAACTACATGCCCTTCCTCAGTCATTTGCTGGTTATTAAGTAAATGGAGAAGATGGCAAGAATGACATTGTGTTTGCATTTTGAGTCGTTTTCTAGGAATCAAGGGAAAATATGATTTAAGGGAGTCAGTTATTTTCATAGTCTTAATGAAAAATAATATATTTTTTGTGTGTGTACTGGTAGGCAGCGATTATAATTACAGTCATTTATAATCTTTAATCTCTAAAGTAATTCTAAGCAATTCTTTGAGTACTTACTTCTTTTTTTTTTCCACATATACTCTTCCAGGAATTGGAATATGTCACCACCACAAAGGTTCAGCTCCTGGTTATGGTCTTACGACCCTTAAATAAACAGGCTTTTCCTTCACATATGTAGTTAACATAAAGTAATGACCTAATTTCTTCCACAAACTAAATGTATGGATAAATTGTATCTTTTCTTTGCAATCCATTTTAGTTAGTGAATAAACTCTTTCTATTTGTCCTTTGTCCTATGTCTCCTATGTCCTATGTCCTTTGTCCTATGTTTCTATCTGTCCTTTGTCCTTTGTCCTATGTATTAAGTAAGTCAATATGGCATAGTAGTTCTGAGAAAGGACTCTGGAGCAGAAATGTTGGACTTCAAACCTTGGTTCCAGATCTTCCTTTCTAGCTATTTGATCCTGAGTGATTTAATTGTCTCCTTGCTTTAGTATTCTCATATAAATGGGAAGAACAACAGTACCTAGTGCATGTATTTTGCGAACATTAAATAATTAAACACATATACACACTTAGAATAAATTCTGGCACACAGTGAGCACTTTATTTTACACACAGGATTAGCTATCATTACTACAGTCCTTATAATTTACTCTCTTTTATCCATCCCATTATCACCTCAGTCAAACCTCTATCATCTTCCTTTTAGGTTCTTCTAAGTTATTCCAACAGCCTCCCACCTAGCATTCTTCTCTATTCTTCATCCACTTCAAGTGCGTACGCAGTTGCCAACTGGACCTTCCTAAAATGCTAAGCCGGTTATACCATTATATCATATATCAAAATTTTGAGATAGTTATATCCAAAGATTAAAATTACTCAATTTTCTCCATCTTCCTTAAAAGGAAGTTACAATTATTTTTACATTTTCATCCCTCTGTGAGTTGGCAGCTTCCTGTCATTTTAGCCTCATCTATTTCTACTTGCCATCTTGAACTTTATGTTTTAGTTATATGGAATAATTCATATCTCCTTCAACACTCTAACATTTTCTAAAAGAATGTATTTTACATTATACTTATTCTGTCTTTTATACTGCTTTCTTTAACAGTAAAATTCAATTCATCCTTCAAAAATCAATCGTTCATAAAATGTTCTAACCCTCCCTTACCCCATCTATGTTTTATGTATTCTGGACCCCCAATATAAAAGTGTTTTTGCTTGTTTAAAGCATTTTTACATTTGGTTGAAGTGGTGTCCTTGTTTCTCAACTAATTTATGAGCTATCTCACAATTATTCTGTATTTTATCTTAAATTTTCAGAATTTACCAGATAAAAAGTCATTGACAAATTTTTGTTGTAATAATAAATAATGCAATTACTTTCAATATGTACTTTCTTAGAACTTTATACATGTAGAGTATGAGCCAAAGCCATTGGTAAAGGTTTTTTACTTTTTAAATTAGAAGGTACTCTTTAACCTTAAGGAAGAACAGAATTTAGACTCTGGGGTAGGGGTTTAAGAAGTGTACTTGAAGAAGACACGAAGTTATTATACACTACCCAACTCTCTCTGTGTGCTTAAAAATTAAAAAATAGTAAAGAAAGAAAACCACAAAATTCAAAATACAGTTACAACCATATATTACTTGCCTACTTATTATTACATTTGCTTTTTTTCTTATTTTAAATTGTAAATTGAAAAAGTCGGTTGTATGTGTTTCTGGAGTACAAAGTGATATGAATACAATCTGAAATAATTAATTTAATTAACACATTTGTCACTTCAAATACCTATCATTTTTTGTGGTGACAGCATTTGAAATTTACCTAGTGATTTTGAAATATACAGTACATTGTTATTTACCACATTCACCATGCTGTGCAATATAGCTCCAAGAAAAAAAATAAACTGATTGCTCCCATCTAATTAAAGCTTTCTACCCTTCCAATAATTTTCCTATTTCCTCCATCACCCACTCTCAGCCCCCTAATTCCCATCAATCTCTGGTAAACCACCATTCTGCTCTCTGCTTCTGGGGTTTGATTATTTTAGATTCCACACACAACTAAGAACATGTTATTGTCTTTCTGTGCATTCCTTATTTCACTTGGTGTATTGTTCTCCAATTCCATCCACGTTGTCACAAAGTGACAATATTTATTTCTTTATAAAGGCTGAATAGTATTCCATTGTGTATAAGCAGGCATTCCATATCCATAGGTTCTGCTTCCTTGGATTCAAGAAAATGTGAATTGAATATATTTGGAATTAATTTTTAAACGAATGGTTATACCTGTACATGTATATACATATACATGTATAGACTTTTTTCTAAACAATATAGTATAGCAACTATTTTAAAAGAATTTATGTGGCATTAGTTATTATAAGTAATCTAGAGATTATTTAATGTATACTGAAGGATACACTTAGGTTATATGCAAATATAACACCATTTAACCTAAAGGATTTAAGCATGTGTGGATTTTGGTATCTACGGATGTGGGGTAGTGCTCCTGGAATCAGTCTCCTAAAGATACCAAGGGACAACTGTGCATACCACAATATCTTGACATTCATCTTTTGATGCACATTTTTAGGCTGATTTCATAACTTCACTATTGTGAATAGTATGGCAATGAAAATGGGAGTATAGATATCTCTTGACATACTGCTTTCAAATCTTTTGGGTAAATATGTGGAAGTGGAATTGGTGGATAATAAGATAGTTTTGTTTTTAGTTCTTTTGAGGGACCTCCATACTGTTTTCCATAATGTCTGTATGAATTTACATTCTCACCAATAGCATATAAGTGTTTCATTTTCTCCACATTCTTGTCACTCTTGTTATCTTTCATCTGTTTCATGATAGCCATTTTGAAAAGAGTATGGTTTTAATTTGCATTTTCCTAACAGTTGGTGAAGTTGAGTATCATTTAGTATATCTGTTGGCCATTTGCCTGTTTTCTTTTGAGGAGTGTGTCTGTTCAGGTGACTTGCCCATTTTTTAAATTACACTGTTTCATTTTAATTGATTTTTAAAATGTTTATTTTTTATAGATTTATGGGATACAAGTGCAGATTGTGTTACATAGGTATATGGTATAGTGGTGGAGTAGAAGCCTTTATTGTACCCATCACTCAAATAGTGTACATTGTTCCCAATAGGTAGTTTTACATCTCTCACCCTCCGCCCACCCTCCTACCTTTTGGAGTCTCTAATATCTATTTTTCTACTCCGAATGTCCATAATATATACTTATTGTTTACTTGCCACTTATAATTGAGAACATGTTTTAACTTTCTGGATCTGAGTTATTTCACTTAAAACAATGACCCCCCAGCTCTGTCCATGATGCTGCAATAAGATATGATTTTATTTTTCTTGTGGCTAGTTAGTATTCCATGGTGCATATATTCCACATCTTTTTATTTGATCATTCATTAATGCTTTGGTTGATTCTGTAGTTTTCTATTGTGAATAGAGCTGCTATAAACATACGAGTGTTAGGTAACTTTTTGATATGATTTATTTTCCTTTGGGTAGATGCCCAGCAATGGGACTGCTGGATCAATGATAACTGTATTTTTAGTTCTTTCAGAATTTTTTATACTGTTTGGCATAGAAGTTGTACTAATTTACGTTACCACAGAGTATAAGTGTTCTCTTTTCTCCACATCCTCACCAACTTATGTTGTTTTTCTCACTTTTTTGTGATAGCCATTATGATGGTATCTTATTGTGGTTTTAACTTGCATTTCTAGGATGATTAGTGATGTTGAGCAATTTTTCACGTGTTTGTTGCCTCTTGTATATCCTCTTGAAAAATAGTCATGTGCTTTCACCACTTTTTAATGGTATTTGATTTTTTGTTGTGTTGATTGAGTTTCTTGTAGATTTGGGATATTAACCCTTAGATGTATAGTTTGCAAATATTTTCTCCCATCCTCTTTTTTGTCTACAGAGCTGTTTGAGTTCCTTACATATTCTGGAGATTAACACATTATCTGTACGTCTTGCAAATATTTTCTCATAATCCATAAGTCACCTTTAAACTCTGTTAATTATTTTTTATTGCTGTGCATAGCTTTTTAAAATTTTTTAATGTAATATCATTTGTCTATTTTTGCTTTTGCCACCTGTGTTTACATTTGACAATTAGATTTTTTACATTGTGTATTCTTCTTTATTCAATATGAGATATTCTTTGTTTTCCCCTTTTAGATTGGATCCAGAATTGTATGCTGTCTTTTAGACTCAGAATTATATATTATAATATATAATGTTTTATGATATACAATATAAACTATATATAAAAATATTTGTAATTATTTTGTTATTTGAAATTATGATTAAAATACCTTCATATCATATTATGTTTTGTAAATAATTTACATAAAAGTTCTTAAAAAATACCACCAATTAAGAAATAAAATAGATCCTTACCTTGTATAAAAAAATAATTACGAGAGGGTAATAAGTGAACCATATATTACTATCATTCCACACTAAATATATTGGGTTTCTTTATAAACAAATATAGTAAATTACTTCCCCTTAGAATACTCTGAGGTGAGTCAAGAGGTGAGAAAGATCCTTGTGACTGCAGGTTAGAGAAGTAAGATAGTATCCTCAACTAGAAAAGGAAGAGACAAATTTATCTTCATTAATCAATCTTTTTAAAAGCTGCATAAATGTAGTCCACATAAAAGGTCACATGACTTGTCCAGTATATATTTCAGATCTATAACTGATGTTAACATAGGGAGGTAAATATCAAGAATTTTTTTTTATTAGTTGAGATTTTAACATAACATGAAGTCTTTTTTATAATTGAGGCTGTTTTCTTCATTATCATTACTCTTCTACTGCTGGACAATTAAGTTATGTAAAACTTTTGCCATTTTTGAAAGTATTACTTCAACATCATTGTACCTAGATTTTGACTGAATTACTGATTACTTTCCTCATGAATAATTCCTATTCAAACAACTATGTAAAGAGTATGAATTTTTTATGGCTTTTGTAAATATAGACAAATTGCTGTTAAAAGCTCCTTCTACATGTATTTTCTTATTTTAAATAGTTTATGCTATATGCATATGCATTGTCTATCTTAGTATAACTTCATCAATAAAACCATTTTAAATTTTGATAGGACAATATTGCCCTATTCCTTAAAATATCAATTTCTGTTAAAAGAATATCTTTGTGTTTGCAATATGTGTTTGTGGATTTGCTTTTCTTCATGTATTTTTATTTCCAATAATTTTACAATACTTGAAGCTTAACAAAGAAGAGTATATACATAAGCAAAATTTAATGGAACATAAAACTGTTATTATATTGAGTATATATGTAGTATAAATTTCCATTTATGCAAATATGCACTCATATCTGTGTGTAGCAGAAAATATAAAAGAAAACCAGCATTAAATGAAAACTATTGGTGGAAAATGTTTATTGTTATATTTATACTATTTTGTATTTTCAGTATATATACAAGGAGTGTCTTATTTTTATAACTAGTGAAATGCATTTATTTTGTTGAGGCATAATATATATACCACTCTGTAAATAATTATGTCTAAAGTGTATAGCTTCTTGAGTATTGTCAGATATAAACGCCCTTGAAGCCATCAACATAATCAGTATAAAATGTGTTCAACACCCTCAGAAGTCTTTTGGTCCCCCTTATAGTCAATTACTCTTTCTGTCCCTGCCTCCCTTGTGTATCTATATATAAAAAGAATTAGGAAGTTTTAAGTCCTTTGTATATGGTGTCTTACACTCAGCAAGAACATTTGCACTGGAGTAAAATGCTCATAAGTTTGAACAACTGCCAAGTTTCAGAGTTCAGAACACAATATCCCAACCTATGACAACTTGCCATACTGCGTATTTTAAACTGAAGGAATTGAGAAAAACACAAAGCAGGAAGTGAACTCTCTGACCTTCTCTATCTTTCCTCCTGAGAAAGTAGATCATTTCAGAGAGTTCTTACCTTATACTCTTATACCCTGAGACCAAGTAGAATCTGAACAAACAAGTGTTGCTAAGTTTCCCTTGGTTTATTACCATCACAGCATTATGTTTTACTTTTATTACACTTCTCAATGATGGTCCGTAAAAATGCAGTTTTCCCTGTATTTGATTCTTCATTTTTTAAGGCTCCTGTGTCACATGTATTATTAAATAAATTAGTGTAATATTATCTTGTTGATCTGTCTATGTCATAGGAACATTAGCTATGAACTTTGCAACAGGAAGGAAAATATGTTACTCCTTCTTCCCTATACAAACCTCTTGTTAATGCATTTGTTGGTAAATATTTATGGGCCTAAATTATGTTTTCTCTAAAATTGTGATATTAATACTAATTTTAGAGGGTATTTAGAGATCATATATAGAACCATACAAAAAATGTAATGCAGGCATACCTCTGAGATATTGTGGGTTCAGTTACAAAGTACCACATTAAAGAGAATAGTACAACAAAGTGAGTCACACACATTTTTTGATTTTCCAGTGCTTATAAAAACGATGTTTACACTATGATATAATTGATTAAGTGTGCGATAGCACTATGTCTAAAATAACAATGTACACATCTTAATTAAAAATACTGTCCTTTAGGGCGTTGGTGTATATTTATTGAGCCAAAGGGCCACATATATTGCTGTGCCTTTTAGAGATAAACTATTCCAGTTAGAGACAAACTATTCCATCATCACTCCCAGTGACTCTCCTATGGAATGTGTCCTATCTGTATTTATTACTATAGGAATACTGGATTATTGGTGTTAGATCCCAGCAGGTGAGCACTTCCACCAGTGGGTAGTGTAAAGATTGAATTAAATCTGATAATACCACTCTGATGAGGCCATTTTGGGGTCTTCATGACAGTAGACTATAGACACAGAAATGAGTCACTATGCTGGCAAGTGTAATTGACTCTGATCATGTTGAGGAGTTAGGGGTGTTGCTACATAATGTGGTCAAGGTATAGTAGGCCTAAAATCCACATAAATGTCTTTTGATGTTACCATACCTGATGATAACAATGAACAGAAAACTGCAGAAGCCACAACCTGACAAGGAATAAAAAGAGGACTTGGGATACTCTGTAATAAAAATCTGTGCCATACCACTAAGCAAGTCACCTGGCCCAGGTGACATGTTTACAAGGAGTGATAACATTTTAGAAAGAGGTTATCCCTCTTTCTAAAATGGGAGAGATAATGAATTATCACCTTGAGACAAACTAAATCAATGAACACTATAGTTTATTTCACTAGCCTCCCTATTATTCATTTTTAAAGACAACAGGTGAATACCACTTTGGAGAGTGAGAGCCAGAGTAAACTTGAAGAAACAGTGGACAGATTTTGTTGGTGCAAAGGGTACATTATAGAAAGTTCTTTTGTTGCCACATGTGACATTCCCTCAGGGCTGTTCTGATTTATGTCAAAGTTCTGGTGGGCAGTATTTGACTAAGTGGGCATGTCTCATCTCAAATGCCTTCCAATGCTCTGTGCTTTTGTTGGTTGGTTTTCTTTTTTTTTTTTTTTTTTTTTGACCCGGTGCCCTTTCTGAAACCATAGAAGCTTGCTAAGCCTACCTACATATGTGGCCTAAAATGCATAAAACAAAGCCCTCTGGACCCACCTTCATACAAAGAAGGATAGGAGTTAGCACATAAATGGGCCAGACTTCATTTATAGTAAAAATTCTGAGCACAGTTTATAGTTACTCAGAAGTCCTGAGCAGTTGCTCACAAAAAGAACCCGTTATTTAATACATCTATTTTTTGGCTTTTTTATTCATTTCTCCAACACATCTAACTCTCACTACTACTTCTTGGGATGACCTCCTAAATAAACCACCTACAACAATTCCTGGTTGCACGCTTTGCCTTTGCAGGGGCACAAAAGCAAGATTGCAAACTAGAACACCTAGTAGTAGCTGCAATTGTTTCTGCTTAATATTCTTGAAATTGATTTAACCTTGCTAAGCCGTATGCAAAACAATGAACACGATAAACATCATTCCACCTTCTTGGACTTTCTAAGGGAAGAAAGAACTTAATTTGTTTAGATAAAGTATGGCGTGAGTGGAATGTGCAAGGGAGAACATACCTTGGAATCAGGTACAAGAAATGAATAGGGTATGATAATACAAGGCCTAAAAGACCACAGATTATGTATAAGCAAGTATTTGTACAATATGATATTCATTTTAAGAAAGGTACAGAGACATCATTTTATCTGGTTCAGAGACAATAGTTTGATGAAATAGGATAGTAGTGGATGTGAAAAAAAAATGCAATAAAGAAGCATTGTTGATGTAGAAGTTCCAGGGTTTACAGATGAATTTGATGCATTAAATAATAGTAAACCAGATGAATTAGAGTTGTCTTCTAGATTTACTGTTTGATCAAAAATGTAGAAAATGTAAAATTGACAGAGATGGAAATTAGTGAAAGTGAGGTTTGGTGAGATTTTGAAATCAAGTATCTACTTTGTGTATGTAAAATTTGAGATATCTGGGAGACATCAATTGTGGATATTAATAAGTAAATGTATTTATAAGAACAGAACTAAGGGGAGAAGTCAACTTGCCCAGAATACTCTAAGAAGGAGATAGTTGATACTCGCTTTAAGTTTTCATTGGTTTGAAGTAAAGGAAATGACAATAATCCTAAAAGCATCAGTTCACATTCATCTAAAATTGATTGTTGCAGTCAGCAGAAACAATAAATTTAGAAAGGTGCTTTTTCAGTAACATGAAAGACAGAAAATAAAATGCTAACCACTTTTTAAACATCAGACTCTAAACAGATTTATCTAGATTATGTCTTTTCTAGGCAAGAGAGTAATGCTACTTAGGAATGCTACCTAGGAATGATACAAAGCTGAGAAGAAATACGACAATTTTATTTAATTATGTGTTCCATTCAGTGCATGCAGTAAATCTTTATTTTAAAATAAAGCAATGTACAGTTATTAATATAAAATGAGTTTTTCCTAGTCTTCGCTAAGAAAATGTTGGACAAATATTAAAAATATTACTAAGAAAAGGTGCCAAATTATTAACCTGTATCAGAATTCTTAAGTTTCTATTCATGCAGCTATGATAATAAACCAAATAAGCAAGTTGGCACTCAGACTTTCTATTCCATGATGAACCTAGAGAAAATGAATAGGACTGTGAGGTGGAGGAAAGTATCATCCAACCAAACCTTGTATTTTTTCCTGGGAATCAAAAGTTACAGTTTTTTAATAAGGAAGGGAGTCTGTTCATATATCTACATCCGTTATTGTCAGTGCATTAAAGTCAGTTCTCTTCGTGGGTGAATTTTCACCATTATATTGGTATTTGCCATTTTGTGAGTCTTCACTAAGAAAGGGCATATGGACACAAAGATAGGAACAGAATTCCCAGTAAAAGTAAACAATTTGCAGTACATCTATTCTATCCATTAAAAAAATATATATATATTTGTACATGTTCTTCGGTCATGATCTACAAAAACATGCAGGATTTACCAAGGAAAAACTATTTCTGATTTCTGAGTGTATCTACTCTTTTCAGGTCATCAGCAAGGCATACAAATAATGACAAGCACAGTGAATCTGCTGATTTCCTTAAGGCAAAAGGAGGTATGTAACATCAAGTTATCTAAATACACAAAGAAAATTTTACCAATTTTCCCTTATTTTTTATTTTAAAATATATGATTATTATTGACTATAGTCACCCTGTTATGCTATCAATTTGTATTTTGTACCCATTAGTCATCCTCACCTTTTCCCCAGCGAACCACTATCCTTCCAGGGCTCTAATAACCATCCTTCTACTCTTTCCATCCATGAGATCCAACAAAAGGTGGAAATGTGATGTTTGCCTTTCTGTACCTGGCTTATTTCACTTGAGATAATGATTTCCATTTCCATCCATGCTGTTGCAAATGACTGGATATCATTTTTTTTTGGCTGAATAGTGCTCCATTTTGTATATATACCATATTTTCTTTATCAAGTAATCTCCTAATGAACACTTAGGTTGCTTTCAATTCTTAAACATTGTAAACAGTGCTGCAACAAACACAAGAGTGCAGAAATCTCTTCAATACACTGATTTTCTTTCTTTTGTGTATATATCCAGCAGTGGGATTGCTGGATCCTATGGTAATTCAATTATTAGTTTATTGAGGAAGCCCCAAACTGCTCTCTATAGTGACTGTACTAATTTTCATTCCCACTAACAGTGTACAAGGGTGCCTTTGCTCCACATCCTCATCAGCATTTGTTATTGCCATCTTTTGGACCTAAGTCATTTTAACTGGGGTGAGACGTGAGATGACATCTCATTGTTTCAATATGCATTTCTCTGATGATCAAAGATATTGAGCACTTTCTTATATGTCTGTTTTCCATTTGTATGTCTTCCTTTGAGGAATGTCTGTTCAAATCTTTTGCCCATTTCTTTGACCAGCTTATTAGATTTTTTTCTTACAGAGTTATTCAAGCTCCTTATATATTCTGTATATTAATTGTCAGATGAGTAGTTCGCAAACTTTTTCTGCCATTTCTGTGGGTTGTCTCTACACTTTATTGATTGTATCCTTTGCTGTGCAGAAGTTTTTTTTAACACAATTTGATTTCATTTGTCAAGTTTTGCTTTAATTGCCTGTGTAGGTGGGGTATTGCTCAATAACTCTTTGCCCAGAACAATGTCCAGAGCATCTTCCCAAAATTTTCTTATAGTAGTTTCATAGTTGGAGGTCTTAGATTTAAGTCTTTAATCTATTTTAATTTGATTTTTGTATATGGCAAGAGATAGTGATCTAGTTTCATTCTTCTGCATATGGATATCTAGTTAACCAGTCCATTTATTGAGGAGTGTGTCTTTTCCCCAATGTATGCTCTTAGTGTCTTTGTCAAAAATAAGTTCACTGTATATCTGTGGATTTGTTTCTGGGTTCCCCTATTCCGTTGCTTGGTCTGTGTGTCTGTTTTTATGCCAGTACCTTTCTGTTTTGGTTACTATAATTGTGTAGTATAATTTGGAGTCAGGTATTGTGATTCCTGTAGTTTTGTTCTTTTTTTTTTTTTTTTTTTTTTTTAACTTTTATTTTAAGTTCAGGGTTACATGTGCAGGATATGCAGGTTTGTTACATAAATCAATGTGTGCAATGGTGGTTTGCTGCACAGATCATCCCTTCATCTAAATATGAAGCCCAGTGTCCATTTGTTATTCTTCCTGATGTTCTTGCTTTGGTTAAAATAGCTTTGCACAATCTGGGTCTTTTGTGGTTCCATATAAATTTTAGGATTGTTTTTTCTACTTCTGTGAAGAATGTCCTTGGTATTTTGATAAAATTTGCATTAAGTCCTAGATTGCTTTGTGAAATAAGGATGTTTTAAATTATTGATTATTTCAATCAATGAAATTGGAATATTTTCCATGTTTTGGTGTCCTGTTCAATTTATTTCATCAGTGTTTTGTAGTTTTATTATAGAGATTTTCACTTCTTTGGTTAATCCATAGGACTTTAATTTTGTGTGTGGCTATTGTAAATGTGATTATTTTTAAATTTCTTTTTCACATTGCTTACTGTTGGCATATAGAAATGCTACTGATTTTTGTATATTGATTCTGTATCATGCAATTTTACTGAATTTATCAGTTCTAATAGTTTTCTTATGGAGTCCTTAGATTTTACCAAATATAAGATCATATCATCTGTAAACAGGGAATATTTGACTTATTCTTTTCCAATTTGAATGTCTTTTATGTATTTTTTTTTTTTTTTTTTTTTTTTTTTTTTTTTTGCCAGATTTATCTAGTTAGGACTTCAGTGGTATGTTGAATAACAGAGGTGACAGTGGGCATCTGTGTTGTTTTCCAGATCTTAAAGAAAAGGCTTTCAGTTTTTCTCTATTCAGTATGATAGTAGCTGTGGGTCTGTCATATATGACTTTTATTTTTTTTTTTTA
>NW_016811527.1:766956-813737 GCF_001698545.2 Rhinopithecus bieti | reverse complement strand
CTTTTTTTTTTTTCTATTTTAATGTTTTTTTTTTTTTTTTTTTTTTTTTTTTTTTTTTTTTTTTTTTTTGCCAGATTTATCTAGTTAGGACTTCAGTGGTATGTTGAATAACAGAGGTGACAGTGGGCATCTGTGTTGTTTTCCAGATCTTAAAGAAAAGGCTTTCAGTTTTTCTCTATTCAGTATGATAGTAGCTGTGGGTCTGTCATATATGACTTTTATTTTTTTTTTTTACTTTTTTTTATTATTATTATTTTTTTGAGACGGAGTCTCACTCTGTCGCCCAGGCTGGAGTGCAGTGGTCGGATCTCAGCTCACTGCAAGCTCTGCCCCCCGGGTTTACGCCATTCTCCTGCCTCAGCCTCCCGAGTAGCTGGGACTACAGGCGCCCGCCACCTCGCCCGGCTAGTTTTTTGTATTTTTTAGTAGAGACGGGGTTTCACCGTATTAGCCAGGATGGTCTCGATCTCCTGACCTCGTGATCCGCCCGTCTCGGCCTCCCAAAGTGCTGGGATTACAGGCTTGAGCCACCGCGCCCAGCCTGGACCGATTAAATTTGGTATGATAAGAAATGAAGTGAGAAAAGATAAAATATTAGATGAATAAATAAATACTTTGTCTAAACAGTTGGTATTCTAAAATTTTTTGTAATTTAGTCTGATTTTGTTATTATGTTTTATATCCAAAACATAAATTCTAACATAAAAGTTGGAGTCATCTAATAGAATAATTTCCAGTATTAGTCCATGGATGAAGTCTAGACTGGTGATATGAAAATCACCTGAGGAACTTAATGAAAATATATAATAGCATGTTCCACTCTTAGAGATTCTAATTAACAGGTCTGAAGTAAAGTCAAGACTTTAAAACATGATCATAAAGCTCCCAAAGAGGTTTAGAAAACTTTGCTATCCAGTTTTGAGAACCGATAATATTTTTCAGAGATCATAAAATGGCTGTCAGTGGCCTGATTTGAACAAATAAACATGATTTTTTTGGCCCACAGAGGGTTATCTTGTGTTTTCAGTTAATATATAAATATTCACATTTATAACTTCTTGTGAAAATAAATTTAGCAACAGAGAATGTGCATTGTTATATTTGAGTAATGTACTAGAACTGTTAGTAACTTCCTCTTTCGTATATTTATTCATTCATTCATTTATTCAAACTAATAGTTATTGATGGTCTATTCCACATTATATTATTCTAGTTGCTTATAAAATTAAAGTAAGTAAAGTAGATAAAATTTTCTGAAGTACTAGAACTCAGATTCTCATGGGAAAAACAAAAAATAGGTATGTTCCGTTTTTCACATTGTCCCCATCAGTCACCATAAACTTCAGCACATTGCTCAGTATGTTGCTGTCATTTAACACTATACTTGCATGGCTATATTTTTACAAAGTGTGAAACTTTCTTCCATTTTTATTTTCATATTAGTTAAAGCAGAGGTAATTTCTACAATAAAGAAACAGCAAAATATTCAGCTCTTAACCCAGAATATTTTGATTTCTATTTTATGTTACACTTCAATGTGTGTATTCTTCCAAACTGTGATTAGGGAATTCTTCTTCCTCTTACTTTGTGACTTTTAGATCCCCTGGGATTTAGAGTTAATCTGTGATCAGTTAGTGGATAGAAAAGAAAGGATGTAAGTGGTACAGTTCTCTCATAATTTTGTAACTATGTCATTCCATATTCAGGAAGTGAGGCACACCATTTTTCCTCACATTCCTTGGCCAATAATAAATCTCATGTTGTGCCTAGATGCAAGGGGCCTGGGAAATGAGGTCCCTGCCTGGGCTCCTCCTTTAACTCTATGGGATGGAAAAGAGAACAAGAATGTTTGCTGGACAGATAACTTGTGTTTTCCAAACTGTAAAGTTTAAAAAAATGAGATATATACCTAGAAGACTGCATAATTCAAGAAAACAGCAGAAAACATTTTTTGTCTGTCTTTTATCTTTGGTTCAATGCAAATAAACAAGTTTTAGTTGGAAAACTTCTGTGTTCCCTATATTATTCATTTATACTATATTCTTGGCACTCATTGGCAATTGATTTTTGACTTCTGATCTAGGCCAAAGTATTACTTTGGAAAGAAAAAATAATCAGATAAGGAAACAGAGGTTTTCCTAAAGCCACAAAATAAATTTACAGTAAGGCTAGAAAAATACATGAAATGAGTCTAACTTAAGTTGAGTCTTATTTCATTTACACTTTTGTCCCTCTTTATTATGATATGACTACATGAAATATGTAGAAAAGTATGTGTATGTGTGCACAGATATTATTTTTCTATTTTTGTGTTAATAGATGTTTATTTTTATCTTCACAGTATTTCCATTTCTTCTGGCAAAAGCACTGCCTTTGGAAACACCACCTCCTACTTTTCATGATGGTTTTGAAGCAGCCTATTGGTGTACACTGCTATTGTGGGCACAGGAGTAAACATGTGATACAAGTCTATTAAATCAAGATACATATCAATAGCAAAGATTTGCCCATGAATTTGCATGTCATTAAAATGGACCCATCACAGTTTTCCTTGAGGATAGAATGAAGTGGCATAATGATTTTCTATCCCTTCTACCTTCCCTTCCTTTTGGTAATGGTAAAACATTTTGGGGGGATAACTCTATCTCATTTTCCACAATGTTTGAGAAGAAAAGAAATCTCTCCTCTCCAAATTTGTCAGAGACTGGTGATACCTTTCGTCTGAGATGTGCATATCCTCTTAAAGCATAGAGCTGGGACAATAGAAGTGGCCTGAAGGAAAAAGAGTGAACCTGAGAAACTTTGTATGCATGTGGGTTAAGGTCAATTTCTGTGATTAATGTGAAAACTTTGCAAAAGTTTACTGAAAGCTGAATGGTCATTTCTGTTGGTTACTGCGATATAAGTTATCTCTCAATAACTGCCCACAATCTCAGCCCAAGATGGCAGCTTACTGAAGTGGAAACTCCAGAAGCTGGAGTGTGTGGAGTGGCCCACATAGAAGTGGGAAAAGAAAGTTAAGTCAGATCCAAATTTCCTAAGTGAGAACATTTGACATGACACTCAAAGCAATTAACAAATGTATACCCTCACAAATGAGTCAGAATTCAAATTTTTGCCACGTGGAGGAAAATGATAACATGTATGGATTAAACAAAAAACAGCAAGAAACAACAAAAGGAGGAGAGCAAGAAAAACACGACAAGTATATGATGTTGTTCACTGACAGGAACTTAAGATAAACCAAACGAAGAGCAGAAAGCTAATCACTATGGTAATACTAGAAAAAAGGGGGATTTTTCTCTTGCTGTCACCTCTACCCCAATGCTTGGGAAGATACTTATAAGCTGAAGACCACAGGATGCCCAGCATCTTCCTTCAGTCTATGGAGCTGCAAGTGCAACTGTATGTCTAGTATTACTGTAATATAGGAGAGTTTAGGCTTCGGTTGGAGTTTCTCATTTTGAAATATATGGAAAAGGGTTTTATTCAGTAATAAACTATTTGTGAAGACACTACATTGAGTGTCAAACTGACCTATCCACGTTACACTTTTATTTTGTTTTAGAGCAAGACTGTTGGGATTTTAAGAAGATGCATCTTGTTTTTTTTTTTTTCTTTTTTTCTTTTATAATACCAGTTGCATTTGAATATATTGTTATATTTCTTGAAAAATATAACACATCAACATTCTACTTTCTAGAACCTCTTAGTTATTGCACCAGCTCTTCTGGGACTTTTCAAGAGTCTAGTGACTCATTACCCTTTCTGGAACAGTGAGCTTTGAGGGAGATGGTAGGGATGTCTACCATGAGAAAGGGGCTGTGTTCCACAAAAGATTGTTACTGTTATTTCTGATATACATATAGTACTGTTTAGTCTGGCCTATTTTGCTAACTTTTTATATCACTTATGGCGATTTTCTCTAAGTGTTAAATTGTATTAAATTTAAATTAAAAAATTTCGTTGTTTAAAGGTGTTTCTTTGAGGGTTATGAATCAGTCAGTGGGATCTGCAAATATCTGAGACCTAATTTTAACAAAAGGACCACAGCTGGTTAGCTGTCTACCAAATTTATTTCTCTGTCCTTTGACTAAATTAGACTACATATTTAGTCATCATCGTATTTAGGTATGACTATGTGACTGGGTTCTAGACTGTTGAATTTGGACAAAAAAGACACATGACATTTGTACGTTTGGGGCACAAAAAGCCTCAAGCACAATTCTCTGCTTTTTAAATGTCCTATTTGCTGGAAAGATTTGGCATATAACAGAGGACTGGAGGAACCTAGAAGAAGTTTGTGGCACAATGCAGAGAAGCATGAGCTGCTATATCACTTATGGATAACTGACCGCAAAACACCGACACTGAGAAATGTAATATGTAAAGCCACAGAGATTGCTTGTTTGTCTCAGTTCTTCCACTCTTATCAAAACTGGTTCATATTTTTCCTCCCAGTACTCCTGGGACCCATAAGAATAACAATATTGTCCAGGCATTTGATTTTAATGCTTAGGCACAGTCAATGACATGTGAGAATTGTTTCCAAATTTATGACCTGCAGGATATTGGTTTCCTATGAGCCCTTGAACACCACAAGGGGGCAGAGTTGCCTAAGCCCATCAATCAGCTAAACAAAATTTGCAGCTATGACCCGTTCAAGATTAGAGTTCTCTCTGGTGATCTGAACTCTTGTTTCTTTTCTTCAGATATGTAGCAGCTTGATGTAAAATGTTTGATATAGGGATATATTCATTGCTTCTTCTATTTGTTATTTGTTTCTTCTATTTGTTATTCAAAATTTAGGAACAACAAAAAAAATTCAGATAGCAAGTGTACCTTATTAATACTGGAGTCTATATTTCTATTTCTCATTATATAGATACGCATGTATCATTTTATATATTTAGGTAGCTATATAGAAAATATATATTTGCATAAGTATACACAAAGATATAAATATGCATACGATGTTTATTTTACAAAGTCAATGATCGTAGGTAAAAGGGCACTGTTAAGTAATTTAAACTTCCCCAACTTCTGAATACATTGTTTTCAAAAAAATTTTAAATTATGTATTTCACATATGTATGTATATTAAAGATTTACAAAGTCTAGGCCTTCCCTTAGCTTTGATGAGACACTTTTTAAACTGTGCTAATTGGAATTAGAATTTGTACAAAGCTACTACTCAATGTAGTTGTACCTGTACAAGCATCTGAGCCAAGTCACCAGCGACTTGAATTGCAGATCGGTGACTGAAATTGTAGTACTCTAGCATTTTGTAAAACAAGTTTTGACCCATCTAAACCTAGTTAGGTATTAAAAATTTTGTGTAACAAGGTGATAGCAACCACAAAACTGATAGTTATAGAGAGGCAAATGTAGAAGTGAGGAGTGTAAAAGAAGATAGGAGAGAGAAAAGAGAAGAGGGAAGAAATGGGGGAGGACAAGAAAAGGAAGTAGAAGACGAGAAATATATAAAAAGAAGAGACAGGAGAAGTAGGAGGAGGCTGACAAGGAGAAGGAGAAGAAAAGAAGAGGAGAAGGAGGAGAAAGAAGTGGGTAAAATATAAAAGATAAAAGAGGAGAAGAAAAAGCTAATGGCAGTGGCAGCCCAGAAGTAGGAGGAGGTGAAGAAGGAAGGAGAAATTTTCATCCGAAGGCAAGATAGAATACATGGTTTTCTAAGCAGTGCTTAGATACAGCATAAGTAAAGAGAAGCATATGGGGAATAATATATCAAAATACTAACAAGCATGTTTTATGTGTAACTTCCTTGTATGTATCCTCTATCTATTAAAATCAATTCTTGCTTCTGCAGGATTTTCATCACTCATATAGAAATACAAAGCAAAAGAAATGTCAGCATTACACTTTTTCCTATAAAAAATAACTTTTTCAGACTGAGAAGATAGATATACAGAGATATCTCACTACATATATTTCATTATGTATATACCCTATATGTAAAATTTTGTACATGTAAAGTATATATAGATAAATATATATACATAAATAAAATGTTAATTCATAATTCTCACACTGTTAAAATAACAGGTGTTAACACATAGTACATTTTTAGAGGCTTACTATTAAAAGAGCATTGAGTATGCTTTTCAGACAAAATTGGACAAATTTAGAATTCTGTATATTCCATTCTTTGTCAGCATGTTACATTGTTGTAAAGCAGAATGGTTTGCAAACATTAAGAGAAATTGCCTAAAAAATGCCTGAAATAATTTTAGTTTTTTTTTTTTTCCCCTCTTGTTAGAGCATTTTTGGAGTAGGGGTAATAATTCCACTTCTCTTCCATTTTTCTGCTCACAGCCTTCTTCTAGTGGGTCAGATATGAATGGTACAATAAAAGCTTGACTGAAATATCTAAAATAAGGGCAACAAAGGGATCAATTTGGCACTAAACATTTTGGGTACCATAAATGGCTAAGTGGGAGTTGGGAGAATACACGATCCAAGAAGGCATCACAAACCCTCTTTTAGCCCTCTGTTCTAGGTGTATATGAGAAAAATAGTGTCTAGGAACACTACAATCTTGAATCATATTGTAATCTGTTAAAACAAGCTTTATTTTTGTCTCATTGTTCTTTTTTTCAGGAAATTAATAAAATTTTCTAAGTGATTTCTATACCTATTTTTTTTTTTCTGTTGTTTCTAAGCTTTTGACAAAAACAAAAATTGTGAAAGAGTTAGACATGGCAAAACATTATCAGGTTATTTGATTCTATGGAGGTCAGCATCCTTCATGGTCATCAAACTATTTTACAATTTGATATATTCTGGAATTTTGATAGTAATGTAAATAATTAACTTTCAGAGAAATTAAAATTAATGTTGTTGAAAGGAAGTATAATTTATTCTTGACCTCTTTTGTGAATGATGCCAGTTTTGTATGTATTAAATTCTTTTTTTTTTTTTTTTTTTTTTTTGAGACGGAGTCTCGCTCTGCCGCCCAGGCTGGAGTGCAGTGACCGGATCTCAGCTCACTGCAAGCTCCACCTCCCGGGTTTACGCCATTCTCCTGCCTCAGCCTCCCGAGTAGCTGGGACTACAGGTGCCCGCCACCTCGCCCGGCTAGTTTTTTGTATTTTTTTTTAGTAGAGACGGGGTTTCACTGTATTAGCCAGGATTGTCTCGATCTCCTGACCTCGTGATCCGCCCGTCTCGGCCTCCCAAAGTGCTGGGATTACAGGCTTGAGCCACCGCGCCCGGCCGTATGTATTAAATTCATTTCAGCTTTCTTAATTGCCTATATATTAATATAATCAGATTATTTTTTATTCCTTTCTAGTTCCCTCATTCTTGAATTAGTTAAATAGAGTATTTGACCTGTGTTCACATTTTATATTTATATAAAAATTACATTTTTTCCTCTGTTGAATTATCTTTTTACTGTGTCTTATGATCTAGAAAAGACCATCTCTATCAAGGTGGGAGGGGAAATGGCCTTAGGATGGTGAGATTATATTAACATCTTTAATGCTTATGATTTTCAAATTAGATTCATTATTCTGAGATACCTGTGATGGCTAATTTTACATGTCAACTTGACTGAGCTAAAAGATGCCCAAATAGTTGGTAAATTATTATTTCTGGGTGTATCTGTCAGTGTGCTTCCAGAAGAGATTAGCATTTGAATCAGTAGACTGAGTAAAAAAGATATCCTTCACCAATGTGGGTGAGCATTATCCAGTCTTTGTAGGGCCTGAATAGAATAAATCATGGAGGGAGGGTAAAATTTATCTCTCTCTTTGAGGTGGGGCATCCATCTTCTTCTTCCTTTGGACGTAAGAGATCCTGGTTCCTGGATTTTCAGAGTCTGAGACTTACACCAGCGGTTTCCTAATTTCTCAGGTCTTCAGACTTAGACTGAATTATATCATCAGTTTCTCTGTTTCTCCAACTTACAGACAGCATAGAAGGGGATTTCTTGAACTAGATAATAATGTAATGCAATTCCCATAATAAATCTCCTCTTAAAGTATAAAAATACACACATTACATGCCTGTATCAAAATATCTCACATACCCTATAAATATATACACCTACTATGTGCCCACAAAAATTAAAAATAAAGAAACTTATGTGTATATTTCCCATTAAGTCTGTTTCTTAGGAGAATCCTGACTAATACACTATGCAATCAGGAAGACTTCTCCAAGAACTGTTGACTGAAAACCAAGAGACATATGTTCAGATGAATATTGTTTTATTTATTAATATATCAAGATTAAACAATGTATTAAATTAGTATTATATTATTAGTACAATAAAGTTGATACTTTAAAACAAGTGATGTCAATTTCATGGAAAAATTGATTTTAGAAGGTATATTTGACCATTGAAATTAATCACCACATTCTATGATTTGTAATTTTCTCAATATGTTTTATTACTAATTTGTACAAACATGTGTTTATAATTTCCTGAACTGTTCTCATAGAAGTGCTTTATTACATCAGCTTGAGATAATCTGTCTTTCCAAAAAATTTTATAGTACACTAATATTTTAATTGACCAATGTGACAACTCAAAACCTTTTTTTTACAAAATTAATGTCCCCAGTGGTACAATGCTCAAAATCAACATCTTTGTGCACTAGTTAACCAAGGGTTTTTTCCAAGACAGTACATTTGTATGATATTTATTCCACTTTGCACATACTTTCTATTATCATGTCTGTTATATTATTATAATTTATTTTCAGAATTGTTCCTGTTACTACACTGTTAACTCTTTAAAGGTAGGCTCTGTGAATTTTCTTTGTAACATGAATTCTCAGGAGAGTGGTTGACAAAAAATAGGCACTAATAATTTTTGAAGCTGGCTCCTTTGGGGATATGGTATTGTTTGTGACACACCAGAGTGTGTCATCTTCAGAATGAAGTGTTAAGAGTTTTAATTCATTAATCTCCCAAAATCAATCCTTCAGGTTTCATTGAGATTTTACCTTCATTTTTCTTTTTGAAGTATCAAAATTTGCTAAGAATCTTACGACATTAAGCTAAATATTTTATAGGCTGTAACGCATCGGGATCGTTTTTCTTTATGCTAGTATTAGACTAAGGGCTGAGTATGTATAAAATGCTGTGGTGGGACAATTTACTACATACTGTCAAATACATATTCAATATAAAAGCTGAAAAAACACTTTCATGTGTAGAACTATTTAAGAAAAAATTATATCCCAGGAATATGTACTTGTTGTTTAAGTCTCAAGTTTTTACATATGCAAGAAGTACCTAGGTCTGTAGTGACTTTATTCTATATTGTTTATTGGTATTACTGCTATTATTTTATTATTATTACTTTTAATTTTTAAATAGTCTGAATGCAATAATTATATATAGAAAAAATAAGATACCCATTTAGCCACCATGTATCTCAAGCCTCAATAATTTCTATTTGCTTCATAGAATCACATATTCACACACACACACACACACACACACACACACACATATATATATATGATGTAAGGCACACATCCCAAATAATATTAATTTGCACTATTTTCTCCTCACTTAATTACATTCTCTCCTTTTCTCCTTTCTTCCAACTGCATCTACATCTGCCAAGTGTTTTAATTTCATAAAATTAGCGTTTTTCTACATTTTTAGTATCTCTATATAGATACATATTTTACATTTCTTAATGTTTTAAGTTTTGTATCAATGTTATCATAATTCATATATCTTTTTGCAATTTTTTCCAGTTAGACTCGTTTTGAGGTGTATCCATGTTGTTCCACGTAGTGAAGATTTTTTTAAATATTCATTTTAGTGGACTCTACCATCATTTATTTTTTTATTCTTCTGTTTATTGACATTTAACCTAGCCTTTTAAAATTTTTGAAATCAACACTGTAGTGAACATTCACGGGCATGTCTCTTTATGCATATGCATAAACATTTCTCAGGGTTATCAAATTGCGAGTGAAAAAACTGTTACAGGATGTGCACATCTTCAACTTTATTTAACTCGTCCTACAAAGTTTTATATGTTGCTTCAGTATTTGGTGATTTTTCTATTGGTCCAGATTTTAGTTTACCTTATAATGACTTTTTGCTATCTGTTTTTTCACAACAAATATAGTGTTTATGTGATTTCCAGGAGAGTAATCAATGTCTTACATTTTCTCCCTTTAGCATGATTCTGCTGTTTTATTGAATTAAAATTAAACACATGACGTATTATTTTGAAATTACCCTAGTTAATAAATGTAAATTAGTATGACTGCATTACAAGTAATATATCTCTTTGGGCCAGGTGCAGTGGCTGATACCTGTAATCCCAGCACTTTAGGAACCTGAGATGAGCAGATCACTTGAGGTTGGGAGTTCAAAATCAGTCTGGCTACCATGGTGAAACCCCATCTCTACTAAAAATACAAACTGAGTGCACTGGAGTGCACTCCACCACACCTGTAATCCCAGCTACTTAGGAGGCTGAGACAGAATAATTGGTTGAACCTGGGAGGTGGAGGTTGCAGTGAGCTCAGATGGCACCATTTCACTCCAGCCTGGGCGACAGAGTGAGACTCCATCTCCAAAAAAACAAACAAATGAACCAAAAAATTATATATATTTAGCTTTCTCAATACATAGTGAGATATCTTCTTTACTATTTAGAATGCAACTATTGGTAGAAGTAACCATATTAGAGATATGTTTTTCTAATATAATTTTGAAAAAGAATAAGTAATAAACACTGATTTTATTTAGGAAAAAACAAAATTAAATAGTGAGTGATCTTAACATGGCTGATAATATCAGTTTAGCCACGAAAATGGAAGAAGAATTGGATACAAAAATATTTTAAGTCAGAATTATTAAAGACTGAAACAGCAAAGTCATTGAACATTAAAGGTGGAACTTAGAAACATTTCTCAGGTATATTCAATGGTATTGATGGCTAATTCAACTGATAAAAAACATATAATTTTGATGTTATTGTTAAATTTTTCTCTGGCAACAAACACTACAGTTAGTCATTTTGCGAAAGGTATCTAAGAATACAAAGAAAGAGAAAGGCCCCGTTTAACACTTAAACGTCAAGAATAAAAACTTATTTCAATCTTTAGGTAACTAAATTTTTAAATGAAAAGGAGTGGATGCTGGGAGGATCAGCAGAGTTCTCCAACAGAGCTCAGCCCTGACTGCAGGTATATGCGCAAATACATTGTTTCCTGGCTCAATCAAGGGCCTCAGTTTTGGGTTGGTTTGTTATTTAGTAAGACATCACTAAACCAAAATCCAAGTGAAAATGTCTAGAAAACAAGGTTTGCTGCTAAGACGGAGTTGAGACCGGGGGTCCAGATTAGGGAGAAATCAGCTTTTAGAGAAGAGCTGATGCCAATTTAGGAGATAAAATGAGCAAGGGAAGTATTCAGAAAAAAATAAGTTCTAATGGCAGAACGGTAAACATTCCCAACTTTTAAGATTAAAGTAGACATGGAAGACCCACCAAAATAGATTGAGCACTGTCAATAATTTCAAGTTATGAAAACCAAGATAAAAATTGGGTTGCTTGTGTAATAGTGAATGATGATAAATATTTAATTGAATAAAGGTCAAACAGAATTTTTTTTTTTTTTTTTTTTTTTTTTTTTTTTGTTTTTTTTTTTTTTTTTGCAGATCTATTGATTTTGCAATGAGGAGGTCACCAGGGCCTCCCGAAGCAGCAATTTTAATGAAGTGTTATGAGCAACATGTTTCTTATGACAGGTTGAGTGGGAACGGGAGAAACAAAATGGAAGTAAATTGTGTGTGTATATCTACGAATGTGTTTTGGATAGGAAGTTGATCACATTTTAGGTTGACAGTAAAGAAGTAGAAGAAAACTGAATGAATAGAAATTTCAGGAAAAATAAAGCAGGTCAAAGTGAATGATTAATTACAAGCATATGATTGTTCTTATCTTAGAGAGGAGGAAAGGAGAAAACTCTTTTCTATGAGGCAAGAGAAGACTTTTAGAAGTGATGACTATATACACATGCTACTTTTTTTTTTTTTTTTTTTTTTTTTTTTTTTTTTTTTTTTTTTTTTGAGACGGACGTCCTCGCCCTGGTCCGCCCAGGCCTGGAGTGCAAAGTGGCCGATCTCAGCTCAACTGCAAGCTCCGCCTCCCCGGGTTTCCCGCCATTCTCCCTGCCTCAGCCTCCGGAGTAGCTGGGACCTACAGGCGCCCGCCACCTTGCCCGGCCTAGTTTTTTTGTATTTTTTAGTAGAGACGGGGTTTCACCGTATTACCAGGATGGGTCTCGATTCCTGACCTCGTGATCCGCCCCGTCCCGGCCTCCCAAAGTGGCTGGGATTACAGGCTTGAGCCCACCGCGCCCCGGCCATACACATGCTACTTTAAAAGGAATGCGATAAATATTAGTTTGCTAATAGATAGACTATCATGTACTTTACAACGAACGTCCTGTAGGTCAGAAATCTGGTACAGGTCTTAATAGTTTAAACTCTAAGTGTCAACCCAGTGAGATCCTTTCCAGAGGCTCTAGGGAAAAATACATTTCCTTGACTTTGTCCAGCTTCTAGATATCTCTCACATTCCTTGGCTCATGGCTATCTTCTTTCATCTTTAATGCCAGGAACAGCAAACTGTTCTTTTTCACATCATTTCTCTGATGTCTCTTACATGGACACATTTCTCTCTCTGACCCAGCTGGGAAGGGTTCTCAGCTATTAAGAACTTGTGATTAGATTGGGTTCACCCCAGTACTACAGGTTAATCTTCCCATGTCGAAGTCTTTAATTTAATCACATCTGCAAGGAATTTTGTAGCCAGAGAAGTAACCAATTCATGGGTTCTTGAAATTAAAACATGTATATCTTTGGGGAGCCATTACTCTCCCTACCATATATCCTTTCTTGATAATAGGTTAGCTATGTGGTATGCTGTGGTATGTCTTCTGTCAACAGTATATAAAAAGGACTTACAGTGTAACACTTCTAGTAAAGTTATTTAACAGGAAAAGTGGACTCTAATGTTTCATATGCCCTTTCTGCTTGATTGTGCACCATCTTGCTTTCTGAAACATGATCAAATAAACTAAGGCTCTGGGAAGAGGTAAATAAATGCTGCAAAAGAGAAAGCTGGAAATTACTCTTCAGTCTCTAAGTTGTCTACCTCTGAAACTTTTATATAAAAGAAAATAACCCAATTTATTTAAGTTATTATTTTATTCCAATTGTCTTAATAGCTTTTTGAAAAAAATTCTAACCAACTTGCTTTATCAGAATGAAGCTGAGTTGGTCATTATAAAAGAGAAAGACCTATGTTGATCGCAAAATAGGTTTTATTTTAATGACGGGATTAGATTATCCATTCAGTAAACTTATTCCTTCGCAGCACACAGACTTTTACCAGTTGAATTGACAAACTATACAAATATGGACGAGTTATCTAGAACTACAATGCAGAGTTGATGTTCTATTAATAGCTTAAGTGTAATTAAGCCAACAGTCAGACATCAATATAAATGTCAGTATTATAAGGAAATAGATTTTGCTGCTAGGACAGTATGGTAATAAATTTAATTGGAATTGTAATTGCTTTTTGAATCAGCAAATCTTAACTGCTATAAAGAAATATTAGCATTTTAAATTTGTCACATATACACTCAATTTTATATCTCACTTTAAAAATATTATATTTTCATGTAGAATATCCAATAAATTGCCTAATATGAGAAAACATTGATAATACCAAAGGAAGTAAAATATCTTTGAGAGTTTAAAATAAAAGCTAAAAATATTCCTTTTAGGTTAATCAAAGCATCAGCTATATTTACATTGTTCTTTCTGCATGATCCTCTGATTACAACAATCTAAAGTTTTACATTTATGTTTCACTGCAGATTATTTCATATTTTAAGAAGAAGCAAAATTACATAGTCATTGGTAGAACCAAATTTTTTTCTAATACTAATGGAGGAATTAAGATTATTAAATCAACAAATCACATAGTGTTTGAGCTTATTTTTCACATTTCTAGAGAAATGCATTTTTGCGTACTTCAGATATGAAGTCAATTCCTAGTAGTATGTGCTCTGTGAACCATTGCTGGTAAGTACTATGTCAATTCTGTTCCTCATATTAGGTTTTGCTACATTGCACACACAAAGAATATCATCTGTCCTAATAATATTGGTCTAGTAGCATCTTATTTTGTTATGCATTAGTGAATAGGTACTTCCGTTTGTGGCTTAGTTTGTTCATCTATTTTATTTATCTCTTCTACAAATGAAATGTTTAAGTATTAGATACTATATTCATATCATGTAACACACTAAGTACATTCTTAAGAATATGTTCAATTTTGTGTTCTTTACTTTTTAAAAAATGATATCAAAATTGTGCCTAAATTATTTTTTAATGCTGCTGTAGTGGATTGAATGATGTCTCAACCCCCAAACTAAAGATGTGTATAAAACCAAATACTTGGAATCTGTGAATGTCACCTTATTTGGAATAAAAAAAAAAATGAGAACATACAGAAAATGAAAAGCAATTAAAAACAAAAGCAAAGCAACAACAATAAAAACACCAAGAAACAGAGGAGAAGATACGGTGAAAATAGAAGCATATATTGCATTATGCATGTTCAAGCTAAAAAATACCAAGTATTGCCACCAGCCACCAGAATCTATGAGAGATTCCTCAAGCAGATTCTTCTTCAGAACTTCTAGAGGGAACATATTCCTGCCAGAAATTTGATTCTGGAATCCTGAGCTCCAAAAGAGTAAGAAAATAATTTTCCATTGCTTTAATTTATTTAGTTTCCGTTGATTTATTACAGCAGCCACAGAAAATAATGATACAGCTATCATTTGCCAATTACTTAAAATTATTAAGTACTATTGTTCAGTTCATAGTTTTTAAAATCAATTTGCTAAAACTAATATTTGGTTTCATTTTACTCACTAAAAATTGTATATAAAGATTGTCTTAAATTTAGAGGAAATGTGGAGGATTTAATATATACCCTTTGTTCCAGTCCCTTGGACCTCCCACTATAATGAAAATAAAGTGTTATATATATTTCTACCCACAAGGATCAAGAGAATGGGAGACAAAACCTACCATTTGTAACAACATGGATGGAACTGAAGGACCCAGGCTGAGAAAACTAAACTTTGCATGTTCTCACTTATTTATGGGAGCTAATAATTAAAACAACTGAAGTCATAGATAAAAGGAGTAGAATGGTTACCAGAACATGGGATGGGTAGTGGTGGTGGGGTGGGATGGGGTGAGGTGAAAGTGAGAATGGCTAATGGGTAGAAATAGGTAGTTAAATATAACTAGTAAGATCTGGTGGTTGATTCTAGAGCAGGGTGACTACAGTCAACAGTAATTTATTAGGCATTTTAAAACATTATACATTTATAATAACTAAAATAATATAATTGGAATGTTTGTAACACAAATAAATGGCAAATGCTTGATGTGATGAATACCCCGTTTACACTGATGTGATTATTATGCCTTATATACCTGTATCAAAATATATCATGTTCCTCATAAATATATATGCCTACTATGTACCCATAACATTTTACTTAAAAGAAAACACATATTGGAAATCGTGAAGCACCATAAAAACAAGCATCATTGAATTAGCAGACAAGAGAAAGTTGAATCCTAGTTCAGCAGTAAAAAGCAACCTGAATCTTAAGGGAGAATGAACTACAAATACAGAAGATTGCTATAATGTCTGTTTAGAAATATGATCAAATTCCCCTCCTCAGTCCCTGAGATCCTTTTCCCTGCTCTGGAGAGTATGTTAACTGCCCCTGCATTCAAATGCACTCATGCACACTAGTAGAAGACTAGAGATTTATTCTCTGAAGGAAGAAAAACAGAAATTGTTTTTACTAAAGATATCTAAGCCTTGTAGGAGGAGGAGTTTCTACAGTAAATTAGAGAATTTGTGGAAAATATTATTGACTAAATATTGTGACTCCTGATCTTTGTTCTCGGCAAGCTGAATAGTATTCTCTAAGAAGAGTCTAGAAAATTCAACTCTGGGGATTTGGACCAAATAAAGCATAAAGATCCAAAAACACTGGCATCAGTGATTCTCCATCAGAATAGCCCAACTGGTACATTCACAGTGAAACCCATAGTCAATAAACCAATCCTCTCCATACACAGGTGCTTTACTCAGTTTCTAGTGTTCCCTTCTTTAATATGAGAAGACAGCTAAAAATAATGACATACTGAGGAACACTTCTAGTGTGAAAGACAAAAATCAAAGCATTATTTAAAATAAGTGATTTGTGGTGAAACAAAACTACACAGGGAGAATGACACTATATATCCTAGTAACACTTATATCCAAAGAAAATAAAAGAAATTATAAGTATTCTAAATATTATAAAATTAATTTTAAAATGATAAAGAACAAGAAAACAATTTTGCTAATTAAAGCTTTCTTAACAAAATGAGAATCTCTACAGAGCTGAAAATAAATTTGAGAATGAACTCCCTTAAATCACACACATGTTCATAAACACACATACAGAAAGAAAGAAAATGAAAAAAATTAAAAGTAGAAAATTAGTGATTTGAGTCTGACATCTAACCCACAAATACTGGGGATCCAGGAAGAAATAGCAGAAAAAGAGAGAAAACAAAATCATTGAATAAATAATTCAATATATCTCACAGAACTGTGAAATGTAGATTTGCAGATTTAAAGCATTCAATGGATTGCCCAGCACAATGATTAAAAGCATGCTAATACCAACTCATATTATCAACAATTTTCAGATTTTGGAGAATAAAACATGCTAAAATATTAAATTGAAGAAGACCATGTGAAATAATCAATAATCAACAAGTCATTGAATTTTTCAGAGATAATACTGAAAACAAGGAGATAATGGAAGAAAGACTTAAACATTAGAAAGTTATTTCTAACCTAGAATTCTATTTCCAGCTGCATTATCATTTCCATTCAAGTAGAATACAAGTACGATCTTACATATGATGTCTCAAAACCTTCACCAGCATGAATCATTTTCAAGGGTGCTTATTTTGGAGTGTATCAGTCTGTTCTCATGCTGCTAATAAAGACATACTGAGATTGGGTAATTTATAAAGGAAAGAGGTTTAATTGACTCATAGGATGGCTGGGGAGGCCTCAGGAAACTTACAATTATGGCAGAAGGGGCAACAAACACATCCTTCTTCACATGCTGGCAGGAAGGAGAAGAATGAGCAAAAGAGGGGGAATCCCCATATGAAACACTCAGATTTCATGAGAACTCACTCAGTATCATGAGAACAGCATGATCATCCACATGATTCAATTACCACCCACTGGGTCCTTCCCATGACATGTGAGGGTTATTGGAACTACAGTTCAAGATGATATTTGGGTGAGGACAGAGCTAAACAATATCATTCTACTCCTTGCTCCTCGCAAATCTCATGTCCTAAAATTTCAAAACACAATCATACCTTTCCAAAATTACCCCAGAGTCTTAATTCATTTCAGCATGAACCCGAAAGTCCAAGTACATAGTTTTATCTGAGATGAGGCAAGTGACTTCTACCTATGAGTCTGTAAAATCAAAAGTAAATTAGTTACTTTCTAAATACAATGAGGGTACAGATATTGGGTAAATACACCTGTTTGAAATGGGAGAAATCTGCCAAAACAAAGGTGCTACAGGCCCCATGCAAGTCCGAAATCCAACAAGGCAGTACTTAAATCTTAAAGCTCCAAACTAATCTCCTTTCACTCACTTTCTTACATCCAAGTCACACTGATGCAAGAGGTGGGCTCTCATGGCCTTGGGCAGCACCACCCCTGTGGCTTTGCAGGGTACAGTCACCCTCCTGTCTGCTCTCACAGACTGGCATTGAATGCCTGTGGCTTTTCCAGGTACATGGTGAAAGATGTCAGTGAATCAACCATTCTGGGGTCTGGAAGATGGTGGCCCTCTTTTCACTGCTCCCTCAGGCAGTGCCCCAGTGAGGGACTCTCTGTGGGGGATCCAACCCCACATGTGCCTTAAATAGTCCCTTAGTAGAGGTTCTCCGTGAGGGCTCTGCCCCTGCAGCAAACTTCTGCCTGGATTTCCAGGTATTTCTCTACATCCTCTGAAATCAAGGCAGAGGTTCCCAAACTTCAATTCTTGACTTTTATGCATGCAAAGGTCCAACACCATGTGTAAGCCACCAAGACTTGGGGCTTATAGCCTTTGAATCAATGGCCTGAGCTGTAAGTTGGCCCCTTTTAGCCATGGCTGGAGCTGAAACATCTGGGATGCAGGGCACCATGTGCTGAGGCTGCATAGAGAAGAAGGACGCTGGGCCCAGCCCAAGAACCCATTTTTCCCTTTTAGACCTCCAGTCTTTTGATGGGAAGGGCTGCCGTGAAGGTTTCTGACATGCCCTGGAGATATTTTTCCCATTATTTTGGAGATTAACATTCTGCTCCTTGTTACTTATGCAAATTTCTGAAGTAGGCTTGAATTTCTCCTCAGAAAATGGGGTTTTCTTTTCCATCACATCATTAGGCTACAAATTACCTAAACTTTTATGCTCCGCTTTCTCTTGAATGCTTTGCCACTTAGAAATTTTCTTCACCCTAAATCATCTCTCTCAGGTTCAAAGTTCGACAGATCTCTGAGGCAGGGACAAATGACACCAGTCTCTTTGCATAGCATGAGTGACCTTACTCCAGTTCCCAAAAAGTTCCTCATCTCCATCTGAGGCCACCTCAGCCTGGGCTGTATTATCCGTATCACTATAAACATTGTGGTCAAAGTCATTCACCAGTCACTAGGAAGTTCCAAACTTTCTCACATCTTCTTGTCTTCTGAGCCCTGCAAGTAACTAGAGAGTTCCAAACTTTCCCACATTTTCCTGTCTTCTGAGCCCTCCAAACTATTACAACTTCTGTCTGTTACCCAGTTCTGAAAGTTGCTTCCACATTTTCAGGTATCTTTACAGCAGCTCCCCACTACCTAGTACCAGTTTACTGTACTAGTTTATTCCCATGCTGCTAATAAAGACACCCAATACTGGGTAATTTATAAAGAAAAGAGGTTCAATTGACTCAAAGTTCAGCGTGGCTAGTGAGGCCTCGGGAAACTTACAATCACGGCAGAAGGGGAAACAAACACATACTTCTTCACATGGTGGCAGGAAGGAGAATAATGAGTGAAAGGTGGAAAAAAACTCTTATAAAACCATCACATCTCAAGAGACTCACTCACTATCACAAGAACAGCATGGAGGTCCGCACCACCAGGATTCAATTACCTCCCATCAGGTACCTCCCATGACAAGAGGAAATTGTGGGAACTACAATTCCAGATGAGATTTGGTTGGGTACACAGCCAAACCATGTCATGGAGATACTTCCAAAAATGAGAGGGTAAATGAAAAGAGGATGACATAAGATTCAGAATATAAGAGAGGTATTAAAATGTTCCCTGGGATAAAGATTAAGAAAAAAGTTAGATGACAGCTATGAAACAGAAAGTATATCGTTTTAGTATGAGTATTTCAGATGGTACCTGGTCTAAGAAAATGATATTGACAAATGCCTTTTGCATTTCAACACATTGAATGTAGATTTTAATAATTCCATGGAAAAAGTATTTGTGATTGAACTTGTAATAATTACATTAAAGATTAAGCAAATGCAAAATAAGGCAACTATTAATTTTAGGGGAAAACAGGTTGATCAAGAAATGTTTAGATAGCTGAATACTATGGGGCTGGGTTGAAAATGACATGTATGTAGTCCTAATGCAAACAATAAATAATATTCAATATAAAATAATAAAATATGAATGAATATAAAGTAATACACAAATGAAAAATAAGAACTACTTTTAATTTATGGGCTATTAATACTATATAAGTGTGTGTGAATGCGGATGTGTGACTATGAATGTGTCTGATGGATTCATTTGGTGATGCAGTGCAATATATCACAGAGATAAATGCTTCTCCTCTCTGGCAGGACATTAAAACATCTGTAAAGCTGATAGTTTTAAGAAGCTGTTACATGATCATATCATTTAAATGCAAGAGGTAAAGCAAAAGAAAAACAACAACAGATAAAAGAGTGGAGAGCAGCTGGCTCTGAGACATCATGGAGCTATGTGGGGCACAGAGGGTGTTTTGTACTACGTGTGGAGAATGTACTCTAAGGTGACCCATCTCCTTGCATTCACGATGTTGAGTAATCTCCTCCCCTGAGTATGGGCAAGGTGTGTGGTGTGTGACTTGCTTATAACCAGTACAATGAAAGCTATGGGAATGTCACTTTTATGTTGTTACTTAAGATTAAACCTGTGTTGGGCCGGGCGCAGTGGCTCATGCTTGTAATCCCAGCACTTTGGGAGGCCAGAGTGGGTGAATCACAAGATCAGAAGATCGAGTCCAATCTTGGCTAACATGGTGAAACCCCGTCTCTACTAAAAATTAAAAAAAAAAAAAAATAGCTGGCTGTGGTAGCGGGCACCTGTAGTCCCAGCTACATGGGAGGCTGAGGCAGGAGAATGGCGTGAACCCGGAAGGGGGACCTTGCAGTGAGCCGAGATTGTGCCTCTGCACTCCAGCCTGGGTGATAGAATGAGACTATGTCTGAAAAAAAAAAAAAAAAAAAAATTAAACCTGTCTTGGTAGTAGACACTCTCTCTCCATTGCTTTCTTGAGGATGAAACAGGTCATGTTGGGAAGACTCAGGTGTCAAGAAGTTGAGGGCACTTCCTAGCTAATGGCTGGCTAGCAAGACCCTGAAGCCCTCAATCTAAAAACTCGTGAGAATGTAAATATGAATGTGGCAGGTCAGGTATCACTAATGCAGGCCTCCATAACAACTATTTCAGCACCGACTGAGAGGTTAATTTAAATGTTAAAAGCTAATAGAGTCAGTGTCCTTGTACAAAGGCTGGAATGTAACAAGAGGCCCCCAAGAGTTTTACCTAGGCTTTTCCTGGGCCTTGAAGCATGACAAGATAACGAAGAAATTCTTAACAGGACTAGTTTAGGATTAAACAAGTTTTACTGGGGACCTGAAGAAACTCCCCAGACCTCCACAAACAAGTTTTTGGGGATCTGAAGGAATTCTCCAAACTTCTGTAATTTAGCAGGAGAAAATATAAAGGTAATCATCCTAGCACCCGGACCCATTTAGATTAGGTAAATTTACTGAGGCTCCAGAGGAAGGTTACAGATTAGAAGAAGTCAATCACTTATGTCTTTACATGAATGCACACTTACACGTAGACATACAGTTTAAAAGGTATATAACGTCTGGAAAACTTTTTAATTTTGAGTTGGCCTAGTGATATTTTTCAGGCCTCTTCCCTGTACTTGGTTACAGAAATAAACTCCCTTCTTTCCCAGTTCATCTGCATCATTATTGGGCAGAGAGAATAAGCAGCTGGACCCTTGGTTTGGTCTGGGAACATTACCAATAATAACTTGAAATTGAAAGAGTATCGTTCCCAGTCAAGCCTTGAGAGGAGTCCATAGCCTCAAGTCAATACCTTCATTGCAGCCTCATTGGCCCCTTAGCAGAGGAGTACCCAGATAATCTGGCCTGACTCCTGCCCCACAGAAACTGTAAGATAATAAATGTGCTTTATTTTGAGTCATAAAAATTGTGGAGATATTACAAAACAAAAAAATAATAATTCACTAGGCCTCAGTGAATAATTTGATGTTTAAATAGCTTGAATAAAATACTTTGATAAAAATAAAAACTAAAATTAAAGAAGGCACAATTTCTTAATATAAATGTCATGGTATACAATCTCCCAGATACCTTAGATTACATTTTGAGCCAAGGTGTCAAAGACCAGTCAGGGCAGCCTAACAAGGATGGAAATACAGTTTATGTAGAGGAGTTATGGGTTTACATTATTGTATTTACTTATGTCTTCCCCAGTCTCCTTAGTGTAGCTGTAAATAAATAAGTTTCTGTTCCATTCATGGGTATTTTTTTAGGACATGTAGAACTAGTATTGTTATCTTAATTATTCTAACAGTGATCATTCCAAAGGCTATTTCTTTCTTAATGTGGGAGTTATAAGACAAATTTTCCTTTGCCTATCTTGGCTTATTTCAAAAGCAATTATTTTGAACTATATTTCTACAAAGTTTATATCTCCTAAAGATCAAATAAAACAAAAAAGACAGAAAAGGAAGCCTTTTTAGCACATAGTTTAAATCAATTAGTAATCAGGAAAATCAACAATTAGCTAACAAAAATTTACTAAGTGCCCAACAAAGATCACGCATTGCTATGCAGTCTTAAGGTGAACAAAACAAAATTGACAGAAGGACTTGTTTTTATGGAGCTTTTCTTCTCTCTTACTGATTACACTAAAATGAAAATACTAGGAAAATATGTTGTGAATCTCACACAAAGAAAATACTAAGTAAAAAAAAAACACAAATTTCTATTGTTATCACTTTTTTTTACTAAATGGACAATACGCTGTATGACAGTAGTTTCCCACCCAGTACTTGGCTGCTATCTCAATGATTAATAATAAAAAAAAAAAGCTAAGAATTTTGCGCTCTTTCTTTCCTCTAACCACTGTGATATGAATTTTATACATACATTAGTTTATTTAACCTCACAACTATTCTGTGAAGTAGGTAGAAATTTTATCTCTATTTTTCTTATGGGAAACTAATGTTTAGATACACTGAAGCAAGTTGTTCTTACTATCTACTCTGTAACATTTAAATTTAAATTTTATTTTGTCTGTTATTTGTATAGCCACATCTGTATTATTTTGGTTATCTTCTGTATGGAATACCATTTTTCATCCTCTCACTTTTAGCTTATTTGTGTCTTTACAACAGGTTTTTTTTTTTTTTTTTTTTAATTCGTTATGCCAATCTCTGCCTTTCACTTGGAAAGTTTAATCCATTATACATTTAAGTAATTATAAATAAGGAGAGAATTACTTCTGTTATTTTGTTATTTATTTTTATATACCTTATAGCATTTTATATCTCATTTCCTGTATTACTATCTCTTGTTTTAATGTTTTACAGTAAAATATTTCATTTTCATTTTCTTGTTTGTATATTCATTTTATGTTACTATAGAAATTATATTTAACATCCTAAAGATAAACAGTTTTAATTTGAATTAGTATCAACTTCAATAACATACAAAAATTCTGCTCATTTACACCTCTACCCAACATTTTCAGTTGTTGATGTCACAAAATTACATATTTGTGCATTGTGTGTTGAAAAACATAAATTCACAGTTGTTTATTTATTCATGAATCTCTTAAATTATGTAAACAAAAGGTAGAAATGCAAGTTATTGTTACACTAATACTAGATTTTATAATTGCTCATATGTTTATCTTTCCTGAGATATTTATTTACTCATGTGATTTGAGTTACTATCCAGTGTCCTTTCATTTCAACCTGTAGGACTCCTTTTAGGATTTCTTTCAGAACAGGTCTGGTAGTAACAGACTCCTCAGCTTCTGATTATCTGGAAATGTGCTATTTTTTTCTCTGATTTTGAAAGATAATTTTTATGCATATATAATTCCTAGTTGATAGTTTTATTTTATTTTTCCTTTAGGACTTTATATATGTCATTCCACTGCCTTCTGGCCAACCAATGTAATGAGAAATCTGCTGATAATCTTTTTGAGGAGTCCTTGGTGTGTGATAAGTTATGTTTCTTACTTTGACTTTGGCTTTCAACAGTTTGATTAAAATGTGTCTTGCTGTGGCCATCTTTGAGTTCAACCTACTCAGAATGTGTTGATCTTCTGACTTTGATCAAGCTTTGAACATTTTCTTCTGTTATTTCTCCAAATATTTTCTCTGTTTCTTGCTTTTTTGTTCTGGAATTCTCACGATGTTTAAATGGGTCCACTTGGTGAAGTCTCCATGTGTGTTGTTTTTCTTCAATATTGTTTTCTTTTTATTCCTCAAATATGATCATTTCAATTGTCCTATCTTCAAGTTAGCTGATATTTTATTCTGTCTTCTCATACCTGGCTTTTTTCCCACCAAATTTAATTTTAGATTCAGTGAGTAAATGTGTAAGTTTGTTACTTGTGTATATTGTGTGATGCTGAGGTTTGGGGGTACAAATGATCCCATTACTCAAGTACTGAGCATTGTACCCAATTATATCTGCTTTTGAATTCCTCTGGCTAATTTTAACATTATAGTTATTGTTATTTTAGTTCTATTTTGTCAGTTTTAAAGGCTTTTATCTCTTTATTAATATTTCCATTTTGTCCATACATAATTTTCCCTCATAATATTCTCTGTCTTTTTAAAAAAATTTCTTTGATTATGTTTAAGGTAACTGCTGTAAAAGTCTTTGGCTAGTAGGTCTGCCATCTGGTCTTTCTCAGGGATAGTTTCTGTTTTTCTTTTCTTTTCTTTTGAATGGGCCATACATTTCTGTTTCTTTGTATTATTGTTATTATTGAAAGCTAAAAACGTCAATCTAATAATGTGGTAACTATGGAAATCAGATTCTCTCCTTTCTAGGTTTTCTGAGGTGTTTTTTCGGTTTGTTTGGTTTTGGTTTAGTTTTGATAGGTATAGGCTGTCTCTGTGCCAATGTAACTTCAGCTCTTTTCAGGTGTTTTCTTTTTCTGTACCTTTTCTGTGTATGCATAATGACCTTCTAATTTCAGATTCAAATGTAGTTACTTTTCATTGTCTTAGTCTTTAATGCTTGGCTCTCCAAATAAGAAAAGGCATAACACTAAAGATGGGGGTAGAATACTGCCTTTTAACTCCTCTGGATATTGTGTTAGCTTCAGAGGAAGGAGGCTGCAATGAGGGGATGGTAGTATGTATGTGTGAAGTAATGGCTGCCTGACTCTGTGTTTCAAGCTCCATGAACAGAGGCAGAACTCAGTGATGAAAACACACATCCTCATATATGGAGAACAGGATTTTGTTTTTCACTCAGGTTTCTACAAATTGCATGCAAGTTTCTCCAGGAACACATGCATGGCTGATTGCAATAAAGCTGTGGGTAGGGAATGGGTAGCCAATTCTGTACTAAGGTAAAATTAATGAAAATTCAGTGTAATTTACTGCTAAAACTTTCTTCTACATATTTAAAACTTTCCATGGACTCCAGATACAAAACGTTGTTACATCAGATAGATTCTTCCAGTACAACTTTTATCCAGGTAAAGAGACAGATTTCTGGCACTTAGAATTCTCTTACTCAAAAAGTTGTTTTAAATAATTATTTGAAAGACCTGATATAATATAGATACAAAATACTGCCTAAAATTAGAAAAGAAAGTTAATAGCAAAAAATACACCATTAAAATATGAATACTTTATTTTGATTGATTAAAATTAAATCTCATGTTTACATATATTTGAAGGATTGCTTAAACATAGTATAATGTAGAATCCTACAAATTTAACAGTCAGAATAACCCAAGCACATCATGCTTAAAGCATTTTAGTAACAATAGTTTTTACAGAGGGAAGCCAAGAACTGATGCCACACATTATATGAACATTTTCAATATTAAACATAAGAAGTGCTTTTCTATAGAGTTTACACTAATTTGCATGATCACCAACAATGTATAAGAGTTCCCTTTTCTCTGCGTGCTCATCAACATCTGTCACTCTTTGTCTTTTTAATAATACTTATTCAGACTGGAAAGAGCACATATTTTGCCAGAAGTGGGTTTCAAATCCATTCCTCTGAGAAAGACTGTGACCTAAATACAGGGATTCCTTAAGTAACTAAAAACAATTGAACAACCATTCAATCCAGCAATTCCACTGCTGGATATCTACCCAAAGGAAAATAAATCACTGTATTAAAAAGATTGCTGTAGTTGTATGTTTATCACAGCACTATTCACAGTAGCAAAGATATGGAATCCACCTAGTTGTCCATCAATGGATAAATGGACAGAGAAAATGTGGTATACATACACAATGAAATACTATTCAGCCATAGCAAAGATTAAAATATGTCTTTTTTAGTAATATGGATGGAACTGGAGGCTATTATCATAAGTGAAACCACTCATACACGAGAAGACAAATATTGCATGCTCTCTTCTATAAATGGGAATTAAATAATGTGTACACATGGACATGGAGTATGAAATGATAGACATGGAGACTCCGAAGAATGGGGAAGTAGGAGAGAGTAGATAAAACGAAATTACTTAATAGATACAATGTAGATTAATCAGGTGATGGATACCATAAAAGCCCTGACTTCACCATTACACAATCAGTGCATGTGAAAAATTACACCAGACCTTATAAATTTAAACAAAAGAAGTATATTTTGTCTGTGCTCATATTTATGTTACATTAGTCTATGATGTAATTTCTCCTATGTTCCTAAATTAGTTAACTTTAATATTTAGAAGACAAATGTTTAATTGTAAAAGTCCAGTAGATTATAATACAATAAAAATGTTTAATATAGTTAAATTAGTGTTTAAATTATAAATAATTTTAGCATGATTATTATAATGTTTCATAAAGATGTACAAAGCTATTAGTTTATCTAACCCCACACTGTGAATATAATCCCAATTTAGTCTGAGGTACTGCTTGTCTCTTTAATTGAAAAATTATAGATGAGTTTATCGCATGCCATAGATAAGGAACAAGTATATGGGAGCCAGTAATTCTCCACTACTGGTGAGTCCCCTCTCTTGCAGACATCCCAAAGAGGTCACTTGAAGAAAATAATAGCATAGATACAATGTACAATGTTTAACTACAAATAATCTCAAACTATTAAATATTCAAATAGATTTTTCCTATTGTCTTTATTCTACTGGCATTTTCCTAGTAGTTGCAAATGCAAAATAAGTTTACTGTTTATCAGACCAGAAAAAATAAGATAAAGTTTTGCATTGACTTAAAAAAATTTGATAAAAATAAAATTTGTGTAAGTGTTCACAATACAAGAGAAAACTATGTTTATATTTTATTTTATTATAACATCAAATATTTGGTTATAATATTATATATGTGTTTCATTTTCTTTGTGTCTAATATCTTATAAAAATGAAATTTTAAAATTCATTCTAGCATGCAAAATGCTTATGAAAAGGTTATGTTAGTGGCTTTCCACTGCTTTCTGCTACTAAAATAACTCTGTTTTCTCCGTAAATTGTGAAACCAAATAGCTGAAATCCATAGTTAAGCCTGTCTCACCAGATGCCTTCTGAAATGATCTTTTGATAATCTAGAAAAGCAGACATGTAATTCCACTCTTTAAAAAAACATGACAATTACTCTTAAAATTAAACTTTGAAAATTATAGTCTTGATTTATGTTTTCTAATTGATCTATTTCATGGTATTTCAAAAAACAAAATAGTGTTACTCCATATTCTTCTCAAGTAAATTTTATTTCTGCTGATATTTTGGTTTCAAAGTTCTGGAAGGACATAAAGGTCGTTTTGTGCATTACCATTCCCCAAAGCAATGGCAACCCTTATTTTCTATTAAACAGATATGTATTTTAAGGGTTTTATCCGCCTCTACATATTTAAAGTTTTTATTCATTTTCTAGAGCTACTATTACAATGTACAACCAACTGGGTAGTTTAACACAGAAATTTGTTGTGTCACTCTTCTGAAACCTGGAAATTTAAAATTAAGGTGTTGACAGTGTTGGTTCCTTCAAACATTAAGGGCAGAATCTTTTTTAGGCATCTCTCCTTGGTTTGTAAATGCCTGTCTCCTCCCTGTGTCCATTCATAAATGTGTGTGTCAAAAATCTCTCTTGTTCATAGGGCACCCAGTCATTGGATTAAGCATTATTTTCCATGATTACCTCTGTAAGGACCATATTCCCCAAAAAGATTTCACTCTGAGATACTGAAAGCTAAGACTTCAAAATATAAATCAGAAGGTAAGGAGATACAATTCAAGACATAACAGGAGTAAAATAATTAGGTTATTATTGAAAATATTTTAAGGGCATTCTTGTCTTAACTCATAAATAAATAGTTATCATCTTTCCATTAAGTATTTGGATTTTACTGATTTCTATGACTATCTTCCTATGGCTTTATATAGTAAGTAGAAATAAATCAAATTCTATCATTTTGGAAAATTCAAAATGGTGAGCTCTTTAAAAAACATTGCTTCCAAAACTTACCACTATTTAAAGTAATCTGACATAAAAGACTTTAGAAAATGCCATCAATGAAGTAAAATTTAGTTTGGGAAATACATGTTTTAAATAAAACTACTGCATTTTAATATGAATAAGATACTTTATTTTTGCTAGTTAGGCTGTGATATTCTTAAGAAAATGAAAGACTACTTATAATTACCTAGTAAAATGAAAATATTTTACCTTGTGTCTTTGATATCTCTTCTATTTAAGATAATATTGGAGTTTAAAAATTTGATTTACTCATCCCAGTATAGTCAATTTACCTCAGAAACAACTAGCATGATTTTTCAAGCTAGTATATGGAACAAAAAGCCAAGGAGACTGTTCAGTAAAGAAGAGACACACGCTGCTGATTACGGTATTTCCCTATCTCAGACTCTGCAACAAGTTGAAAAAAATCCATAATTAGGGATAATGACTACTGTTTAATAGATCAAAAAAAGCCTCCATTGGCAGAGTTAAGTAGGCCTTCTCTCTTGTGTTCCAGAAGTCACTGTACTTATTGTTTCAATATAACACTATGCTGCACTTTAAATTGTCTTTTACACATCTGTTTTCCAAAAAGATTATAAACATTTGCGGTGCAAAAAATGGCATCCCTGGTGCCTGTGCCTCAAAGTTTTAGATACATAAAATATTTTTGAAATGAGTGCAGGCATTTATTTATTTCAAGTCATGGAAGCTTAGAAAAATCCCAGTTTTCATACAGATTCTCGTAATAAACGATCTATTACTGCAAGTGATAACAAACCTCCATGTTTATTGAAATTTAAACTTGAAAATATCCCACCTAAAATATTTATTGAGTCTGTTTTAGAAATGAATTATTTGGTGAAAGTTAAACCAAGCTTAATAGAATAAACGATCTACAAATAAAATGCAATTGTGTCTTTTGAATTAATTGAACACAAGCTGAGACTTCTCTTTCAAAAATTTGAAAACAAGAGGAATAAGTAAAAATAAAAGATAAAGAAGCATTGCCAATCAGTTAAGTGGTAACTATTAATACATAAACAAATGTAACATTTGTTATATTTAATCAGAACTGAGTTACTAATTAAATCATGTTATATATAGATGCATATTATATATACATGTATTGTTGAGAATCATATATATGATTATATATATTGAATGGTAATAGGATCTAATGAAGAAAAAAATAAGAAATTTTTAGATAATGCAATTTGTACTGGAATCAGACCAGTTATCAGCAAATACTAAAAGAAAAAAATTATTATCATTACCTTCCTGAACCACCCTGATTCCACTCACATATAATAAAACATATAAAATTGACTGTTATATCCTACAATAGATGATAGCGTTTTATTAAAAAAGAACAAAATACTATTTTGAAAAGTGTCATTTAGATATAATAACAGAGACATCTAAGAGTTCATAGAAAATGAAATTAAAATAGAAAATAAAATTATAAAGTTTATTTTCAACATAAGCTCCATAAAAGTCAAGACACCTTTATCAGTATGTATGATACCAGCCATTTAGCACATCTTTAAAGAACTGAGAATTCTGGAAATTTAACTGTGTCAAAATAGTGTTTATTTTTATTGACTGAAAATAATGGGTGTCCTTTACAGATTTTTTAAGATTAGGGGAAAAAAAAGTCAGAAGGGGCAAAATCAGGACTGTAAGGTGAATGAATGAAAATTTTCCATTTTAACTCTCACAAAATTGGCCTTGTGTGATGAAAGGAATATGCAGGTGCAGTGTCATGGTGGGGAAGGACTCTCTGGTGAAGTTTTCCTGGGCATTTTTCTGGTGAAGCTTTGGCTAACTTTCTTGAAACACTCTCAAAGTAATCAGATGTTGTCGTTCTTTTGCTCTCCCAAAAGTCAACAAGAAAAATGGCTTTAGCTCTTCAGAAAATTTTTGCTGTGACCATTGCTCGTTACCACTCTGCTTTTGCTTTACTGGACTACTTCTGCCTCCTGGTAGCCATTGCTTTGATTGTGTTTTGTCTTCTGGATTGTGCTAGTAAAGCACATTTTATCTCCTGTTGCACTTTTTTTTAAATAAATGTTGTAAGATCTTGAGCCCATTGTTAAAACTTTTCCATTGAAAGCTCTGCTCTTGTCTGCAGGTCTGCTCTTGTCTGCAGGTACAATCATTTTGGCTCCTACCTAGTGGAATGTTTGCTTAACTTTAATTTTTCAGCCAGAATTGTGTAAGCTGAATCAACTGATAGGTAAGCATTGTTGGCTCTGGTTTGTACTGTTAATCATCAGTCCTCTTCAACTAGGGCACAAAGGAGATGGTTTTTTGTTTTCTGTTTTTTTTTTTTTTTTTTTTCTGCACAAATTTATATAAATGGTCTGTCATTACAGGCTTCACTTTCAAAATTAGCTTATCCTTTCTTAAAATGAAGTACCCTTTTGTAATCTGCTTGTTTCTTGGGGCGATTGTCTCAATACACTTTTTATAAAGTATTGATGATTTCACCCTTCATCCACTCAAGCTTCACCATAAATTTTATGTTTATTATTAGTTTAATTTTTGCAGAATTTATGCTTCTTAGTGCCTCCAACTAAACCGTGTCTGGATGTGTTATAAAAGTTAGTATGGATTTATTTTGGTCCAACACATTTTTGAAATCTATGAATTTTTTTTCTCATATGCATTTTTATTAACTTTATGAAGACATCTTTTGATCAATTTCAAGGAGTAAACATTAAAATTTGTAATTCTCTGGAACATCAAATATGTGTCAAGCAACGTTTTATGTACCAACTAGTGTATAATGTTCCTAAGACACAATATCTGACCACAAATCACTTACTGCCTACTAGGAAATTCAGACAAGTTAGCAGGCAATTTCAGTTAGAAAAAATACAAATTTTAAGATAGCATTAGTTTTAAGGAATTATAAGACTTAACAACATTATAAGGAGTAAGAAAACCTTCACAAAAAATTCTGAGGTCTCAGAGATATCCACAAGTTGATTAGGTGAATGGAGGTAAATTGTTCTATGCAGTTTAAGCATGTAAAAAACTCATGAAAGTGAAAGATAGCTCAATGCTTCTAGAACAGTACATGATTTCTAGCATGTTGATTAGTCAATGTAGAGGCCTGGCTGATGGTGAGGCTGGAGAAAAAGAAGAGTCCAAATGATACATGTTCTTCTTGGCTATGTTTAGGGATTTGGACTTTATCTTTTAGGAGATGAGAGAAAATTGGAATATCTTAACATATTGTGGCCTTTCCAATTTTAAAGCCATCATTCTGTCCTCGGTTTGAAGAATGAATTAGAAAGGGATAAATGTATAAAAGTTAACAATTTGGTTCTTATGATTCATTCAAGAGATGATTCTGGCCTGACCTAAGGCAGTTGCAGTGGGTGTGCAGAAAGTGGAAGCCAAGAAGTCAAGAAAAAATAGAGAATACTCAAGTGTTTATATGGGATAATTTAGTAGATTTTGACTCAATCATGCCTCAATTGTGCCCATAGCATTTTTATTTATAACTGACAATACGGAGAAACTAGTGCCATAAAAAAGAGATTTTTCTTATTTGCATTTCCTGAGAGGATGGGGCTGTCACATATCATGCAAGGCTACTCAGTAAAGCACCAGGTTTTGGCCAGGGCAGAAGCAGGAAATGAGGAGAATGGCTAGGTCAGACCCTTTACTGAGGTTTTCATGGCAAAGGCAAAATAAACAGAAGTGAAGGTCTCAAAATAAGAGAAGAAAAATGGAATCAGGATATGTGTTTTGAAGTTATCAGCAAGAGTTATTAGGTTAATATCAGGAAGTTATCAATGAGAGTAGATGGTAGTAAATTGGAAAGCTCTCAGCCATAGGGAATAGAGTGAGAAAGGGGCTGAGGGAAGAATCCTCTGATCCTTGATGCAGCTGAATACTAGGTAAGTCCAGAGAAACATGAATTCATTTTTTGGCTATTTTAGACTCTCTGTAATTTGAACATCTTTATATTTAGCACCCTTAGTCACATATAGGAATAGTCAAAATATATGGTTACATCTATTAAAATCTAATAATAGAGAAGTTTTGCTTTTGTCTTTTTTTTTTTTTTTTTTCAGAGACGTGACTTCACTATGTTGCATAGGCTGTACTTCCGCACTTGAGCTCAAGGTATCCTCCTACCTTAACCTCACTGCAAGCAACTGGGACAACAGGTGCACCAATATGCTGATCTTTTGTTTTCTGTTTTGTTTTGAGAAGGCAAAATACCTTGATAATCAATGATTCCTAACAATATACAAGAAAACCACTGTGGGCATTTAGCATACTAAAAATGCTGTATAGATGATTCTAATAAATTTGAAGAGGCACAATAGACCTGTATCATGTTTACTAAACAAATCTTAGTCTTCTTATCTTCTCAATACACTGTATAGTCTTAAAGAGATGCCCAAGCTGATTTTTGTGTGTGTGAGAATTATAAGATATAGTTTGCATACATTGTTTGGAATTTTTAACGTTATAGTCTCTAAAATACTTAAATCATCCTGTTCTCTAGATATTCTCTCTCTGATTCAGCTATACATTAGTAGCATAAATTTTGAATAATATTTTGTATTTTTCCACCCATATTTCTTCCTTGAAGAGAAATAAATTCAGCTGATTTTTCCTCAAGCTGTCAGACTTTTGAGTGAATTAATTTGATTTAATTCTCCCTATAGCATCCTCATAGTTGTCATAGTGCTTGACAAGTGCATGAAAATTAAAGGAGCCCAAAACGACTAGCATTTGAATAGAAAGGACAATACAGCCACTTTGCAGAGATTCTGAGAAATGGTCAGACTCCCTATAGATTTAGGAACTAGAAAAGACAAGACATATTAGTGGATTTGGTGTAAAAGTTGAGAGAGGAAACTACCAAAATGATTTTCAGTTTTATGGCTTGAGGACCTAAGTAGATAAAATATGTCACTAATTTGGGAAAAAGACTGAATCACATAGAGCTTCAATAACATAGGAAAATTATAATTTCTATGTGTTACATATGAAGTATAGAAGCTTCAAAGTACTCAGGCAAGATGCGAGGTAGACATTTCTCAAAAGTAATCTCTATGTGATATACACTTGAGTGCTGTTAGCACATATATATAGATTAGAAAGACTGAGCCCACCCATAAAGGAGGTATTTGCTAAAAAGAGAAAACAGCCTAGGATGAAGTTTGGAAAATAAATCTACATTAGAGTAGAACAAAAGGATACTGAAAACAAAATGAAAAAATTGTTAGTGATATCAAAATAAAATCAGGTGAAAACCATGCCATGAAAGCCAAGATAAAAAATATAGCTTTAACTGGTCTGAACACTATTAAAATTTTAATAAGATTAAGACTAAAAATATATCTTTGCTTAACAGAGCTAGAGGTCTGAAAGAGTGGATTGAGAGCAGTGGTGGGGAAGGCTATACCTTGGAAAGTTAGTAAGATGTAAAACCAATGTGTTGTAGAAAGTTTTTGATAAGTTTGCCAATTAAAGGAAAAGTGAGTCAAAAAAAAAGATTTAGTGATTGTACACCCAGGAAGGTGTGGGTATAAACAAAGGAGAAATGTCCAAAAGAAGATAGGGGGATGTGGTTCATAACACAGGTGGAGAGTTTAACCTTTCTTGGAAGGAAAACTCATTTTTTGTGACACAAAAAAGAAAAAGTGGAGAGAAATATAAAGTAGATTTGTAAGTTTGTGGATAGTAAAGTTTCTATTAACTCAGAAAATCATGAGGAAAATCCATCAGCTATTTTTTCTTGGTTGTGCTTGGCAAGGACTGTTGGAGGATAATGTAAAAGACGGAACAGTCAGCTGAGAGTGTGAAGAGTGGGACTTAGGTAGTTATATATAATTATATTACTGAATAGTATTAATGCTCAAAAAAGAATGGCAATCATAAATTTATTATTTGTAATCATGAATTTACAACCATACAATTGTCATATCCAGTTGTATGACTTTTCTCCATCAATATTCAGCTGCATAGTGGAAACATGTAGCTATATATTTATTTATCTAAGTCAGGGATTTGTTATGAGAACATGTTAGAATAAAACTGGAACTGAATTGGGTGAATATAGTTACAAGAAAATGATTTTAATGTTGGTTCCGGGTTCTAACAAAATTAACTAGGAGGAGTAAGAAGGCAAATGAATTCAGAGAATTCAGAGAAGGTGAGACTACCAATCATTTGAAGGTTTTCATGGATTAAACAACACTTACATGTTACGGACTTAGCCAAGTACAATTAAATATTTGTGTGGTTTTAGTGAGAACACTGAACACAGTTTGGATTGTAGTGCAGTTTTTAATGACAATATTATTAGGGTTTTCCAAAAGTGGATAGCTCAGATAGCTGAGGTAACTATGGTAGATGTATAAATGAGCACATTAAGAACTTAAGAATGTCTACTTATATATAAAAGTAATCCAAAGGTGATAGCAGAACACTGATGTGATGACAAAGGTGGTTAGCAAGGACAGGTGGTGAGGCCATCAATGAATAATGTAAGATTGGAAGAAGTTAGTGTAGGACCCTCAAAATATGGAAGAGCTATATGAGTATTATGTTTCAAAACCAATTTTCTGACATTAGCTCAATGTCATACAGTTCAATTCAATTCTGACATAAATTACCCAAAGTTGGTGTCAGATCTCACAAAATAAAGAAAAAATCCTTAAGTTCTGACATTAAGTACTCAGAGAAAATGTCGGAACCCACAAGTTGGTGATCTCACAGTTCCCAGCAAGACTGCCCTTACTTCAGATACCAGCTAGGACAGGGGTCTTCAGGATACTCACACCTGAAGCCTGGCTTAGCTGCAAATTCAGGGTTTCCCATGATAATCCTTCAGGTTTGATATTCATCAGAATAATTCACAGAACTCACTGAAAGCACTACACTTCCAGTTATCATCTTATTATCAAAGATATATTTCACAGCAACCAAATGGAAGAGACAAATTGGTTAAATTCTGAGTGGAAGGGGCACAGTACCTCTTGTCTGCCTGGAGTTAGGGACAGCTGGTGTTCCTAGCTAGAAAGCTTTCCAAGCCTCATTGTTGACAGTTTTTACAGAAGTTTCATTAGGTAGACATGACTGATAAATCATTGGCCATGCCGTGAACTTGATCTCCATATATCCTCTCCTCCATAGAGGTCTGCGGCAGGGGTGGTGCTGAAAGTTTAAGCCTCCTTATTAAGTGGTTGTTTTTTTCCGGTTACCAGTCTCCATTCTGAAGTGATCTCATGTCCCCACATGGCATCATCTCATTAAGATGATCAAGTCAGTCCTATCATTCAGGAAATTCAGTATTTATGAAGCTCTGTGTCAATAACTGGAAGCAAAGATTAAGTATAGTTTTTATTCAAGGAGCAGGGTTTGTTATGTGTTTATTTTCAAAATGTCAGTCATAAGATGAATTCTTTAGAGATAGACATTCTTTATTTAATACAATAGAAAAGTATAATACTATCGCCTTTATTTAGCATACATGACATTCTTTTGTGTAAATTATATATGAACTAACGACAATGATTAGATTTGCTCCTTCAGATAAAGAAAACCACATTTATTGAGCACAAAGTGAAGTAATGCATAGGTGTTAACTCATAGAATCTTTAAATAAATTTTATATGGGTAGGAAATTTAAACTTAAATATTAAAAATGAACATTTAGTGGGCATGAATTTGATAGATTTCTGACTCCAGAGTTCATATTCTTCCTATTAGTTCAATAAACAGAAACACAGTTAAATCATTTTTTTTTTATTTTTAAACAAAAGACTTCCTAGGGGAAATTTCCATGTTATTTTTAATGTGTTCTAAAGTGTCTCCATATGCAGTGCTAATCCATAGGACCCTGTAATCCAAAACATTGATCCTTCCTCCTGGTAAAAAATTCAGGTGGAAAGAAAGTCTCATCACTATTTCTGCTTCCTGCATACATCTCTAGAGTCAATTTTATTATAATGGCCATCAGAATGATCTAAAACATCCAATAATTTCAGGAATAATAACATAAATATGTGTGTGTGTGTGTGTGTGTGTGTGTGCGTGTGCGTGTGTGTGTATGAGAGAGAGAGAGAGAGAGAGAGAGAGAGAGAGAGAGAGAGAGAGAGAGAGCAGGAGAAATTGAGAGGAGGAGAGACAGAGAAAGAAAGAAACTATAGAAAATTTGGCCAGAAAATGTAGTTATAAAAAAAGAAGTATTAATTCTTATCGATATAATGTGTAAGATTTGTCTTTGGAGCATTAAATTCAGATTAATGGAAATAAACAATAGATGTTTGACCTGTAGAATTTGACTTTTACAAATACTCTTTCTTTTTGTGTTCTTTATACTTATAAAGAGTTTCTAGAATCTTATCTGGTGTCTGTTTTTCATGTTGTGTTATCATGCTAAGGTAGTATAAATTTCAGTGTCTCCCAGTGAGGAAAATTTCCTTCAGATTTTCCTCTAGAGTGACTTGAATCACTCTAAAATTGCCACCTAGGAGCTTTCCTGTGGTGACTGGTTCATGGACCTTGCCAGCAGTTTAAATGTTAAGAAAAATGAACAGTGACTTATAATGCTAAATTTGTGCAGAGTCAGGAGTTGCAATCTTTCAGCTGTATGCTCTGCTTCAAGGAATGTAACCCACGTAACAACCCACAGGAAGTTGTTGCAGTATGAAAATAAAAATATAATTTGACTATGTCTTTGCCCAGAAAGGTTTCCTTTTCAGGCTTCAGAACAATTCTAGGCCATGTAACACCAGTGCTATAGCTCTTTCTTTCCTGAAGGTTAAGACAAATTTTATATTTCTGTCCCACTTGACCTTCTTCCCCGCACTGTCAGCATTATAACTTCAATGTAAGTTCACAGAGATTATAGGATTTGTACTTTTCTCAGCCTCTTGGTTTATCCGTTGATTCTTGATGAGAAGTAACACCAGCTGAATGCTTACTTTGAATGTTTTTCTATTTCTGTAACCCCCTGAGAGTTTTGCTGTCATATTTATCCTGAACCAAAAGGCATCTTACTAGATCATAGCTGATTAAGAAATAATACAAAAAATCACTGCCAACCTATGGCACTCTCCTTAATAAACTATTCATTTAATTGGAATCCTACTGCCAGAATTACTCCACAAACAGTATAACATTCTACACCCTAGGATAGAATTGTTGAGCATAATGAAGAACCAGTGATCCTAAGAGTTCATGGATATGGTTGGAGTGCAAAATATTAGAAAGTGGATATACATTTTTTTCTGAGAAATATTTGTTATTTATCAACTTATTTCTTAACAGTTCGCAAAAATGAAGATAATAACCACACATGCATCAATTCTAATAAAAATAAATTATATTCTAAATATTAATTAATCCATTGGAAGTATTTCTCAGAAGAAATTGGCATAAAACAATCATGTATTTAACAATCTACATATATGGAGAAAGTGAATAGTAATCTTAGCTATTCCTTTGTCAAGGATGGCAATAAGTTATTGTGAGGATCTGTTTATCATCAGATATCTAAAAGAGTTAGATTTTATTACAATATTTAAAATTAGTATAATCATCACAAATGATTATCAACCAATTATTGATTACATTATACATGTGTAATATCTAGCCAACTGATACAGAAAATCCTTGTTAAGGCACAATTATCTAGGGGGAAAAGGAAAGAAAGTTGGCATCAGTTGAGGTATCTGTTTTACCAGTGTGAATATAGCAGATTCACCATAACTCTGATTCCCACGTTGCAGCTAAGGCAGGCAGCATATTATTGTAGTGTAATAGTCAGGGTTCTCTTAGAGGGACACAACTAATAGGAGATATATTTATATATATAAAGGGGAGTTTATTAAATATTAACTTACATGATCACAAGGACCCACAATAGACTGTCTGCAAGCTGAGGAGCAAGGAGAGCCAGTTCTAGTCCCAAAACTGAAGAAGTTGGAATCCGATGTTCCAGGACAGGAAGCATCCAGCATGAAAGATGTAGGCTCATAGACTAGGCCTGTCTCGCCTTTTTCAGGTTTTCTGTCTGCTTTGTATTTGGTGGCGGCTGATTAGATTGTGCCCACCAGATTAAGTGCAGATCTGCCTTCCCCAGACCACTGACTCAGATGTTAATCTCCTTTGGCAACAACCTTGGCAGATACACCTTCGCAGATACAATACTCTGTATCCTTCGTCCAATTAAGTTGACACTCAGTATTAACCATCACAAGTCCACCCCTTGTCAAGTTGAAGATATATACATCTAATGAGATCATACATGATCCTCAAATAAAGACAACAATAAGGTCATAATTACACATAATGTAATACAACTTCCCTTCGTACAACCGGAAACAAACCAATCCCCAACCCAAATACTATTACATAAAGTTAACAATACTTAAATGCTAACATGCAGTCAACAAATCTTATATCACATGATAAAGGAAAAAGGAAATAAAATGAAGAATTTTTTTATTACAAGTGTATACATGCACAAACATGTTTTTAACAAAAGAAGAAAGAAATACTCATGAAAATTACAGTCCTCATTTCTGAAGTTAATCATGTGGTCATAGCTGGTATTGATGACTACCTTCTTTTACTATCCATTCTGTGTTCCTTTTGCCTGCAGCAAGCACCTCAGCAGGTCTTGGCATTTTTTCTTGGTGGAATGACCCAAATTTTATTCATGAAGGGTCTGGGTCAAGTGTAGTCCTCCTTGGATTGGGCTGTTGTATTTTCCCATTGGCCTTAATCACAGGGCATGGAAATACTAAGAGATGCCCTAATGGATCTCCTGTATTCCATGCATACTCTTCCTTATCTCCATTGTGGAGTAGTAGACTGATTTAATCTTGATAGTCCAGGTCAGTCACCCCAGCCAACACTGTAACTCCCTTCTCTGCCCGTCGGCTTAAAGGTAAGAGAAGCCCAAAGTGTCCAGGTAGCAGTCTTAACTTCCAGTTTAATGGAATCATTGTTGTGTCTCCTGGTGGCAGCATTCCTCACTCTGGAACTATGACTTCTAGGCCAGCAGAATGTAATGTCACGGGAACAGAAGCAAAATTTTGCTAATGGATTACTTGGGGTGATGGTGAGTGATGACAGTTCCACTTCCACTCCTTCATTCTTGGATCTGTGAATCCTGATTATAGGAGAAACAGTACCACGTATTGGACAATGATTGAACACATATCCCACCTTCTGGAGAACTTTGCCCCAGTCCTGCAAAGTATTGTCGCTTAGTTGGTGGTATAATTGTGACTTCAAAAGCCCATTTCACCATGCTATCAATCCAGCTGCTCCAGGATGATGGGGAACATGGTAAGACCAGTGAATTTCATGAACATGAGTCCACTGCCACACTTCTTTAGCTGTAAAGTGAGTGCCTTGGTCAGAAGCGGTGCTGTGTGGAATACCAAGATGGTGGAGAAGGCATTCCGTGAATCCACGAATGGTTGTCTTTGCAGAAGCATTGCGTGCAGGATAGGCAAACCCATATCCAGAGTAAGTGTCTATTATAGTGAGAACAGACCTGTGCCCTTTCCATGATGGAAGAGTCCCAGTATAATCAACCTGCCACCAGATAGCTGGCTGATCACCCTGGTGAATGGTGTCATACTGAGGGCTCAGTGTTGGTCTCAGCTGATGGTAAATTGGGCACTCAGCAACTGCTGTAGCCAGGTCAGCCTTGCTGAGTGAAAGTCCATGTTGCTAAGTCTATGCATAACCTCCATTCCTGCCACCATGGCCACTTTGTTCATGGGCCCATTGGGGATGACAGGGGTGGCCAGGGAAAGAGGCTGAGTGGTGCCTACAGAATGAGTCATCTTATCTACTTGATTATTAAAATCCTCCTCTGCTAAGGTTACCCATTGGTGAGCACTCACAAGGTATATAAATATCTTTACAGTTTTTGACTACCCAGAGAGGTTCATCCACATACTTCTTCCCCAGATTTCTTTGTCACCAGTTTTGCAATCATGCTTCTTCCAAATTCCTGACCATTAAGCCAAACCATTGGTTACGACCCACATATCAGTATATAATCGCAAATCTGGCCATTTCTCCTTCCATGCAAAGTACACAACCAGGTGCACTGCTCGAAGTTCTGCCCACTGAAAAGATTTCCCTTCACTGTTATACTTTAGGGATATCCTAGAAAGGGGATATAGTGCTGCAGCTGTCCCATTTTGGGTGGTGCTTGCATATTATACAGAACCATCTGTCAAGCAGGCTCTTGTCTTCTCTTCCTCTGTCAACTGTTCATAGGGAATTCCCAATGAGGCCATCAGTACAGGCTGGGGAAAAGAAGGCAGGGTGACAGGAATGGAGACCATGGGCATTTGAACCACTTCCTTATGTAACTTACTTGTGCCTTCAGGACCTGCTCAAGCCTGGTCACATATATACCACTTCAATTTGATGCTGGAATGCTGCTGTAAAAGATCCATTTTATGCCTAGATATGTCAGAAAGCACCCAGTTCATCATAGGTAGTTCAGGTCACATGGTGACTTGATGACCCATAGTCAAATGTTCAGTTTCCACCAAAGCCCAGTAACAAGCCAAGAGCTCTCTCTCAAAAGGAGAGTAGTTATCTACAGAAGATAGCAGGGCCTTGCTCCAAAATCCTAGAGGCCTCCACTGTGATTCACTTATGGAAGCCTGCCAAAGGCTACAAACAGCATCCCCGTTGCCACTGACACCTCAAGCACCATTGAATCTGCTGGGTCATATGGCCCAAGTGGCAGAGCAGCTTGCACAGTAGCCTCAACCTGTTGCAGAGCCTTCTCCTGTTCTGGACCCCACTTAAAACTGGCCGACTTTTGGGTCAGTCAATAAATGGGCCAGATTAACACATCCAAATGACAAATGTGTTGCCTCCAAAATCCAAATAGGCCCACTAGGCATTGTGCCTCTTTCTTGGTTGTAAGAAGGTCCAAATGCAGCAACTTATCCTTTACCTTAGAAGGAATATCTCAACAGGCCTCACACCACTGGACCCCAAGAAATTTTACTGAGGTAGAAGGTCCCTGAATATTAGTCAGATTTTTTTTCTGTCCTGTAGCATGCAAATGTCTCACCAATATATCCACTGTGTTTACTACTTCTTGCTCACTGGATCCAATCAGCATAATGTCCTCAATTTAATGGAACAATGTGATATCTTGCAGAAGCAAAAAGCAATAAAGGTCTCTCTGAATAGATTATGACACAAAGCTGGAGAGTTGATACATCCCTGAGGTAGGACAGTAAAGGTATATTGCTGGCCTTGTGAGCTAAAGGCAAATTGCTGCTGGTGGGCCTTATGGACAGGGATGGAGAAAAAGGCATTTGCCAAGTCAATGGTTGCATACCAGGTACCAGGAGATGTGTTAATTTGCTCAAGCAATGAGACTACATCGGGTTAAGCAGCTGCAATTGGAGTCACCGCTTGCTTAAGCTTGTGGTAGTCCACTGTTATTCTCCAAGATTCATCTGTCTTCTGCACAGGCCAAATTAAAGAGTTGAATAGTGATGTGTTGGATATCACCACTCCTGCATCTTTCAAGTCCTTGATGGTGCCACTAATCTCAGCTGTCCCTCCAGGGATGTAATATAGATTTTGACTTAGTATTTTTCTAGGTAGAGGCAGCTTTACTGGCTTCCACTTGGCCTTTACCACCACAATAGCCCTCACCATACCAGTCAGGGATCTGATGTGATGGTTCTGCCAGCTGCTAAGTGTATCTATGCCAATTACTCTTTCTTGCACTGGGAAAATGACCACAGGATGAGTCTGGGGACTCACTAGACTAACTGTAAGTTAGGCCTGAGCTAAAATTCCATTAATTACCTGGAAAATTAATTACCTGGAAAATTCCATAAACCCTTTCTTTAACTGGAGGATCATAATGAAATTTTGGGTCTCCAGGAATCAACGTCAACTCAGATCCAGTTTCCAGTAGTCCCCTAAATGTCTAATCATTTCCCTATTTCCCTTTCTCCAATGCCCAGCTACCCTGGTAAATGGCTGGAGGTCTCCTTGGGGAAGGATGGGAAAAATATTCACTGCTTAAACTGTTGGTAATATAGTGGTGTCCTTCCTTCAAGGGGACGACCCGACCTCCCCATCATTCAAAGAGTTCTGGGTCTGTAAACTGGCTCAAGTCTGGACATTGATTGAGTGGCCATGATTCTCTGTTTGTGTAATTCAAATTGCTCTTTTGTCTATTCAGCCCAGAAGTTTTCCATTTGTATAATTTAAGTAGGAATGCAGTAAGCTTCCTCTAAATTCTACTTCTAGGAACACTGTGATTAATTTGCCAGTGCCAGAGCTCTACATGAGTAAGACTATTCTAATTGCTGCTTTGCCTCTGCTGTCCATTACAGTAGCTATGCCCATCTTGCTCACATTTATGATTGAGTGCTGCCACTTGACCCCTGACACCGCAGAGTCCAATTATTCCCGTTGTATTTAAATTTTATAGTTGAGTGATTGTGGTTTCCACTGTCAGATCTGACATTCAGAGAAGTGCAATTACAGGGCTCCTCAAAGATGCAGGTGCCACCTTCACAAATCTGCTTTACAAGGCATTGGTCAAGGGTATAGCTTCTGGACCCTCACAGCTGGGATGAAAAGTTCTAAAGCGACGAATCCACTCCACTATCCCAATCTCCCTAAGCCTTTGAATCCCTTCCTCTACATTCAAGAGTTTATTGAATGAAGGGGAGTTTATTTTATCTAGATTACATACAATCCAATCAAGTTGACACTCAGTATTAACCATCACATGGAGTCAATAGGTGCAACAGCCTCTTACTCCACAAATCATTGCCAATGAGGTATAATAATAAAACTAATATTTGTAACACTAGCTTGTTGATTCTCCAGCTTCCTAATTGCAGTAAATTTTGTCCCGAGTTTATCCTTCTGGTGACCTGGCATAGAGTCTATACATTCAGCCCTCCAACAATGTATTAATAATTGAATTCCCTATATTAAATTGATAATTATAATAGCTATAGTAGTATTTGTTAACAACTGAATTATGAATGATTCCTCTACATGAAACCAAGGCATTTCTAGCTCACTCACAGTGGGCCATCTTTTAATCCATATTTCAACTAACGAAGCAGATAAACTATTAGAGCCTTTTTTAACTCCCCGAGTAGCAACATTAAAAGCAGATTCCCTTCCTAGTGGGCCCAAATCGGTAAATTCAGCCTTATCCAACTCTATGTTCCTTTCATGATAATCCCATACCCCTAATATCCTTTCCCATATCTGTTCTCCAGATTGGTGTTTATATAAATTGGAGAATTGAAGCACTTCTTTTGGAGTGTAGTGCAGCTCCTCATGCGTCTCACTCTCAACCTCACCTTTAGGGGCCTGTGGGCACTCTAATTATAGGTATAGAAGCAGACAGAGGTGTTGGGGGTGGCTTCTGAGGAGAATCAACATTATCTTGCCTGGCAACTGCTTCAGGGGAGGCCATCACTGTTGTCTCAGGCAGCACAGGGTTTATTTCCTCAGACAATGGTGGAAAGGTTGATGGCATCATGGATCTGAGAGGGGATGTTGCCACTACTGGAAATGGGGATGCTGTTCCTTCTGGCAAAAAAAGTTTATCAGGGTTTACAAACTCAGCATCCCCAGCTTCATCAGGGTCCTCCCATACGTCCCCATTCCAAGTTGCAGAATTCCGTTAGTTTCCAGTCAGTGCCCTCACTTTAAGAGTAGACACCTTGTGAGGCTGTGCATGCACCTTTTGTTGCAAGTCAGCCGCTTGCATGATAACAGCTTACATCTGTTTTTCCACAATTTCAGCTCTTTCTCTACAGGAGATAAGATTCTCACTCAGGGTAATCTTAGCAGATTTGAGGCTGAGTGTCTGCTTCTGAAACCTGGAGACAGAATCCCCGAGTTCATCATTTCCTTTCATCACATTGCCCAGTGAACTTAGGAGCAACCAACCAGCTTTATTATGTTACTTGGTTCTCTGCATGTGGTCAAAGGTATTATGTATAGCATTTCTAGACTCCTTGCCTCTCACAAGTGGTAAATCAGGAGTGTCAAATGCATTTATTTTGCATAACTCTCCAAACAGTTCATGCCAAAGACTCTCAGTGTTCTTCATATTATCAGAAGTGGATTCCTTAGCAATTTTTGGTCTAATCCTATTAAGTAGCCTACTCCAGAAACTTCAAAACCAATGAAAAAAACTCCATTCTTAATATTTCGTTTCTCTACAACCATTCCTGGTACCAAAATCTGTGTTAGTCAGGGTTCTCTTAGAGGGACATAACTAATAGGTGATACACACACACACACACACACACACACACATATATACACACACACACACATATACACACACGCATACACATATATACATATATATACACACACACATATATACATATATATGAGTCTATTAAGTATTAACTTACAGGATCAGAAGGTCATACCATAGACTGTATGCAAGTTGAGGAGCAAGCAGAGCCCTGCTGAACCCCAAAACTGAAGAACTTGGATTCTGATATTCGAGGGAAGCATCCAGCATGAGAGAAAGGTGTAAGCTCAGAAACTAGGCCCTTCTCACCTTTTTCAGGTTTTTCTGCCTGCTTTACATTCATTGGCAGCTGTGCTCACTAGATTAACATAAATCTACCTTCCCCAATCTACTGACTCAAATGTTAATCTCTTTTGGCAACACCTTGGCAAACACACCCAGGATCGATACTTTGTATCCTTCAATCCAAACAAGCTGACACTCAGTATTAACCATCACATGGAATCAACAGTGGCAACAGCTACTTACTCGATAAATGATTGCCAATGAGGTATAATAATGGAACTAATATTTGGAATGCTAGCTTCCCGATTCTCCACCTTCCTAATTGCAGTAAATTTTGTCCTGAGATTATCATTCTGGGGACCTGGCATAGAGTCTATGCCTTCAATCATCCAACAATGTATTAATAATCGAATTCCCTGTATTACATTGATACTTAAAATAGCTATAGTAGTATTTATTAACAACTGAATTGTGAATGATTCAAAAAAGAGAGCAAATTATTCCTAAACATACTATCAAAGTTTAAAATTATGTATCATCATTAATGTTGCATTTTCCTCTCTGTTATCTATAGATGTATTATTCTGAATAGCATTTTATTATACTAGAAAAAATATTTTCATACTGTAATTTTGACCAACCTTAAATCTTATTTCTTTATGCCATATAAAGTTTAAAAATTATCAAATGCTAAAATCGTGTTCATGTGTTTTCAATATAAGACACATTCATCAATATTTGTGTAATCACAATCCAAATTATCTTCCTGTTTTGTGGGAGTTCCTCACTTTGTGTCTGAAAGAGAATCAGGAACCTCCCTTACTTACAAAATCCAAAAGTTAGTCAGGGTATAGTTGTGTTGTTTGCTCCTTATATTTCTGACCTATCCATCTGAATACATTTCGCAACAAAGAACACATATTCAGGAGAAAGTGGTGAACCAGAAAAAACACTGAGATACCCAAATACATTCATGATTTTAAACATTTCATAAAATATTTAAAAACCATTAAACTGGGATAGATTTTTTTATTTGAGGCAAATACTTCCACATTGTGCTAAAACATCTCAACTGATCTGTTATATATTATTTAGGAGAAAATATTTAAACAAATAAAAATGTACATTAAAAGCAAAGAGGGAAAGTGTTCCATTTAGCGTAAGTTTTATGATGGTAAAACATTTTTCCAGTTAAAGCCATTATTTGATACTTTGAGTTAGCATAAACTTGAACTCATGGTGACTGCATTATGTGCTGAATATATTGAAGGTACTGGTAAAGACAAATATAAATTCAGGGCTGCCAGTATTAACATGAGACAAAATAAGATTCAGTGGAAAAAATTATTAAATGGAACAAATATTGTCATTTACAATAATAAAAGTTACATATAAATATCAATGAATACACAGCTGTTATTAGTTTTATGCATACTAATCATATTAAAATATATAAACTAATGTTATAAAAGTAAATTTTGAAAATAATTATTTTATGAATATTAAACAAAACATTTAATTCAAATACTGAACTTATTAAGACTGAACATATAAAATATATAAACTACTTAAAATATATCTCAAAACCTTCAGGTTGCTATATAAAATAATAGCAGAGAATCCAAAAATATGAAATCAACTACATCAGAAAGTATATTTTAAAAATCAAGGAGAGCTGGTTCTGGAGCTCCTCAAATGAAGGGAATCAGGCAGATACTGTAGAGATGCAAAAGGGGTGCCAAAATTCTAATGGTGAGGGAACACCGATAATGTTGCTTTCAGCAAGAGAAATTCCCATTCTCAGTGAGAAAATATTGATAGTTGGTAAATCAGATCATACATAGATGAAAAACTTTAAAGAGGAAGACAGTAAAAAGTGTGCAGGGCTTAAGGTGTCAATATCAGGATGGAACTGATTCTAAGGAAGAAGCAGGTAACATGAAAACTGAAGGAAACTCCCCCATAGAGATTCTATGGTGAAAAGAAAAGAAAAGAAAAAACAAAAATTAAGAGTAGATCAGAAATTAAAAAA
>NW_016811527.1:749382-766405 GCF_001698545.2 Rhinopithecus bieti | reverse complement strand
AAAAAAAAAAAAAAAAAAAAAAAGAAGAAGATTGACAATTTTTCCCTGCTAAAAAAAATAATGACCATTACTATTGAAAAAGTAATAGTCTATTGTATCAAAATGAGAGGGTGTCTTGAACCAGTAAACCTAATTAGCCTTCCACAATTCTCATCTTTCTCTTCATATAATGATTACTGTTTATTTGGAATAATAACATTTACAAAATAACAAACATACTACAGGCTATATTTTCACAATGCTAACATAGTAAAAACATAGAGAAAAATAAGTGCAATATTCAGAATGATAAGTCTTCCTCTTCCAAATAAAATGAAACTGACCCAACTATAACATACACTTCAATCTGAAGGAACATTAATTATTAAAAATATTAAATACTGAAACTAGCATTTATAGATGTCAAAACATAAGCAACAATAATACAAACCTGATACCAGGATTTCAATATCTAGAGTGAAAACAGATTACAAAAGAATATATAAAATGAGAATTGAAAAGTTTCAGAAAAAATATGAATAGAAAAGATAAAATATCTGAGAAACAAAGATTTATTAACCAAAGCGAGGATAAATTTAAAATTTAATGTGCGATCACAGAACTGCATACAAACCAACTTTAAGACGAAAATAAAAATAAATAAGAAAGAAAATTCAGAAAGTAAGTGACCTATACAAAGAAAAAGCAAAATAAGAGCCAATGATTATGTTAAAAAATGTAATTTCAGCCCAGGTATAAGCACACACAGAGATAAACACACATAATAAAACTAATATTAAAAACAATAATTCAAGATCATTCTCCAGGAAGTAAAAAAGACCTGATTCTACATGGTGAAAAGTTTCATGATGTATCATTACATAATTGACCAAGAACATTCAAGTCAAGATATGTTGTGGTAAAACTACTATACTTTAAAAATTTGCAAAAGCAGTAGAATTAAAATGAAATTATTGTGGATCCAGGAATTCATAACAAGATACTTACAAATGAAAAAAAATCAGACATTGCAAGAGAAACATACAAAGCCAAAGTTTAGTAGAATATCGTTTCCAACAAGCTTAAAGAAAGTAATTGTGAGTTAAAGTATATATATCCATATATGTACATACATGTATAAATATGTATTTATTCATACACACATATGTACACACATACATATATATACATATGTACATATATACATGCATACATATATCCATATATGTACACACACATGTGTGTGTGTATATATATAGAGAGAGAGAGAGAAAGAGTGAGAGAGCTGCCTTTAAATATCAGAGTTATAACAGTATTTTTATATATGTAAGGCCTCGTGGAATATTGTAATTATGAACTCTCTTTGAGAAGTCAACTGGAGGGTGAGCTTTATTCCACATATTGATAACTAGGAATATTTTTTAAAATGGCTCATGGCTACATTAAACATATTAAATTGTAGATCCGACAATTAATCAAGTTGGAAACATGGCTAAAGTTTAGAACAAAATATGATTTGTCACATTGGTAACAGTAACATATGTATTCAACTAATATACTCATCTGACAACTTGAAAAATAGATGGTTAAATAAAAATAAAACATAAATCTATTTTAAATATATATATTTTAAATATATTATGAATAGCATTGAATTTATAAATTACTTTGGACAGTATGGCCATTTTAACGATATTGATTCTTCCTTTCTATGAACATGGAATGTTTTTCCATTTCTTTGTGTCCTCTCTTATTTCTTTGAGCAGTAGTTTGTAGTTCTCCTTGAGGAGGCCCTTCAAGTCGCATGTAAGTTGTATTCCTAGGTATCTTATTCTCTTTGTAGAAATTTTGAATGGGAATTCATTCATGATTTGGCGCTTTACTTGTCTATTGCTGGGTTATAGGGATGCTTGTGATTTTTGCACATTAATTTTGTATCCTGAGACTTTGCTGAAGTTGCTTATCAGTTTAAGGAGTTTTGGTGCTGAGATGATTTTCTAGATGCACAGTCATGTCATCTGCAAACAGAGACCATTTGACTTCCTCTCTTCTTATTTGAATACCATTTATTTCTTTCTCCTGCCTGATTGCCCTGGCCAGAACTTCCAATACTATGTTGAACAGGAGTGGTGAGAGGGCTCATCCCTGTCTTGTGCTGGTTTTCAAAGGGAACACTTCCAGCTTTTGCCCACTCAGTATGATATTGGCTATGGGTTTGTCTTAAGTAGCTCTTATTATTTTGGGATATGTTCCATCAATATATAGTTTATTGAGAGTTTTTAAGTACCAGAACAAACATACAGACCAATGGAACTGAAGAGAGACCTCAGAAATAACACCACACATCTACAACCATCTGATTTTCAACAAACCTGACAAAAACAAGCAATGAGAAAAGGATTCCCTGTTTAATAAATGGTGCTGGGAAAATTGGCTAGTCATATGCAGAAAACAGAAAATGAAACCTTTCCTTACACCTTATACAAAAATGAATTCAAGATAGATTAAATACTTAAATGTAAAACACAAAACCATAAAAACCCTGGAAGAAAACCTAGGCAATACCATTCAGGACATAGGCATGGGCAACATAACTGAAATGCGAAAAGCAATGGTGGCAAAAGCCAAAATTGACACATGGGATCTAATGAAACTGAAGAGCTTCTGAACAGCAAAAGAAACTATCATCAGAGTGAACAGGTAATCTACAGAATGAGAGAAAGTCTTTGTAGTCTACTAGTCTGACAAAGGTCTCATATCCAAAATCCACAAGGAACTTAAACAAATTTACAAGAAAGAAAACAAAAAACCCCATCAAAACATGGGCAAAGGATATGAACTGATACTTCTCAAAAGAAGAAAGTTATGTGACCAACAAACATATAAAAAAAAAAAGCTCATCATCACTGGACATTAGAGAAATGCTAATCAAAACTAATTAGACACCATCTCATGCCAGTCAGAATGGTGATTATTAAAACATCAGGGAACAATAGATGCTGGCAAGGCTGTAGAGAAATAGGAATGCTTTTACACTGTTAGTGGGAATGTAAATTAATTCAAACGTTGTGGAAGGCAGTGTGGTGATTTCTTAAGAATCTAGAACCAGAAATATGATTTGACCTAGCAATCCCATTACTGGGTACACACCCAAAGGAATATAAATCATTCTACTATAAAGACACATGCATACCAATTTTTATTGCAGCACTATTTACAAAAGCAAAGGCTTGGAACCAACCCAAATGCCCATCCACGATAGACTGGATAAAGAAAATGTGGCACACATATGCCATGGAATATTATACAGCCATTAAAAAGAATGAGATCATGTCCTTTGCAGGGACATGGAAGAAGCTGGAAGCCAGCATTCTCAGCAAACTAACAAAGAAACAGAAAACCAAACACTGAATGTTCTCACTCATAAGGAGGAGTTGAACAGTGAGAACACATGGGCTCAGGGAGGGGAACAACATATACTGGGGACTGTCGGAGAGTGGGGCCCCAAGGAGAGAGAAGATCACAACAAACACCTAATGCATGTGGAGCTTAAAACCCAGATGACAGGTTGATAGGTGCAGTGAACCACCATGGCACATGTATACCTATATAAAAAACCTGCACATTCTACACGTGTATCCCAGAACTTAAAGTAAAATTTTTAAAAAAGAAAATAAGAAAACAGATCAATAGAGATGTATACATTGATACAGATATATGTATGTGTACTAATAAAATATAATATTCATTGTAGTTATAATATTAAACTGTTTGCAGATAATTGTATGTGTCAACTTGACTAGACTAAATGATGCCCAGATTGCTGGTAAAATCATTATTGTGGGATATGTCTGTGAAAGTGTCTCTGAAAGAGATTTGCATTTCAGTTGATAGGCTGGATAAAGAAGGCCACCTTCACCAATGTAGTGGGCATCATCCAGTCTGCTGAGTGCCTAAACAGAACAAAATGATAGAGAAAGAGTGAACTTGCTCTTTCTCTTTGAACTGAGGTATTCATATATTCTTGCTCTCAGACATCAGCACTGTTGATGCTTAGGCCTGTAGACTCAGAATGGGTTTACTCCATCAAGTCACCTGGTTCTTAGGCCTTTAATCTCAGACTGAAACACACCACCTAGCTTTCCTGGTTTTCCAGATCGTAGACAATGTACTGTGGGGATCCTTGGCTCCCATAATCACCTTAGCCAATTCCTACATTATATCTCCTCGCGTGTGTGTGTGTGTGTGTGTGTGTGTGTGTGTGTGTGTGTGTATACATTTTTTTTCTCTCTGTGAAGAACCTAGCCTACCAATACACTATTAAATATGATGAGAGTTGAAATCAAACATATCAGGCATAATATGTTTGATATGTAAACATGCTTAATTTACCTAATTTATTAAGTTTCTAGTTGTTTTTGTTTTACTGTTTAAAATAGATTTATTTTAAGGGAGTGCAAGTGCAGTTTTATTACATAGACATGTTGCACAGTGGCAAAGCCTGGACTTTTAGTGTATTTATTACCCAAATGGTGTACTTTGTACCCAATAGGTAATATTTCATCCCTTACTCCCCTCCCTCCTTTCCATCTTTTGGAGTCTTCAATGTCTTTTATTCCCCTCTCTGTGTCACCGTGCATCCATTGATTATCTCCCACTCGTAAGTGAGAAAACAAAGTTTTTGGTTTTCTGTTTCCGAGACATTTCACTTAGGTTAATGGCCTGCAGTCCATCTGCCTTGCTGCAAAAGACTGATTTTATTTTTTGATTATGGCTGCATAGAATTTCATGGTATGTGTGCGTGTGTGTGTGTGTGTGTGTGTGTGTGTGTGTGTGACATTTTCCATATCTAATCATCCATTGATGGACAGTTAGGTTGATTCCATGACTTTGTTGATTTCATGACTTTGTTAGTATGAATAGCGCTGTGACAAACATATGAATACTTGTGTCTTTTTGATATAACAATTTCTTTTTTGGGGGGGGACGGGGTAGTGGATACCCAGTAGTGAGATTGCTGGATCAAATGGTAGCTCTATTTTTAGTTCTTTGTAAAATCTCTGTACTGATTTTATAGAGATTATACTTATTTGCATTCCCACCAACAGTGCATAAAATTCACTTCCCTCTGCATCCATGCCAGCATCTGTTGTTTTGATTTTAATAATAGCCACTCTGATTGGTGTAATATAGTGTTTCACTGTGGTTTTAATTTGCATTTGTGTGATGATCTGTGATGTTGAACATTATTTCATATGTTCGTTGCTACTTTGCTACTTTGAAAATATCTGTTAATATTATTTGTCCACTTTTAATAAAGTTATTTGTTTGTTTCTTTTGAATTGTTTGAGTTCTTTGTAAAGTCTGAATATTAGCATTTGGTGAATGTATAGTTTGGAAACAGTTTTTTCAAAAAATTTTCAGTACATTTCANTATTTTTAGTTCTTTGTAAAATCTCTGTACTGATTTTTATAGAGATTATACTTATTTGCATTCCCACCAACAGTGCATAAAAATTCACTTCCCTCTGCATCCATGCCAGCATCTGTTGTTTTTGATTTTTAATAATAGCCACTCTGATTGGTGTAATATAGTGTTTCACTGTGGTTTTAATTTGCATTTGTGTGATGATCTGTGATGTTGAACATTATTTCATATGTTCGTTGCTACTTTGCTACTTTGAAAAATATCTGTTAATATTATTTGTCCACTTTTTAATAAAGTTATTTGTTTGTTTCTTTTTGAATTGTTTGAGTTCTTTGTAAAGTCTGAATATTAGCATTTGGTGAATGTATAGTTTGGAAACAGTTTTTTCAAAAAATTTTCAGTACATTTCACAAAGCAACATACAAACTTATATCACTTAAAATAGATATTTCTAAAACAATGTCTTTGAAAGCTAAGCTTAAAAGAATGACAAAGCTACAATAAAAAGAAAAAGAAAAAAGTAGGAGTTAGAAACCTTCTATTAGACAAACTAGAACTCAGCCAAAAACAGGAAATAATCAATGAAGAGCATGCTATAATGGTAAAAGCCACAATTCACTTCCATATAGTATATATTAAAGAAATGCAAGATGAAATAGACAGAAACACATTCATAATAGGAGATTTAGTGCCCTACATTTTAGGCAATTATAAGACAAGTGGACAAACATTAAGGAAGATATTGAAAGTCTAGATAACATAATCAATAAGGTCAATTCTGGTGAACATATTCATTACATATTTTGACATTAGAGAATATAACTTTTGTTCCCAAGAACATGTGAAACATTCACAAATTAAATCATATAACAGCTCATAAGAAATTATCAATGAATACTATGAAGTAGAAAAAATACAGTAACATTTTTTTCACAGTTCAATAAAACTAGGATGAACTAATGATTTAAAAGACTGTTTCTTCAGGAAATAACAAGAATAGAAAGCTCCTTATTTATTTGGTGAGAGTAAGAATAAGTTTAAAATCTGGGATGGCAGAAAAGAAATATAAGCTTAGGATGAAAGGGAAAAAATATACTATAAGGCTATCTGGCTTACAATTTTTTTTTATGAAAAACCAATTACACAAATGGTGGAGTAACTATAGGAAAACACTTGAAACGTATGCAAATGATGAAAGTATAGAAAACCAGTCAAAATTTGTGTTATTATTTGATATAATTTATACACAATCCACCTTTAAATTGTACTATACAGATACAGTCAGCAAAAGAGTATGGCACTGATACAAAACAGACACATAGATCAATCGAACATGATAGAAACCCAGAAATAAAGTGACACACATACAAGCAAATGATGCTTAATAAATTTGATAATAACAAGGAATGAAGAAAGGACTCCCTAGTCAATATAGTGAGCTGGGATAACTGGTTACCCATACACAAAAGAATCAAAGTGGACCCTTATCTTTCACCATATACAGCGATTAAGTGAAGATGGATTAAAGACTTAAATGTAATCCAGGCATGGTGACTTGTAATCACAGCACTCTGGGAGGCTGAGGTGGTCAGATTGCTTGAGTCCAGGAGTTCACGACCTTCCTGGGCAACACAGTCAAACTACGTCTCTACTACAAATTCCAAAAATTAGCTGGGCACTGTGATGTGTGCCTGTAATTCTAGCTACTTGGGAGGCTGACGTGGGAGTATAACCTGAGCTGGGAGGTTGAGAGGTTGAGGCTGCACTGAGCTGAGATCACACTACGGCACTCCAGCTTGGGCAACTGGAGTGAGACTCTGACACACACACACACACACAAAAAAAAAAAAAAAAAAAAAAAAAAAAAGACTTAAATGTAAAACCTAAAACTACAAAAATCCTAGGAGAAAGCCTATAGAATACCATTCTGGACATGGGCTTTGGCAAATAAATTATGACTAGGTCACAAAAGCATTTGCAACAAAACCAGTAATAGACAAGTGTGACCTAATTAAACTCAAGAGCATCTGCACAGCAAAAGGAACTATCAATGGACTAAAGAGCCTACAAAATGAAAGAAAATATTTGCAAACCATGCATCCAACAGAGGCCTAATATTCAGAATCTCTAAGGAACTAAACAATTGAAGCATCAGAACTAGATTCACATCTAGCTGAGATTTTAGAATAATAATAGAGAAAATATAAAAAGACTGTAATAAATACACTGAATTCTAACGGAAAAAGGTGACAACATACACAACCCAATGGGTAATGTAGGCAGAGATATAAACTTTTAAATAAATAACCAAATTAATAACCAATAAAAATTAAAACAATGTAACAGAATCGAAGAATATTTTTGATGGGGTCATCAGTAGACTAGACATGACTAAAGAAGGAATCAATTACTGAGCTTGAAGTCGTATTAATGGACTTCTAAACTAAAATGAAAGAAAAAACAGAATTTATAAAAAAGAGTATCTAAGAACTGTGGAGCATAATGTGTAACATATGTGTAACTGGATTATCAACAGGCCAAGAAGAACACAAAACATAAATATTTGAATCAATAGTGACCTAAAATTATCCAAATTGAATAACAGGCATCAAACCACAGATACAGAAAGCTCAGAGAACACTAAGCAGCATAAACACTCAGCAATCTACACCTAAGCATATCATGTTCAAACTGCAGAAAACCAGAGCCAAGTTCTTGAATTAATCCAGAGAGAGGGGAAACCCCTATCTATGGAAAACAAGAGAAAGAATTAAAAGGGCTTCTTCGGAGACCATGCAAACAAGAAGAGCACGGAGTATACAGTAAACATATCCTTCAAAAGTAAAGGTAAAATAAAACTTCCCTCAAACAAATAGAAACTGAGAAAATTCATAACCAGCAGACTTGTCCAGGAAGAAATATAAAAAGAAGTTCTTCAATAAGAAGGAAAATAAAACAGATCAGAAACTCAATTTTGCTTTGAGAAAGAGAGTGTCAGACAATAAATAAATTAATGTAAAATAATAGCTTTAATTTTCTATTTTTACTTGACTTTCATAGTTCATTTAAACTACTATAACAAAATATCTTAGTTCAAGTAGCTGATAAACAGTAGAAATTTAATTCTTACAGTTATGATATCAGGGCTGTCCACCATCAAGGTGCAGGCAGATTCAGTGTCTGGTGAGGGCCCATTCTTATAGACAGTACCTTCTTGCTGTGTCTTCACATGATGAAAGACACTGGCTCGCTCTCTGGGGTTTCCTTAAAAGGGAACTAGTCCCATTTATGAGGATGGAGACTGCATGAACTCCCAAGGTCTTCACCTTCTAACATCATCACCCTGACAATCAGGATTTTAATATACACATCTTGGAGGACACAAACATTCAGACAAGCAAGACTGCTTTCCTAGGCTGTGACCCTCACAAATATTTCATAAACAGTCTCTTGGTGGGATGAAGCTCTGAAAAAGTATTTTCTCTGAAAAGTGGTCCTTTATCATGCAGACTGAAATCATATTTCAAAAACATTACCCTCCCCTTTTGAACCATGAGTGAAACAAAAACTGGCTTGGCTCTTCACTGTGAGAATCTGGTAGGGTTCCAGGAGGTAAAACCCACAAAGATGTGAGACTCACTAAGACTGGCTTCGGGAAGTTTCTCACTCTCATTCTAATTCACACACAGCCTTAGCAATTTGTGAAAATTATTTCTAAAATGTTTCTACCAGTTGACAGTTCCATTGACTTCCACTCCTGGTAATCAACTCTCAGCTGTAATTCTTTGTATTTTTCCTGTCTCTGCAGACTTCAGGGTGGTGGTTTTCCTTGTAAGGTCAATTCTCTAACGGGTACAAAGAAAGACTTATTTTTTAAAGCTTTTTCCTTGTGGTAAAGATAGGATTGATGACTTCCAAAATCTCTTTTCTCAGAGTTGAAATGAGAAGTTATTTTAATAAATAAATTATATCAAATAATAACAAAATTTTGACTGGTTTTCTAAATTTAAGTGACGTTTGGTTTGGCGATCACTTTTAACTACAAAACCAAGAACAAAATTATGAAAATGTGCATTGAGAAATTACATATTATAATTACATATCATACATAAAATTATATATTATAATTAATTGTTTTTATTCAACCAAAGAAACTACCATTTAGAAAATGAGGAAAGCCACAGATGAGGAAAGAAATTGTAATATGTGTATCTGATAAAGAACTTCTATCCAAAGTATACAAAGATAATTTAAAACTCAGTAATTAAAAAAAAAACCTAATTTATAAATTACCAAAGATCTGAACAGACACCTCACCAAAGAAAACGTCCAGAAGAAGAATAAGCATATTAAAAGATGTTGGACATTGCTTTTTATTACAGAATGCAAATTGAAACGACAGTGAGATAACATTGCATTCTTATTTGAATTGCTAAAACAAAACAACAGCAACAAATGTATATCAAGTCATAGTAAGTACCCCAAACGACAGTAACTTTAATTAACTTCTAGTGGGAATACAAAAGAATAGAGACACTGAAAAACAATTGTTAGTTTTTTTCAAAGATAAACATAGACATTGCATGCTACATATTAATTGCACTTTTAGGTAATAACCAATTGATTTGAAAACTTGCATCCACACAAAAGGCTGCACATGATGTTTATAAAAGCTTTATTTATAATCACTAAGAAGTGGTATGATCCAAGTGGTCCTTGAATAGGTGAATGCATAAAAAGACTATGGTATTTCCAAACAAAGGCATATTATTCAGCAATAAAAATAATCTATCAAGGGAAGAAAACATATTGATGGACCTTCAATGAATATTGCTAAGTGAAAGAGATAAGTATATAAAGGTTATATAATGTATGTTCCCAATTATATGACATTCTAGAAAAGAGAAAACTGTAGAGACAGTAAAAATATATGTTTGATAACTGGGGCTGAGCGTATAAAAGAGGTAACGCACTGGGGAATTTTTAGGGTTATGAAACTGTCTTGTATGACACTGCAATGGTAAAAGCCTGACATTATAAATTTGTCAGAACCCATACAAATTTATAGAACAAAAATCAATTCTTTAATTATGCAAATTTTAAAAAATAAGTTTGGAGGTCAGGGTATCTCAGGAAAAAATGTAAAATATGACAAAAAATCTAACTATATTACAAATATGAAACAACCTCACTGAAAGGTGGTGGAAGAATATTGACCTAATTAACATTCAAAATGAGTAGAATCTATGACTCAAGGCAAATTTAACTGTGCATAAGTACTCTACTTTAACTGATAAACTTTTCAGTAGATTCATAGGTTAGCAATTTTGATGCTCCTATAAATGTATGCTAGCACTGTGTAATTATGTAAATGGATAGCTAATGGTGGGAGACCAGTTTCTTATTGTTGAAGTGAGAATTTACAGATAGGCAAGTGCAGAAGTCGTAAATGAGCCACATGGTAACGGTTTAAACTCAGAGACATATTTATGAATTCATGTTTATATTAACATAAATACAGATGGCTACATACAGAAATATTTAGTTGGAATACACACAGCACATATATATATATATAAACTCCTTGTTTTATCAGCTGAGAAGGTCTTATAGCAAAGATGCCCAGAAGCAAGAAGCACACGTATTGCCAGATATTTGTTTCTACTGCAATTCTATAATGAAAGAAACCAGTGTTCCTTAGAGAAATGGCTAACACTAATACTGGAAATATGTAAAATCATCCTGGGGCTCTCTTAGTATCAGAAATTAAATAAATGCTTAAATAAGCAAACAAACAAGAAAGAACATCTCACACTGATGGGGCTATGTCAAGAGTTTCAAGAGAAAATAGAAAATATCCCCAATGGAGAAATGCTCTCAAAGAGCTCCCAACGGTCTCAAAGCAGGAGCAATTTGAGAAATAACATAATTAGAGTAGAATTAGATTTGAATCAAAAGAGTAAAATAAATATCCATGTGCCTATATTGATTCCCAAGATAAAATTTGTAAATGAATGAATAAATAAATGGGAAGAAACAGTAAATCTACAATTTAAAATAATTGCAAATAATTTATGAAGAAATCCTTCTTTAAGAAGAGAAAGCATAGCTCCTACTTCTTAAATTTGGGTTGCATTTAGTGACTACTTTTCAAATAATATAGTATGGAATAGGACAGGGAGCAGACTCTTTATAATACAAAAACCTGAAAAATACTACCTCAGCCAGATGGTTAAGGTTAACACCTTATGTCTTATGGATTGTTTATTGACCTAGGTATAAACATCTAAAAGCTAGAAATCTTGTGGAAAGTTTTATGGTAACTTAAATCTTGATCCGGTTCTGGAATGTCTTCTAAAATTTATCTCATTTGCTGCCTTCTCTCCTTCCCTCCATCCCTCCTTTCCTCCTTCCCTCCTTCCCTCCTTTCCTTCTTCCCTCCTTCTCTCCTCCTCCTCCTCCTCCTCCTCCTTCTTATTCTTCTCTAGAGATGAAATTACTGAACCAAGAAACTATACCAATTTACTGTTGACCCTCAACCCATCCTTTTTAACACCAAAACTTATAAAACTTGTTGATTTTCATAAATTTGATCAATGAAATGGGCAATTTTGGTTTCAACTTGCATTTCTCTTACACTAAACATGGTTGATTGTCTCTTAATATTTAAAACTATTATAATTCAGTTTTTGAAAACTTTTTTCATATCTTGGTTAGTTTTTCTGGGTTCTTATACTTTTCTTATTGACTATAGGTTTTATTTATATATTAAGGAAATTAGCTTATCAAATAATTATATTGTGTACAGTTCTAGTTTATCATCTCTCCTTTGTTTCTGATGATGAAATCCCCCAATTTAAAATTTATTCTGTCACAATTATTGTTCTCTTAACAAACTGTGACTCTGAAATAATTATTTCATGTTTTCTCACAATACTATTATGGTTATATTATTCTTGTTTGAATTTTAAATTATTAGGCATTTATTTTGTTTTAAAACCTATGTTATGAATCTTCTTTTGACGAAGGTGAAAAAATGTGATTTTTATGTTTGTGTTTTTTATAACTACCATCCTACTTTCTTAAATACATTTATTAAATAATGTATCTCTACCTTCACTGACTTGCAATCTGGCATTTATTGTAAATGTATTTCCAGTAAATATATGGCATTATTAGGTATTATAATCTTACGGGACCAGTCATATATATGCAGTCTTTTGCTGACTGATGTCTCACTACGCAGTGCATGTCTGTATTTCTAAAATATACATACGCAGACATAGAGAAATGCATATATACACATACAAAAAATATATACAGAAAAACACGTATATGTCAATATTCCTCCATAATATTTTCTTTAATAATCCATATCAATATTTTCTTTCAGGAAATAAGCAGGGCATCAAAGGATTATTTTTATATTTACTCGAAACCATTGAACAATTCCATCAACCTGGCTTAAAACACATTGGAAAACACTGCTAGTCTTTTGTTTTAATTGTATACTTATGTAGGTTTTACTAATATCTCACGGTTTTATATATTCAATGTTTATTGTTAGATTCATGTATATATGTGTTTAAAAAATGCTAAATATTTCAAGTTTTTATGCCAAAATTATAATTATTTAAAATCATTATTTATGATCTTTCCTTCAGTTTTGATGCAGTGCGTTTAATTTTTATTTGCATTATTAATTCTTTATAAATTTGGAAGTTTCTCCTGTATGAATCTTGGGAAATAATATATTGTTTGCTTGGGGGATAGGTATGATAGTTGTCCAACAATTTTACTAAATTTTTAATAATAATTCTATTTCTTCTACTGTTTATGTTAAAATGTATATGTTCCTAATGATCAACAATTTCTAACTCCTATTTAAATTTATATATTACAATGTGAAATGTAATCTCATGATTACATTTAAATTCTCTTGTGGATATTTTACACCGATATTTCCATTTTGTGTATGTTTCTCCTCACTAGGTTAAGTTCGTCTTAATATAGTTTGCTGTTTTGTTCCAATGTAATAGCTCTTAGATTCATATGTTCCATCATATTATATTTTATTTCATTAATTACATTTTTCCCATTAGATCTATTTCCTACCTGAATTATGACTTTCTAAGTTGAATGTTTTATTTGTTATTATAACTATCTCTTTTGTATTATTACTGTTAAAAAGTGTATACTTTATTTCAACATTTAGCTGTATCCTAAAGTTTAAAGTGTGAAGTAATTGTTCTATATCATTACATGTTTTGATCTACTTTATCATTGAATGAAAAATGCAAATTAAATTATTCTTTTGATTTACATTTCTCAGTTAATTTTCTGTAACTTATGACATGATGTGATTTCATATTTGTGCATACATATTTATGATTTCATGTTATGTTTGAGACTATAAATGTTCTTCCTTTCTAAACACAGTTCCTTTGATATTAAAATTGCATCCCAAGATTTTAAAAATTGCTTTATAGTGGTGTAATTTACATAAAATAAATTACATTAAAATTGTTCAAAGAAATTTTGGCACATGTTCATACACGAAGCCATCACAAAAATAAAGATAATAAACATATATATTTCTTACATTGCTTTGTAATTTTTCTCTTCCTTACAGCTGCTACATCCTTTTGCTCATATGAACACAAACCTGCTTTAAACACTGTATACAAATCCCTGACTCATAAGGATTTTTTTAAGAAAAGTGGTTGTAGAGGAACAAAATGTTAAAGATGAGTTTTCTAAGCTGACACTGGAGTTTCTGGAATTTGCTGTCTAATCTGATTAGATTTAAAGACATCAATAATTCTGTTTCCATTAGTAAAGAAAGTGTTAATAATCTATGGTGTTATTTGGCAGTAAAGATATGCAAAATAACTGTATTGGATACCCCTAATCAAATAGTTACAAGACAAAAGGAGTTGGGCAACTCTGTTAATGACACTTTCAATCATATTTAGGAGCCAAATGAATATACTGATATTGGTTGGTTGCTCTTAATATTCGAAGAAATGAATGAGTTCCGGGATTTCAAATTCCCAATTTAAGTGCTGCGTAAATAACAAAAGTACTTCCTTGTGTGTCCTGGAAGAGGCCTTATTTTCCATAGCTGCAGAGCTGAAAATTTCGAAAATCAAACACAAAATCTCATCCTGGCACGTATTGAATTACAACAAAAGTTGAACTCACAGTCTTGCAAGATGTCTACTGTTAAAATGAAGTAATTAATTGGGAAATAACGCAATCCTGCAAGTTTAAATGGGGGCATATGGAAAGACCCTGATGAATCTTAAGACATTGAGCATCTTAAATTCTGATGAACCTTCTTTGCTGGTGTAAGATGTCTTTCCACCCCCAGTGAAAGTAATGTTCCCATCCCCAGCAGAAGTAGCTTTCATAACCCCAGAAATGATGTACTCACCCCAGTGGCAGTGGCCTCCCAACTTTCGGTGGTAGCAGTCTCCTCACTCCCAGTGGTATTATTGGCCTCTCCATTCATAGTGCTATTGGTCTTTCTACCTCCTTATGAGATTAAGCCGGCATTGCTTGAGGGAATTATAATGGTCTCTCCTAGGGCAGTTACTATGCCAGACAAAGCTGATTCTACTCAGGAACTAATTCCACTCCTCCTCTTTTCTTCCACACCTATAAATAGTCTCCAGTTCCAGCAGGCTCCTAAAGGTGAGATACAATGTGTGACTAATGAGAAAGTATAAGTTGTTGCATCTGACCCCTCCTAATACCAAAACATAGGCACAATGTCTAGGGGGCCTCTTTGAATTTTGGAGGCAACATATTTCTAATCTGGATGTGTTACTCTGGCCTATTTACAGTGTAACCCAGAACCTGACCATTTTGAGTAAGACCTGGAATAAGAGAATGCTCTACAATAGGTGGAGGCTGCTATGCAAATTACTCTGCCACTTGGGCTGGAGTAATTGCCACTGATTAGCCAGACCCAGTGATCTTTGGAGTGTCAGGGTCAGATAGGACTGTCAGTGTCAGTGCCTTTGACAGGACCCTGTCAGTTAATCACAGCACAGGCCCTTGTGATTTTGGAGCAAAGCCTTGCCATTCTATGTGGACTACTACTATTCTTTTTATAGAAAGCATTTATCCTGCTACTGAGCCTTAGTAGAAACTGACATTTAATCATGGACCACCACGTTCCCATGTGACCTGAGTTACTCATCATGAACCACGGGTTATTCTATCCATCAAGCAATAAAGCTGAGTATGCACAACAATATTCTATCATCAAGGGAAAGTGGTGTGGTTGGGACTTAGCAGGCCCTGAAAGTACAAGTAAGTTACATGAAAAAGTAGGCCATATACCTGTGGTCCCCACTCTTGCTATACTACCTTCTTTTTCTCTATACTGCACCTATGATTTTATGGGGAGTTTCATATAATCATTTGATAGGGGAAAATAATATTCAGGCCTGGTGTACAGATGGCTATGCATAATACATGGGCAATCCCTGAAAATGGATAGCTGCAGCACTCCAGGTCCTCCCTGGGACATCCCTAAAGGGAAGATGTAAAGGGAAATCCTCCCAGAGGGCAGAACTTTGAGAAGTGCACTTGGTTGTTTACTTTGTTTGGACAGAGGAATTGCCAGATGCGTAATTATACATTGATTCATGAACTGTGTCCAGTGGTTTGGCTGAATCTTCAGGGAAGTGGAAGAAATATGAACGGAAAATGTATGACATGATGATTTGGGGAAGAGGTATGTAGACTAATCTCTCTGAGTGAACAAAAACATGACGATATTTGTGTCTCACATGAATACTTACCAAAAAATGGCCTCAGCAGTGAGTGATTTTAATATTTTAATAATAAAGTGGTTAGAAATGTCTGTTGTGTGGACACCAGTCTGTCACTTTCCCAGTCACCTTGTTATCACCCAAAGGGTTCATGAGCAATGTAGCCATTTTGGCAGGTATATAAATGTTACATATGGCCCAGCAACATAGATTTTCCCTCAGAAAGGCTGACCTGGTTACAGCCACTAAATAGAAGTACCCAATTCGCCAGCAGCACGTACCAACATCAAGCCCCTGATAGTATGATTAGTCTGGTGGCAGGTTGATTGCTTTATACTTCTTCCATCAAGAAAGGGGCAGCGTTTCATTTTTACTGGAATAGATACTTACGTTAGATAGGAATTTTCCTTCCCTGCATGCAGTTTTTCAGTGCAAACTATCATTTGTGGACCTCAGAATGCTTTATCTATCATCAAGGTATTCCACGAAGCATTGCTCCTGATCAAGGAACTAATTTCATACCCAAAGAATTGTGGCAATGGGCCCACATTCATGGAATTCATAGGTTTTGCATTCTTCCCAACCATGCAGAATCAGCTGGCTTGATAAAATCTTGGTACAAATCTTGATAAAATGTTAAAGTCTCAGTTAAAGTGCGGTCTGGGTGGCAATATCCTTCAGGACTGCAGCAAAGTTCTTCAGAAAACTGTATATGCTTTGAATGAGTTTTCAATATATGATGGTGTTTCTTCCATAGGCAGGATTAGTGAATCCAGAAATAACAAAAAGAGATGGAAATGGAAGTGGCACTACTATAATATATACTATTATA
>NW_016811527.1:746557-748614 GCF_001698545.2 Rhinopithecus bieti | reverse complement strand
AAAATATAAATTATATATAATAAAATGTATATGTGTGTATACATATATATTTCTTGGTTTTCTTTCATCTTATTCTCTTGTCATGAAACATAAGACATATTTACTTTATATATTAGTATTTAAGTATTGCTAATTTTATATCATAGTATTTAAGTTACAGGATATCAAAAAACAGTTAACACTACTCAAGAATTTTACTTCTTTTTCTGAAGAAAGGTTAGTGCGTTTTTTATTATAGGTAGGGTAGGAGTATATTAGGCAGAATTATGACCTGTTGTTATTTGGAGATTAAGTATGAATTAAGAAGATGCATATGAGTACCATGTTGACAGGAGGCAGACTTTTGATAGTTAACTTTATGTGTCAACTTGACTGGATCAGAGATGTGTAACTGGTTACATATTATTTCTGGATCTGTTTATAAAGGTATTTTTGGATGAGATCAGCATTTAAATGGTAGACTCAGTGAAGCCAACTGACCTCCTCAATGTGAATGGGCATCACCCAATCCATTGTGGGCCTGAATAAAGCAAAAAGCAGAGGAAGGAGAGATTCTCCCTCTTATTCCTTCCTCACAATTGAGTTCAGACATCTAATTTCATCTTCTCCTGCTTTTGGACTCCAGTTTACACCATCAGTTTCCCTGGTTCCCAGGTCTTCAGACTCAGACTGAATTATTCCACTGTCTTTTCTGGGTCTTTGGCATCTATATAGCAGAACATGGAAACTCTCAGGTTCCATAAACAAGTGAGCCAATTCCTCATAATAAATACATTTTAACTATGCATTGTTTCAAAAATTGGAAAACATAAAACCAAAAAGAGACAAAAGCAAAACAAAACAAATGTTTTATGAACATTGTATTTGTCAGAATGAATAAAGTACAAACAATTGAATATAGTATATATGAGTGTTTTTTTTCTCTAAAGGAAAATAGAGCACCATACGGAATAAAGAATGAAGGATATTGTCAATATTTTAGAAGAAGCCTTTAGAGAAGAATTGCCTGGCTAGTTATTTGGAGACAGGTTGATGGTATTTTCTGAAAAATGTTAGTAAGTCCTGTATACATCATATCTGTGAGGAAAGTATTATAGAAAAGAGAACAAGTATATGAAAAATATTAAATAGGAACATGCATAGCAATTTGAGAATAGTAAAGAAATAACTTGGGGGGGGGGGTGGAGCAAGATGGCCGAATAGGAACAGCTCCAGTCTCCAACTCCCAGCGCGAGCGACACAGAAGACCGGTGATTCTGCATTTTCAACTGAGGTACTGGGGACATCTCACTAGGGAGTGCCGGACAATCAGTGCTGGTCAGCTGCTGCAGGCTGACCAGCGAGAGCTGAAGCAGGGCGAGGCATCATCTCACCTGGGAAGTGCTAGGGGGAAGGGAATCCCTTTTCCTAGCCAGGGGAACTGAGACACACAACACCTGGAAAATCAGGTAACTCCCACCCCAATACCACGCTTTAAGTAACGGGCACACCAGAAGAATATATCCCTCACCTGGCCGGGAGGGTCCCACGCCCACGGAGCCTCCCTCATTGTTAACACAACAGTCTGCGGCGATCTAACCGCAAGGCAGCAGCGAGGCTGGGGGAGGGGCGCCCACCATTGCTGAGGCCTAAGTAAGTAAACAAAGCCGCTGGGAAGCTCGAACTGGGTGGAGCTCACAGCAGCTCAAGGAAACCTGCCTGTCTCTATAGACTCCACCTCTGGGGGCAGGGCTCAGCTAAAAAACAACAGGGGAAACAGCAGAGGCCTGAGCAGACACGAACGACTCTGTCTGACAGCTTTGAAGAGAGCAGTGGATCTCCCAACACGGAGGTTGAGATCTGAGAACGGACAGACTGCCTGCTCAAGTGGGTCACTGACCCCTGAGTAGCCTAACTGGGAGACATCCCCCACTAGGGGCAGTCTGACACCCCACACCTCACAGGGTGGAGTACACCCCTGAGAGGAAGCTTCCAAAGTAAGAATCAGACAGGTACACTCGCTGTTCAGCAATATTCTATCTTCTGCAACCTCTGCTGCTGATACCCAGGCAAACAAG